>NC_137464.1:133420203-134031145 GCF_964235325.1 Thermobia domestica
GGGATGGCCCAAGAGATTGCCATCTTGTTTTGATTATAAGGAATATCAAGAGATGTACAGAAGAAGATTTCAATTGGAATTACATGGAAACTGTTTATTTTGGAAAGGAAAAATAGTGATTCCTCGAAAGTTGAGAACACTCTATAAGGAAAGATTACACAGAGATCATCTGGGAGAGTATGCCACAGTGAAACTGGCGAATGATGAAGTATGGTGGCCTGATATGAACAGTGAATTGCACGATTGTGTAAAAAGTTGTGAAGTGTGTGCAGCTATGGCTAATAGTGCACCTAGAAATAATTATTGTTCTTGGCCAAATGCGGAAAAACCTTTTGGTAGAATACATGTAGATCATTGTCAGTTGTTTGGGTTCCTTTTTCTAATAATGGTGGATACCTACTCACACTGGATCAAAGTTTGGAAGGTAGATTCCACAAACACTTACACAACATTAAATTGTTTAGAAGAGTTATTTGAATTAGTAGGATTTCCTGGAACGATAGTTACTGACAATGGGCCGCCTTTTAGAAGTTATGAGTTTCAAGAGTATTGCAGAAAGAGAGGTATTAGATTAGTATCTACACCACCATATTCCCCAGAGAGTAATGGTAGCGCTGAGAGGGCGGTGCAAACTTTCAAAAAGTTAATAAAGAAGAGATATGTTCAAAATGGGTATCATATTAGTGTTGAATGCGTAGTTAGATGGTTAAAGGAGATTAATTATGTTCTTTTACACACACCGTTGAAAATTATCAATACTTCACCAGCTTCCTTGGTGTTATCTTTTAAACCACGCACATGGTATAATGTTACTCCGGCAGTATTCAATAATCAGGCTGAAACAAAGATTTGTTCGAAACGAGTGGAACTAAATTGGAAGGAGGGCATGTCTGTATGGGTAAAGAATTATAGAGATGTGCCTAAATTTATTAAAGGACTTTTGTACGGCACTTCGGTAATAACATTTTAGAAGTGCTAGTGAACGGTACCATCCGCAAGTGTCATAAACACCAAGTAAGACTTAGTTATTTGAATGACAGTGTGGAGAATAAGGAAACAGTGAACTCAGGGGATAAGAGTGAGATGAAGTTAAAAATTCCCGAGTATAAAGTTGCTGGGAAGTTAGGAGCAGACCGTAGGTTGGAAAACAGTTATTTGAATGGGACCAATGGTGGAAGTGAAACAAGGGGATGTATAACACAGCAAACAGAGGCTAGTAGTACAGAATACAGAAGAAGATCAGAAAGAATGCGTAAGCCGCCGGATAGATGGGGATATGAACAATAGTTGAAGGGGAGGAGGATGTTGAGGGCGGAAATGGTTAGATTTCCGTGCACATGCCTTAAAAGAGGAAAAAAGAAGAAGCGTAGATTGTTTATCATGTTTATGAAGTTAAGATTGTAAATTGGTGATTGATGGGAAATCTTCATGTCTTTAGGCAGAAGTTAAATATATGTTGTATTAGAGGAAACGGCTTAATTATTTTAAAAATTAAGACATAGAGTAATATAAGGTGAAAGAATAACACGAACCTAAAAAATTCGATCGATATCGATCAGATGGTTCAAGAATTATCAAGTCACAAACATAGTCGCGTTCATTTATATATATATTCAATCATTCTATATCAATATCTGCATGTAGTATTGCTCACTAGACGATAATTGCTTTTTTATATTGAAGTCGAGACGAGGAATGAGACAGTTCTCGTCTCCTTATCGACACGAGACTAGAAATTCCTTGAGTCCCGTGAGCAACAGTAGTTCACTCACCATCAGTCGTGGATCTCAGACACTGTTTTAGTGTCTCATAGTTCATAGTATAAAAATATAAATTGATAAAAGTCATTATCGGAACGAAATGGAGGACATCTATCAACGTTTAAAGGTATACAAGTCCTTACACTATATACTCCAATAATAAATGTTAAATGATTTAAATGGTTTAAATAATGATTTAAATGTTATGTCATATTCTTGCGGACTTCTAGTGACGCAGAAGTATTGTGATAACTTGTAGGTGAAATTAAGTTCGTAGATTTTGTACATGAATTTACAAAACGAAACCGGAAAGTTTTTGAGATGAGATTTTATGTAAGTTTATGTAAACGAGACAAGAAAACCGTATTTCTCGTCTCGTTACCTTGTACTCACTAAATCTCACGTTGCAATATTTTTCGGACATCGTTCTCACAAGATTTCACACTTACATCACTCCAACATAAGTCTCACTCAACCTCATACTCACATCGTTGTGACATTGCTCTCACCTGATCTCACGCTCACATCAATCAGACATCGCGCTCACTCGACCTCGCGCTTACTCAACCTCATGTTCACTTCGTTAGGGTAAGTCGAGTGACCGTGAATTTCGAACTGATGAGCGCCAGCCTCAGTGATGCAAACAACTCTTGTGCTTGTGCTTGTTATAAGATTTTTGCTTATGTATATGATAATGTTTTATGTGAGGGATGATACTTGTCTCATACAGTCTTGGTCAGAGAATTGTGGTTTGCCACCTTTTTAAACGAGCGTATTTTAGTAATCATACATTTCTGCTATCAATGAAAAAACTTAGAACAGCCAAAGGATTATTAACATTTATGTAAATTACTTCAGCTTACGGATAAGAATACATGGCTTTTCAAATAGAACTTTGTGTCTGTCGAAACGTTTAGTATTGATTAAGAAATTCTGGGCACCAGAGATGATACAAAACTTTCAAATGAAAGTAGTGAGTAAACCAGGGAGGTTCAAATATCAGCCTCTCACAGCCACAAGAGAGCTCAGCTCGATCATAGTACATAAAACATGTTGAATATAGTAAAGAATATTCATTTCGATTACGAGGGAAGTTTCAGAAAAAAAGTACATTTCACTATATATATACGTATATAACACACAACAGAAGACGAAAGGTGTACTGTTTTAAAATTCTTAACTCACTTGCGTAACGAATTGCATTAGAAACAAATAGAGAAAGATTGTTTTTTTTATATGTTCGTCTCTGGATATCTAATGTAGATAAAGTAATGTTTACTGTTTTATTTTGTGTAGGTCTTATTGGAAGCTGTACAAATTCGAGCTATGAAGATATGGGCCGGTGTGCAAGTATTGTGAAACAGGCACTTAGTCGTGGAGTGAAGTCTAGGATTCCGTTTAATGTAACACCAGGATCCGAACAAGTTCGAGCAACTATCGAGAGAGACGGCATTGTAAGTATTTCATACAGAAGTTTATTTCTGCATTGTGAGAGTAATATGTCATAAGAGCGAAGATTTTCTTATCATTACTCATGGAAATAATAATGCCCAAAGCTGTCTAGTGCATCTAAAGTGGTTCCTATAATAATGTTATTTTTCAATGCAGGAATGATCAGGATATTCCTTGTAAATCATAAACAAAAAAGTGAAAGGCAAAAAAGTTGATTAACTGAAACCTGTTTGTTGATTGTACGTACATTTTGATCTGATGAAAGGAAAGTGTATTTGTAATAGTATATCTACGTCCTTATACATGTACATAGAAATAATAGTTCCGTGTTTTTTGTCTATGCGTAAGTAGCCGTTGAAGGATGATGTTGCACATCCCAACCCATCCAAACAAGATCAATTTGCTAATCATAACAGTTCCTCATTGCTGAAGGATGTGTATGGCAACGCATACATACCTAAAACAGGAATGGTTGATTATCAAGAGTGTTTTGGGAAGGACGTGTATTATCAGGTAATTATTCCGTCGTGATCGAGCCCACGCTGCTGTTGAGACAATTGTACAAAGTTGCCTGAATGTGTTCGTACGAATAGACGCCTGAGCATTCAATTTATAGTGAGACAATTCAATATGAGTTGCGGTATTGTCGAAAAGATTGTGAAACATCTGTGGTATCAAAATATGTGCCCAGTGGAGTTCCAGAATATTGACAAAGGGACAAAATTTGAGCGTATGAAATATTCTCTTGATTAATTGTGGTGTTATGAGTTTGCAAGGGATGATACCTTATCGCGTATTTTTTGCGGATGAGTCGAGGTGGCTCCATTTGAACAAAGTTAAAATTCTTCCAGTATGCAGTGGAAGAATTCCTCCTCCTCACTCCCCGAGAAATTCGTGTCACAAGCGTTTTCAGCAGGGTGTCTACTGACACTTGAAATACTAGAGATCTACTGGAAATTTGTATTGATACTAGAAATACTGGAAATTATTGTCTAATATTGGAGATATATAAAAACTTCCTTTAAGACCTTCAAGATAGTTAAACATGAATATTAAACGTGTTATTCTTTGATATTTGTAATTTAATTGGTCTTCTACTGAACAGTGCTTTCTTACCAAATGTAGAGCTCCTTCGTGGCTAAGCGGTTAGCGTACGCGCCTTTGACGTGGGAGACCCGGGTTCGATTCCCGGCGGGAGCTCATGTGGTTCGGATTCCACGTTAATCAGTAGGTCCACGTCTCATATAGCCTCGCTGCTGAACGGGACGCTAAACTAAAATCAACTCAACTCTTACCAAATGTTATACGAATGTAAAGAAAGAAATTTAAATATATAATATGGGAACTAGCTGGGAAAGTGTTTGCTATAATGGGGTGAGTGGAGACCAAACAAACAAAGTTAATGTCGATTATGACAGAGCATTCTGGCTGAAATATCACCCAGAAAACACTTACTTCTTCTTTCTCCGATTTTGACGTGCTAGTTTCTGTGCATCCATTCCATCAGAATATTGGAAGAGACTTCAGTTACCGTTTTACATTTATGTCAGTAACTATGACTTATTTATTTTATTTGTTTCTATAGAGAAACTATCATACAGATCAATAAAACTTTGTACAGTGTAGTGTGTGTGTGCAAAGGCGGCGTCTAATCGCATTTGGGTGGTGGTACGGTAGAGTGGGGTGGAGTAGGGAAGAATGGGGTATATTTCAGTATGCCAATGAATTCAGAGTTCACCTTTTATACTAACCATCCCGGTTATCCTTGGAATGGCGAAATTCCTTTAAGTTCTGTTTCCGCGAAAAAACAGGTAGTGTGAGCAACCTTCATTGGGCACTATAAGGGATGTCACCAGAGGGCGAATGTTGCCAACCAACATAAAGTTACAATTTTTTGTATTAGTACAGCGTCAGTTTTTTGCACGTGTTAAATGCACGTGTAAAACGTAAACAAACAAAGTACTACTTGTAACTTTTGCAAACTAACACCACTACAGCATCACGGATACTAGAAGGTATTCATTGCAACAAACGTACCACTGCTTCCGTTTGTTCCATTTGCATTCTCCATTAAAATGTTCAAATCACTGTCTTCCGCATCAAAACCTGACAGGTTTATTTCCAGTTCGTTATTTTCGAGCTCACTACCTTCTATGTCAGATTTATTTAAAAGTTCTTGATGAATCACTCAAGTCACTAACCATGTTCCAATGCTGCTGCAGATTCTGACATATAGTCACAGAATAACAAACTGACAATTTCCTATCAAATATGTCTTCAGTCAGTGTTGTAGGCTGCTGCTTGTAAATGCTACGATTAAAAATACTTGATAACGCCAAAGTTGCAGCAGCATAGTTCTTTCCCATCACTATTGAAACGTGATTCTCTCTCTCATATATATATATATATATATATATATATATATATATATATATATATATATATATATATATATATATATATATATATATAGAGAGAGAGAGAGAGAGAGAGAGAGAGAGAGAGATTATAGTATTAAGTGACATATTTAGGTGCTAACAGGTTTGAAGGAATAAACTAATAGAGAATAAAATACTTCGGTACCAAGGAAATAATCAGAAAAAGCATAAATACTAAATATTTATAATATGTAGTTGGCAACACTGCATCATAATAGTAGTTTCAACGCAGAGTGACCATGCATGATATAATACCAAAATTGTTTCAAATAAAATAAAATAAAATAGCCAAAACACTCAAATGTGTCAGTTAGCATATCCGGTGAATAGCCCCTTAATATACCAAGGAGATGGACTCTGAGGTCTATTTTATAGACAAAATCTGTTCTATAGATAATCGTAGATAACCTTTGGTCTCGATACGTTGAACGGTATGGTCTCTAAGTGAGTGAAAATGTTTACATCTGGACGGACGGACGAACAGATAGTTTTTCCGCATACGAGAGGACATGAAACGTAAATTACTTGAAATTTCGATTCCGCATACGAGAGGACATGAAACGTAAATTACTTGAAATTTCGGTTTCCTTCACGACCACCATAATTTCTTCTTACCTATCGTTGTTCGAAAGTAAAAATGGAAATTACTAAAGATCGAATTCTACTTTCTCAACACTATACTTGGATAACTGCACACACACAACAACTAAAAACAGTTGCATTAGAAAGAAGATCGGAAAACTTCCAAAGTTCCCTTGCGTATCTGGTGGATTATGTGACGTATAGTATCTATGTGGCTTACGATTATCTATATTACGAAGTTTCTTTAATCGTAAAATCTACGTAAGAAAGCAAATTGATAACTGCAAATAAATTGAAATGTTTCTAACATTTCAGTTCTTCAAAAAAGGTTAGGACAGTCTTTTTCTTAAGCTTAATTATTAAGTTTGCGACATAAATTCAAAATCAGAGAGACAAATTGAATGTGTAAGAAGTGATTTACTCTGTGGAACAGGCCATTAGTCTGAGGATAAAGAGAAGGGAGACAAAATTAGGAGAAAGGCTGTGGCGGTAGTTAACAACAACATGAAAAATGAAAGAGGAAACGTTGCGAAAGAAGAGAAGGTGGTAGTGATGAAAAAGCAATGATACAAGGCAAAATTAGAAGATCTGTGTAATGGGACATATGAAGTGATAGGAGGAAAAGATTTGAAGGGAGAAATAAAAGATCTATATGCCTGACCACGACAAGCAAGGCTGCGAAGCAAATTTAAATGAGGAAGGAAGAATTCCAGTAATAAAAGGATTTCCGAAGATACATAAGGAAGTGATAGAGCTGAGGCCGGTACTTGATTGCCGACGGAATCGGTGTGAATCTCTGGAAGAAAAGGTCAAGAGAATAGCTGAAGTGTTAAGGAGAGAGCAGGAGAGTTATAGTGTTAAAAATACAACTCAAGGAAGCATTGAAGACCATATGAAGGAACAGTTTCTGCATTGTAGAAGAGGAGTTGACGAGAATTAAGGAAGGACTGAGCACTGAGCATAGGATCAAGAATGAGTTCTGTATTGGCAAAGATGATGAACAGATGGAAAAGGAAGCTAAAAGGAAAGGAGGGTATATGGAAGGGTTATCGTAATCAGCTTAACATATTTGTGAAAGACAGGATCAGCAGAAGGGCATAGAACTCGAATTGGAAATAGAAGAAAAAGACTCCATTGTGTTTCTAGATATGAAAATAAGCAGGAAGGGAGACGAGTTGATCACAGAATGGTTTCCGGAAGAAGTGTGCATGAGGTAACTTTTGTCATAAAAGGAGCGAATTTGATAGATCAACAAAGAGAAACTTCATAGAAAATATGGAAGAGAGGATCATGTAGATTAGTAGTGACAGGAGGAAGGCAGAAGAAGATATAGAGGAATTTTGTAAGCAATTGGAGAAAGGAAAGCTAATGATAGAAAGGATCAGAATAGTTAGAAGGAAACTAAGAAAGAAAAAGACGAAGATGAAGAGGAAGAAAGGAAGACATGGTGGGGAATAGAAAGAATGGAGGAAGACACGGAGATAATTAAGAGAACACTAAAGCAAATAGGAAACGTTTCTACGTATAAAAGGGAATAAGGGATTGTTGGGTGTGTTACGCATGAAGAAGAAAAAAGGAGAGGAGGAAGGGCGATAGGAGCTGATGGAATTAAGAGGAGTGGTTTACAAGACAAGGTGCAGTGATTGTAGTAGTTGTTACATTGGTGGGAAACGGGGAAAAAACTGAAAGAACGGTTAAAATAACGCAAACATGGTAAGAGATTGGAAAGAGAAAGAAATGCAGTTTTTAAACACTTAAGAGACACGGGACAAAATATTAATTGGTTCGAGAGTGAAGTGGTAGCACGGAAACAAAGGACGTTAATAAGAAAGTGGAAGCAAACCGGATTCATTGAAAAAGAGAAAAGCTGTATTATGAGTTAGAATGCAGAACTTAAAATTGACGAACAGTGGAGCAAGTTATTGGAAAGACTTAATTTGTAGCTTAGTTTTCTACCGGACCATGGAGGTAAATGGATTTGTAGTGTTTAGTTTCACTTTTGCCAACTTTGTTATTAGTGGCTGACAAGCAACGTACAGAACAAGGCAGGATCAGATCCGTCTCAAACTTCGCTCAGAGGAAATATAATAGAAAAGAAGAAAAAATACCAAATTGGAGCTGCCCCCATCCACAAACACCAGAGATATGTTCCGCAACATAACGCACCACGGGACAATATGATATAAGGTAAACATCGCAAGATACCAAAAGGTCTGTCTATCATTCAAGGCAGACACGTATCCAGGTTTTCTATTCGGAGGAGGCCCAACATGAATCCTCGTAAGCACGTAATTCTAACGTTTTAAAAATATCAATATCAATAATAATAATAATAATAATAATAATAATGCAACAGTTCTGTATTTTCTCAAATATCTTCCTACTTTTCATTTAAAAACCGGTTTCCTTTGGAAAATGCATTATAGCACAAACAAAATGAAACATATTTTCGAGAGAAATGTAACTAAAGAAAACTGTCTGCTACGTATATCACATAACAAAAATAGCAAGAAGACATTGAGTGTATCGTTCTAATATATTAAAGTTAAAAACAGAACGGAAACGAAATGTTAATCCTATTTAAAACTGTTCTTTAATTCCACCTGGTATAATGGTATTATAGTATGTTCTTAGAATTATAACAAGACAACAGCACATTGCCCAAAGCTTGGACACTGACTCCAAGTAAACTGAAAAAAAAAAAAAAAAAAATCTCAAAAGGGTAAAAGCAAGTTTATTAAGAAGTGCTTGAGTTTCGGAGGGGGACAGCCCTCAGGCCCTCTCGCTGGATACGTCCCTGATTCAGTGCAGTGCATTTATTTGTTATAAAACATGATTAGTAGATGCGTAATATGTAAAATTATATCATAAGTTTTACTTTTAATAGCTCTTTTCTTAACGCATCCATATTATCCGGCATTCTGCCTTACTGTTTATGTCGCATAAGCGAAACTCTACTGTATTTCCAAAGCTAGCATATACATGAACTAGAATTGTATCGTCCTAGAACAGACAATAGTCTGAAATGCTAACATTAAAAGGCTGGAATAAAAAAAAAGCATAAGTACTGTTTTGGTACCGTGAGAACAAATTAAAAACAATTCAATATATTTCCTAGGTATCAGATTATCATCTTATTGTGTTGATGTGTATTCTTTTTTATACATAGTTTTAAAAGTCATATCATTCGCAATATTCCGAAGGAAATCGAAAGAAAAGCTCCTATGTGCCTCTTGTGGCAAAGCGGCTTAAGTGCATGGTCCGAAATCGATTCCCACGTTAAGGTGTAGAGAGAGTTCCCATATTTCAAAAATGCAAATCTGTGACGCTACTAAATTACGAAAATCTTTGAAATGCTTAAAATTGAAAGAAGTGTTGAATACTAATTTACTTTCCTCCATTAGATAGAGTTGTTCAAGTATTATGTTATCACACTTTTATTCATCACTAGACCTTCTTCCAAGGGCACCGATTTCTCTGTAAATTTGGGGAGGGGGGCATTCAAATGCAGAAGATATATATAGCTATCGTAAAGAATTAATCGATTTAAGCAGTGTTTAGTAATTTTCATCGGTTCAGGTGAGTAGGGCCATGGTTTTCATGCCCCTTCTTTGGTTATGACCCGCGTACTCTAAATCATATTCTTAACTTTAACAGTTTTCTGAGCATACAGAAAACAACTGAAAAAGGTGATAAATTTCCTTCTATCGCTTGTTGAAATCGAGGAAAACAAGATCGCCTAGAGTAGACCCGAGAGGCTCACGTAGAAGGCAAGTATACACTATATTCACTATTTGAAACATTATTTTAGCAAGAGCAGTGATCGGAAAATTATTTTTCAAAAGTACAGCTACATGATAAAAATTGTAGCTCGCTACAACTATTAGCTAGTTTTCCATAAATGCATTCGCTACTTAAGCTCTTGTCACAAATACAGTTTACTTGGCACCATGCATTATAATATGTCATGGCATCTACAGATGGTGATCAGAAAAATGGTAACACCTGAACGAAATTGCAATTTACCAGATTAATATGGTGTCGGGCCACCTTTCGCCTTCAGAATAGCCTTGATGCGACGTGGGATGGAGGCATAGAGGTCGTGAATGGTAGCAAGTGGAATTTTACACCATTCCTCGTGCAGAGCATCGGCCAGTTCTGTGAGACAAGATGGAGGTGGAAATCGTCACCGGAGTCGTGTTTCCAAGACGGACCACAGATGTTCAATTATGTTGAGATCTGGGGACTGGGCGAGCCAGGAGAGGTGTTGAACTTCATCCCGATGTTCCTCAAACCACGCTGCAACAACGCCAGCTGTGTGAATGGGTGCATTATCATCCTGGAAGATGGCGTCATTTTCCGGAAGCAACATCCGGACCATAGGATGCAAATGGTCTCCTAAAATTGCGACATAATCGTTGGCAGTGATTCGTCCGCTAAGTGTAATCGCAGGACCCAATGAAAACCATGATATGGCGGCCCACAGCATCACCGAGCCGCCGCCATGTTTCACAGTTGGGCGGAGACACTGCAGATCATAGGCTTCTTTGGGCGTTCTCCACACAGAAATGCGGCTCGTGGTTGGGAATAGGGGAAGGATGACTCATCCGACCATATCACACGTTTCCAGTCCTCAACGGTCCAAGTTGCATGGTCGCGGCACCATTTGCGGCGTGCGGAAAGTGTTATGGTCCCTGATGAGCGGTTTGGCCCGTGCAACACGACCCCGTAAGTTCATGTCATGTAATTCGCGGCGGACTGTGATTGTCGAAACAGGGTGGGGGAGGTGCTGATTGAGTTCCTCCGTCACTTGCTCCGCAGTGGCACGACGGTTCTGCGTGACAATGCGCTTTAATACCCGGCGTGACCTGTCACTCATGATTTTCGTCCGCCCACTGTTCCGCTTCCCCGATGTGGTTTTCCCGTGTGTTATGTAGGCCATCATCACCTTCAACACTGTCCCACGGGACACACCTAACACAGTAGCCACTGCCGTTACACTCACTCCACATAACCGCGCACTAACAATTTGCCCTCTTTGAAAATCTGAGAGGTCTCCCATTTTACACTACCTCCGTCTGCTGCAGCCACTGGACACTGCTGTTCCACTGCGCCTGACGTAGTATGGAGACCGACCTAACACACCACCATCAGCGGTCAGGCGCTGCGGGCGCCACGACACCACTGCCAATCCATACATCTGACGTGTTGCCAACTACAGGTGTTCCCATTTTTCTGATCATCTTTTTATATATATATATATATATATATATATATATATATATATATATATATATATATATATATATATATATATATATATAATATGAGGATTTTAAGACAAATTGCACTCAAATTATACCAAAGATTGTATATCCATAAATACAAAGGGGACCCACATGAGCTTTGGAGGGCCTGGTCCCCCAGGATCGGCGCCCTTGCCTTCTTCCTAGTTAAGCAAACGTAAGCAGATGATTTACTCCCTCCCCCTGGTAAGCAAAATGTTTTTTTTCCCTCACGATCTGTTGTGTTTCGTGAAATAACACCAGGAATTTCCTGATTACTTAATCATCTAAATGAATGTTTTCACTTAGAACCATCCCGTCGATTCGCGTTGCCTAGGACTAAAATAAATTAAGGGTCAATAATGAAGATGAGACTTCCATATCAAACATGAAGAGACATGTGGATCGGAGATCTTTCTTTGTTCGAACTTTGATTTTTTTCAAACCCATGATGGGAAATTATATTATGAGTACAATTTTCGAAATTAATAGTATACAATCGTAAAAATATCTTACAAAACGATGGTTTATTGCAAAATACTTTGGCTCAAAGAATAAATTACAAGTAATAAATTTGTTACTTTTTCTCAAGAGCCTAAGTCTTGAATGAGACGGAGGCTCTCGAGCGTAGCGCTTGGAACGATTGCCTCACTTGTCCTACCTTCCCGTGGGGCAGCCTTGATTCGACTTGATCGTAAACGGATTATTCAGAAGTCTAAGTTGGAAGATGTTCCCCATTGTTCCAAAACACTCTTCGTCGATTACAATCTGCCTCAATTGTGAGGGGACAACCCCACACCGTAAGCGTCGGTGGATCACCGATAGGCAACTAGCAACATGTCCCCAAAAATTGGCGGTCCCGCAGCGACGATCGGCAGTGGTCCCACTTCCGTTTTAAAAATTATACCACCAGCCTCAGAGAAGCGACGGAACGCCAGCGAACCACAAAATTATTCCCCTAAAATACGTTAAATCGCCTATATGCGTAATTTGTTTGCATTAAGGTGAGTCTAAAAACATTTTTAAAAAGTAAAAAAAGTGCCCTGAGCTGGGCGCGAACTACCAACCTTAGGGTTACTAGCATGGTGGAAAGACTACAAGGTGGATGCAATGCAGTGCTACATTCTTGTCGCTCTGGCGCATGACGTCATTTTGGTCGCAGACGTGGCCAGCGCGAGTCAGATGAACTTCTAACAAGCGCTTGCTCGCTGGTAACTTACATGCAAACTTCTCTTCTATTTATAGTGATCTTCAACGAAGTAAACATTTTAGTACAAACAATAATTATATAAACGTAACGTAATCAATGCTTAAGCTAAGTGAATTCAAAGGATGATATTTACAATAGCAAAAGAAACAGCAATATCAGTTCATATTAAACAACTTTGAAGCTTGAACAAGCCAATATTACTCACTACATTTTCTTCTTTTCCTTTCTTTTCTTTTCTTTCTTTCTTTCTTTTCTTTTTTAAACATCTGAAGTAATACACTCAAGTATGTATAGGCCTGAATAATCTATAACACAGTGTGTCGTTAATGCATTTCATTATTATATATTTGAAGTATGCTCAAGTATATTTTCGCAACACATTGATCGGTTTTGATTTACTACTATTATTATTTTGCTTGAGAGAGAATTCTTTACTGATGACCCCATATAAATTTTGAGAGTATCTCAAGGGAGAATTCATGGTTTTCGTAAACAGAAATGCACGTATATTTTCGTTATGGTTGGACAGTTTTTTTTTATTATTATTATTATTTTATTAAGAGGTTGGTCCTACGTAAGTCTCGTCAGAATCTCAGGGTAGGTTAAAAACTTTGAGCAGGGACGCACGTATTTACATTTTAAACATCGCTTTTATTTTTGATTTATAAAAAAATCATCTTATTTGAAGTCGCTGATCGCTTATTTATAGAATTTGTTTAACAAAAGATTTTGTGAAACTGACAATTCTCTGAATATTAGTGTCAAAATTTACGCCATAACAAACTGTATTATTAAACATTTGTACGAAATAAACATATACTATTGTGTTCTAAAAATATATAGAAATAAATATTTATTTACAAAGCACGTTAAACAAGGAAATCGCAACTTGACTATTTCAAGCAAAGTACTAGGCGTAGATGAAAATGATGTAGGGGTGTTAGAGCTACACTAGAAAACATATAAACCATAAAATTATATAATTTTCTTAATTTTCTTGATAAGTTTTCTCTTTTCTGTCCCGTGGACTAAAGAAGACAAAAGATAAATGCAAGTGAATTATTATGTGGAATTTGGTGGAATGAGAATGCGGGAGTACCCCGAGAAACTCACGGACACGATGTTGTCCACCACAAACTCACTTGATCGAGAAGCGGGTCAGTATCCCTTGCACCAGAGGTGAGCCTTCTGCCACTGAGCCACCGTGCTTCCTTGATTGGTTGAGAATCTACCATATTTTTAAATTTACTGCAGTCATTCTTCATTTTGTAATTCTGGAGGGGGCCCCTAAATATGTATATGTAATTATCCAAAGTTATGATTAAAATGAACAAAAAGTTCAAAATCTGAGTGTAAAAATGACCCGACAATGTCGCCCTGACATGGTAAGTGGATACTTTATTCTCTTGATCTAATACATTGTTATATATCTTTGTAACCGTTTATAGTTATTACGAACCTTTCATACGTTAGTTAATTTGAAGTGCAACGTCCCGTTTTAGCACCGAGGCTACAGGGAATGCAGACCTCCACAATGAAATAGGACCTGAACTACTTTAACGCGTTCTTGCTCTCCATTTGCGTAACTCGAGGGAGGTAAGCCTCCTAGACAGGGGCGGATGCAGGACCGACTTCTGGGGGGCGGTGGGTTGTTATACTGTTACTTTTAAAAGCTCCAAACTTTGGGATGGGTTTTATTTATATATATAAAATAAGAAAGTTTCCTCTTCTGGGGGCGCAATTGCCCCGATCGCCCTCCCCCCGGATCCGCCCCCTGCTCCTAGATCATCGTGCCTCCCTTCTCGAGTTACATGACTGCCTCTGTGGGGAAAATTTTGTATGAATATCTTATGTAGAAGGAAATGATGATAGAAATGATAACCTCTGTCGGTTCCCCTCCCTCATGATTTCGAATCCGGGTCTTGCCTCAAAGTTCGTCTTTTTGAATCGTACTATTGGATTTTTGTATGCAAAATCAACACAAGTTACTGTAGCCCTATATACTATTATTACATATTATTAATACTAAAAAGAAACTACATAATGAAATCGCTTTTTTATCATTTCATTTAACATCGCATTTATTTATTACTTTTATGTAAAACTTACCATATTTTAGGTTTATTTTGCCCTGTTGCCTGCAAGCTAAAATCCATTTCTGGAGACATTCCCCTCTTTTTGAAAAATCTAAAGTATTTTATATTAATTCCCTTAGTTTATCTGTAATAATTACTACAGCCATACACTGCACAGTTACGCATTCTCGATATCATTTAAAAGAAAAAAGTAACAAAGAATTTTCACTTGTCATTGCCTTTTCCCGTTGTCTCTTGCAAACCAAATGACGTCACAGCCACGACAGCGCTCGAGGCGACATGCGCGTGCAACCACCTCGTAGTCTTTCCACCATGGTTACTAGTTGCATATTCTTCCGAATTCGCCACAGAGGCGATTATGAAGACAGCTTGTAGAGTGATAAATCGTTAAAGTCTTTTTAATATTTCTAATCAGAGTGCTCCTTTAACCGCGTATATTTGACGATAACTGTTTGGAATCAGATCAAATGCACTCGCCATGTAATTTTATAAGATAATGGTAAGTGTCTATTTACTTTTTTCATAGTTCTACCATATTCACTTGCTAGCGATCGGCGACAGTTACCATCTAAATTCATACAATTATACGCACTCGTCTCAAGATTTTTCACTTCATGATGTAAGGGCAGGAGTTACTCTTGACCCCTGGTGCTCAAGTATTGTCCTTATAATAACAATTCGGCAGGGAAAAATAATATAAAATAATAACCGCATGCACATGACTGGCGATAGTTCGTGTTGGACCCTTTGCGATTCTCTGCGCAAATTAAAGGAGCGCGGTTAAAAATGAAGTCCTCGCTGTTACACGGTGGTAACTTCAATACCCCCGATTCTAGATATCTCCTTCGACTCGACGAATCCCTGCCACTAGTGGCAATCCTTCGACGCGTCGCTATATCGACGATCGCCATTTACCGGCAGATGAGCCACTAGGTGTTGGCGACGTTTACGGCATGGGGAAGCTAATAAACAAACAAACCAATAAATAAATCTAAAGCCTTATAAAAAAGTTTTCCCAAAATTTACATCTAGCAAAATCATTTGTTGGTATTCCAGAACTGTAAATTCACCTTTATTCATAATTGACTTCTATCGTAGTTTTGACATGAGAGTGATATGTCTGGAACTGTAACACAGGTCATTAATATATATATATATATATATATATATATATATATATATATATATATATATATATATATATATATATATATATAAATAAAATTTGCTTTAGTCAGATTTAGCAGTTTTACTTAACAGTCGGTGAAATTGAATCTGTGATTTCAGAGTTTTAGAGATTTGTTTAAATTTTTCAATTCTACAACAGTTTGCAACTAACACCATTATCGTGTCTCTTTCAATATTTCCATAGGTAATAGCTTGGTCACTCCCAGTATATTTCAAACAATAAACTATTTACGGTGTCTTACTCCATTAATCCGAACTACATTTAATATCCAACAACTCTGTGCATTTTCCCTTAAATCTGCAGACTTTCTACTAGGTTAAAACTGAGTATTTTCTATTTTTTTTTCTTTCTTGCTAAAACAAAAGTGTTCTTTAGACAACCTAGAAATGATGACTCTATACTACATTATGTTGCATAGGCCATTTTGTGTAGCATATCATTTGACAGTTGGACACTTTCTTCGTATATTGAAAGCAACAGGGATTAAGTCCTTCTACACTCACATGAGAAGTAAACAAATTCTTTTTAATTCGTGGAATTGTGCCAATGCACTAGGTCCAGAGAGTTTTTAATTTAAGATTATTATTATTATTTTATTCACTTAGGTTTTCCTGAATATTAAGCAATATTTCACAAAAAGCTGATATTTTTAACAAATGTGTTCGATATCAAGTTTTCATAAAGTAGTCACTCTCTCCTATAAATAATTTCAGAGGGGCCACGGTGGCTCAGTGATAAAGCGTTCACCTTTGGTGCATGGGATCCTTGGTTTGACCCTAGCTCACACCAATTGAATTTTGTGGTGGACAAACACCATGTGCATGGGTTTTCTCGGAGGGGCCGCGGTGGCTCAGTGGTAGAGCGTTCACCTGTGTTGCTTGGGGTCCCGCGTTCGATCCCAGCCCCTGCCAAGTGAACTTTGTGGTGGATAAACACCGTGTGCGTGGGTTTTCTCGGGGTTCTCCCGTTTTCTCCCACTTTCTTCATTCCACCATTTCATTCATTTATCATCATCACCGTCTCCTTTAGCCTAGCCGGTATAACCTTGGGTCGTAAAACTTAAAGATACGATTTCAAATAATTCCAACCCAAACAGTTGCAGGAAGTATGTCATTTCGAATAAAACAAACTACTCTATAAAATTCTGGGTATTATTCTTTATATGTACAATTCTAGTGGATTTTATTTCTAAATCAAAGGTTAAGAAGACTAAATTCACTCTCTTATTATTATAAATTCATTTCAATTGAAGCAGTTAAAATAGTTAGGAAAAATTAGAAAGCCGTACCCCATATTCCAGTGTGCTACAACCGGATAACACGGCACACTGGCGTGCCCAGCAAAATGAACAGTGTGACGTAAACTTTTACCTATTTTTTACAAGAATATTTTTCGAGTTTATTTTATTTATTATTATCAACGATTCTTCCACGGATCAGCTGTCTGTATACAGTTGAACAAACAAGTATCACATTGAGGGAATACTACTTTAATAGTATTAGAAAGGTGTATTTTCTTGTCTTTTCTACCGGGAATAACTGCATCAGGTCTAGAAAGCTGGGACTAACAACAAAGGAACCCGATGTGCCACACACACACCACACTATAGTTGTGAGTGACACAAGTCCTTTTCTACGTCTTGGCACTTTAAAGGTTGTTGCCTTCAAAGAGAGAGAGAGAGAGAAATAACTTAAGTCCATTGCACTTACATGCTTAAATAAATAAATTATGTAAATAACTGTTTCGTTTTCTGTTTATTATTATTATTGTTATGTTTTTATTATTATAAATTTCTTACGAAGTTGACTGCCCTATGTATGCACACGGCTGTCTCGTGTATGATTTTCCATACACAAACTATATATATCAAGTTTGTTGTGTTCGTTCTATAGGTGTGTTTGTAATTAGATGCATATGGCGTAGAAGTCAAAATTTAATGTCCACGTTACGTATATGCAAAACCATAGACAAAGAAATGTATGAACAAAGACATTTATGGCGCTAAAACAAAGGGCAAAAATAAAGAATTACTGGCGAATTGTTGCCCGTAGTGCACAGATAATAACGGTTAGCAGTGTTAAATTTAAACAAATAGAGTTTTAATTAAGCATGAATTTAACTTATAGTGTACAGCGGGGAAGGCTCAAGGGTTCGCTAGAATCGTTACAATATCGAACCCTGTGAAATGCACTGCAAACCTCTCCGCAAGCCCTCCGTAATGTTCAACAGATATTGTGTATTAATGCTCATTTCAATGCAAACCTATATAGGCCTACGCACTTCAATCCTCAACGAAGGTGCAGACTATTCATGAGTTGTAGTATTAAACTCTCTCACCCACTGTATTTTTCTAACACGTCTCCCAGCGATTACAACATTTTTTGGTATCTCAATCACTTCCTAGTAGGATAGCTTTACCTAGAGACCACTGATTAACCTGGTATTTATGTTTCACTTTCTTACCTTTGGAGTTGACAGTCATCGGTTGAACATTTCACACGCAAATATCTAATATTAACAACGTTTCTTCTATAATTTCGTAGTATTGTATTATTTCTTTGTATTATTCATTAGCTTGGTTAGGCTTGTTTAACCCCTTGGGGATCCTATGATACAATTTGTACCATATGCACTTTTCATGGTACATTGCGTTATTTCTCTTCTATTTGAGCTTTTTTGTCCGGTTTTTTTTTTTTTCTTCAAGTCCAGAGACATTGTAGAAGACATTACATATGGTTTCAGACCGTCCTGCGTCCAGACATAGGAGGTGATGACGTCATAAGTCAAAAATTTCTTTTCTCATTTTCTAAGCCTATGTTCAATATTTTTTGGCGGGCTTATTTTTCTACGTAGAAGATTGAAATTTTGCACAAACATTCAGTCCACCGAGTAGTATTTACCAGATTTTTTGTTCCGATGTCAGTGCTAAAACAGGGGGGCAACCAGAGGGGAAAAGGGGTAAAAAAAGGATTTTTTACCCCAAAAATCCCGTTTTTCGTCAGTTTCCCGCCTTACATACATGAGAGGACCACGTGAGTCATACCGTCTGAAAGGACGTTCCATTTTGAAGAGAACGGCGGTCGAATTATTATCCTAGGGTAATTAGGGATGTTTCAGGGAATTTTTAAAAAATATACTTCTATATAGGGAAAAATGGGCATTGTCGGTGTATATATTTTTTGGCGGGCTTATTTTTGAACGTAGAAGATTGAAATTTTGCACAAACATTCAGTCCACCGAGTAGTATTTACCAGATTTTTTGTTCCGATGTCAGTGCTAAAACAGGGGGGCAACCAGAGGGGAAAAGGGTTAAAAAAGGGATATTTTTACCCCAAAAATCCCGTTTTTCGTCATTTTCCCGCCTCACATACATGATAGGACCACGTGAGTCATACCCTCTGAAAGGCCGTTCCATTCTGAAGAGAACGACGGTCGAATTATTATTCTAGGGTAATTAGGGCCGTCTTAGTGAATTTTTTCCAAATATACTTCTGTATAGGGTAAAAGTGGGGCAAAGTAGGGAATTTTTTTCTGGCGGGCCTATTTTTTCACGTAGAAGATTGAAATTTTGCACAAACATTCAGTCCACCGAGTAGTATTTACCAGAAGTTTTTTCCCGATTTCTGCGTAAAAACAGGGGGGGGGTCCAGAGGGGCAAAAGTTAAATAAAGGGATTTTTAGACCAAAAAATCCCTTTTTTTGGAATTTTCCCCCTTTACATACATGATAGAGACACGTGAGTCATACCGTCTGAAAGGCAGTTCTGTTCTGAAGAGAATGATGAGCGAAACATGACCCTAGGGTAATTAGGGATGTCTCAGGAAATTTTTTCCCTGAGATCATGGTGTTTTGCGGTCGTTTTGGGCATGGTGGGAATTCCTGATAAAATTTCTCCCGCCCCTACTATTCAAGATAGAAACTTGAAATTTGGTACACACATTTAGTTTACCAAGTACTATGCATCAGATTTTTGGAGGTCTCTACGTTCACACAGGGGGGGGGGGGGGCAGGGGGGCCCAAAGTTGGACAAAAAATTTCCCCATCAAAATTTTCCCTTTGACATCAATTTTCTCTCTCCTGGTATATGTTATGGGCATGGAAGTGATACTATTTGAATGCCTGATCTATTCTGAAGAGAATGAGGTATGAACCATGATCCTAGGGTAAATAGTGACGATGCAGTAGCTGCTTGACTGAAAGTCTAAAAAATAGCCCAAAATGCCAGGATCCGGAAAGGGTTAAACACTTTTCTATTTGCACCTACTTATTACCTATACCTTAACGTTGGATAAAAGTACACTAGCTCTCATCGGGAATCAAATCCAGAACCAATGCACTTGAACCAAGTGGCCACAACAAGGCACATTTACAAAGAAGTTTCGATTTTGTTAGGAAAATTGTGATTAGGTGTAACATTTAAAAATATATTTAAGAGTGGGAACAGATGAAACGCACTAAATTTTCTCGCTCGAATTTCTTAAACTGACTCGTGTTAGGCTGCAGCTATCACTAAAACATTTATTTGGGAAATGCGAATAAAATAATGTGTTCTGGAAAACTTTGTTCGAAGCAACTTACGTCCAAAAGTAAAGTACCGATTGGTCATATTTCTGTTAGAAATAACTTATGCCATATATTAGAATTATTAAGGAAATAATTGTATGTGAACTATGAGCAAAAGAGTCTGAGTACTTTCTAAGAAAATCGTCAAAAAAAGTCACCCCAAGAATAAAATATCCCTTGTATATCTTTTCAGGACAAACGAGTTATGCTGTTTATGAAATACGAACAAAATTGCCTGAGTCGTTCTCGACAAAATCGTAGGGTAAAACTTGCTCCGAAAAGTAATATACCACTTCTAGCTTTTTAGGATGGTGGAATTATACCATATCGTTAGGTTATTTATGAAATATGAACAAAATTGCGTCAGGCGTTAATGGGAAAATCGTTGCGTCAGGCGTTAATGGGAAAATCGTCGGAGAAGAGTAAACTACCCCTTCTCAATGTTTACAGGACGAACGAGTTGTGTCATATTGTTAGGCTATTAATGATACATTTATTTGTGAAATGTGATTGAAAAAATTGTTCGAAAAAAAACGCACCCCATACAGAAAATTTCACCTTATGTATTTTTTCAGAGCAATGATTCATACTACGGTGAAGGGTTATTAATAAAATATATATTTGTAAAAAATAAGCAAAATCTTTACAGCTGTTTTTGAGACAATTTAATTACTTTAAACATCCTTCAGTAAACTACCCTTATTTTAGGTGTCGGAGGATATAGAATTCGAAACGATAAAGTGTTATAAAAACTTCATGTCTAGAATTCGGTCCAGATACGTCGAGCAGTATGGCCTCTATTTGAATACATGTAAAAGCGTGACGAACCGAGAGACGAGCGGATGGACAGACATCAAAATCACTTTTTCGATATGTGGGGTCATGAAACTTGAATTCAATGAAATCTAGAATTCGATTTTTATCACTATCACTACAATTTCTTCTTTCGTCGCTCGAACGTGAAAACGAATAGGAATACAACGACACGTAAGGTGATAATTTGTAATCTCCAAAATTTAATGACTTACTGATGTGTTGCCATGCTAGAAAAAGAAAGCTTATGCCTGTTCGTTATATCATTTTAATATCAGTTTTCACGCTACTATAATGTAGAAATATGGTATGGTTATCGTTCATATTCATGCTCTCTTTTGGAAATATTCGTGTTCCGCATACATAGATCTGTATAATTTAGTTTCGTTCAACGAAAGCATTCTTTATTCCTTACATAGACTTATGATTACATTTCTTGCACTTGTGAAAGAAAGAAAGTCAGTACTCTAATAAGAAGAAAAACAAGCACACACACTCAAACGATAATTTGACATCTGCTTTTTCCTTTCTTCCTTTTTTTCACAACTACAAGCTATTCTAACATTCGATGTAACAAGGGGTAAGACTGAAAAGACTGTCAAGATTGTGTATGTTCTTTTTTTTTTTTGTTCCTGACACACAAATCCGAAGTGAGTTGTCTGTTGTTCAAGAACGGGCAGGGGAGATGTAACATACAAGACCATAAACTGAAAACAATGGCTGTTTCCAATAGTACACGTATTCTAATACTGAATAAATACGTCGATTAAAGGATACTGTCAATAAGTTATTTCCTTATTATATTGTTTCGGTTGTTATTAACGTCGTACACTCCCTACAATGTTTTGTAATATATATATATATGGGATGGGATGGGATGAGATTCGATCTCGTGTCAAAATAATAAAATAACTGCTAGTCCGTCACTCTATCCACCTAACCACGGAGACTACGTTCTTTTTGCTCTCTTTTTCTTAACAAATAATGCTCATAACCATGATGCGTATCGCTTCGAACCTTAAGATAGGAGTTTTTCTGTTTAGTTCTATATTTTCGTACGACATCGTAGTTACAGAAGCTAATTTATATTTGGTAAACCATCTAGACACTAGGTTTAAACCAATAAATTCAATATTTTACTCCACTTTCCAGTTCCTTCCGCCAGTTCGTTCACTGCCTATTGTCAGTTTCCCTTCGCAATCGTGCTCTGCTACTGAAAATCCCTCGGAAGCATGATTGTCAGTATACACAAAACCGAGCATAATTTTGTTTTTTGCTTATATTTTTATCATTTTATTATATTTTTTGGAAATATCTCCTTAAATGGATAGCTTTTTATTGTCTTCACATACTAATAACTGAATTTTACTCATAAATGTAGGGAGAATGGAATAAATGCGAAAAATCGTGAGTTACAGTATACGCGCTTTTTTTTTTTTTTTTTTTTTTTCGCATGTGGGTACTTTCTCTTTTCAGGGACCAACAGTTGTCCGCAATGATGTTGGTAGTCCAACTACCATGGTATCTTCTTTCCATGTCCTTTAAACTTATGTGAAAACATTCACCAAGTTTTGTTTTGTTCTTCGCTGTAAAAGCCAAGATTGTATGGAAAATAGTCCAGATGTGAGAATAGAAAGTGTAACTTTAAACTCATGTTACATCCGAGTTTCCTGAAGTTGTCCAACATGGCGTTCACAATGCGTTCGTACTCTGGACTCCTTGTATTTTCTGTTTTTTTTTTTTTACAACACCCTGGTAGCTGTGCTAGGCTTTTTTTGTTTAAATTGTGGTGAGATTGTGTGTATGTTGTTATATTCATTACAGTAGATCATAGACCTTTCTTCTGAAAATAAAGACACATTCCTTGTTGAGGTAACAATAAATGTATGTCTTTCAATGTGGAACCTAAGAGTTCAGTACGTTCCTTTGGTAACACAGGATCACGTACCAAGTCATTGAGTTCCGTCTGACTAAATAACTGTGGTGTATTGTCAACTTGTACTGGGTATATGGCTGTATCTGAACCACTGATGTCTGTTGTATTACTTAACATTTCCTTGCGCGGCGATGTACTGCTTGATGGACGAGAAGGAACAGGCAGAATTTCGTCATGTTTGATTGGTCGCATTGCAGATCTCAAATGAGGATACACTATATCACGTTTGTTCTTGGCACTGAAACCTTGCACTTTCACTCGACAAAAATAACAATCATCCGTATGGTTTAATTGTTTGTAAAGTAAAGAGCAGTCACATTAGTGTTGCCAGACCACATACTATGGTATATTAACATTTTACTTTAAATTTATCAATAGAAATAGAGACGGTTGGAGACATTCCCTGGCGTCCTATAGCATATTAACGGGACTTTTATTAAATACAAATCCTTGATTTCCTGGAAACTCCTGACATGCTAGGAAAAAACGAATTGCACCGTTGAACTCAGCACATCAAAAACTTTTCTGAACACCCATTCATTCGAAAGCATCATTTATGATGCAGAGCAGTGTAATGAACGGATCATATTGATTGAACATTTTGTGCAACTGGAAGAAGATTCACAGACCTAAAGAATTCACACTGTGTTTTGTCTGAAGAATAGAAAGTTAACTATGTACTTTTATCAATACCGAAACCATATGAAACTGTACGTTACAGCAATGGAAACGATTGAAAATTTACGGTACGATTTTGTGAGGACTCGTTTGCTTCCAGAATAAGAAAGGTAATTTTGTGGCAAACAAAAGTGTGAGTAGTGCATTTTTTTGCTATTTTTGCAAAAAGCTACGTCATAAAAAATATCAGTGCTGGGAATTTAACAATAATAAAGTAAGATTTCACTCATAGCGTGGTCAGGCATACTATAAACAAGTACATCAACAAACTATAGACAACATGATTTTGCTGATCAGTTCTCTGAAAAAGTATAAGGACACAATAAAATGAAAACCTGTATTTTTATGTGATAACTGAACTGAGGTATAACATGGTAAAGACAGTACGAAAGTTATAGAATGACACATAAATTGTGGGTGTTCGAACCATTTCATTAACAAGGAAAGGTGTTTCACTGAGTACGTTGATTTAAAGTGGCCAAAGAAACTGTCAGCTGCTAAAAACAGTATAATGTTAGAAAGTTATCGGAATAGGAAATACAGGGGTAAAATGTTAATGACAGGTACTGTACTAATAAATATGGATATGGATTTTATGTTCCTGAATTGAGAAAATACTTATTTTCGGTATCAAAAATGGAAAGAAATGGAACGGAAGTAGTATTTTTATGTTGAAGTGTGGAAGTATTTAACAAAATTAAAAATGGGAATTTAATAATGGAATGTAATGGTACCGATTTTTCTACGCGACAGAAATTGAAGTTTTTGAACTGAATAATTGAAACTATTCAGTGTCGGAAAACAAGTAATTTACTAAGGTTGTGGCATAGTGATTTGTACATGAACTATGTGAAAAGCTTGGCACAAAATGATCTTATGATGGTTTGAATGATATCAAAAATCATAAGGTTGAAATCACTTCGTGTGAGCAATGTGTTTTAAAAAAATGAGACGGCAGTCATTTAAGAGACAATGGTATATAGCAACAAAATGGTATATAGCTAGTACACATTCCATAACGTTAAACGGTAATAAGCAACAAAATGTGTAGGTTGCAGCATTTTAAAACCAAGAAGTGATAATTGGGGAGAATACATCACAATAGAATTTAAAAATTTTGTAATGACAAAGATATTGTTCTTGAACAGACAGCGACGTATAAACCGGAAATAAATGGGAAAGCAGAACGCATAAATAGAAGCTTATGTACTATTTTTAACTGAATCCAGTATGAGAAAGGAATTGTGGGGAGAACCAATCTTACCTTCAGCATACATAATAAACAGAACACCGACACTAAGCAACGACAAGACTCCTAGTGAACTTCGGGAAGGCAGACAACCTAACGTGAAAAGTGTGTGTTTGGAAGGAGGCTACAATTACGTATGAAAAGAACTGCGACAAAAATTACACCAGAAGAGTAAGAAAATGGTTATGGTAGGATACAAATTACGGGACGAAGAAAACAAAAAAATATATATATTACAACCAAGAATGTACTATTTAATGTCTCTTATGTAGCAGGAGGAGATAATAGTACATACGGAAAACAATGTTATCACTGAAGGACAGAATAGTAATGAAAATGATAGAACAAACGATAACTAAGATGAAGAAGAAAAAGAAGCGAAAAATGAAAGGGAAATAAAAAACCGACAGAGACCAAAATGACATGAAGATTGTGTTACAGATTTCAATTATGGAAAGGAGGATGATTTCGGTACTTAGCATATTGTTTAATTGCACAGTCAAAAGCTCCAACATCTGAAGAAACTATGTTAGATGATAAATGGCCAGAGGTTTTTAGGTTAAAAATGACGATCAACTGGATGTAGTGTATTTAACAGTGGCAAGGATATCTACAGCAAGAGTGTTTAAAACAAAAGCATTGCATCAAGAGCTGAAATACGATCACTGGATATATCAACAACAATAAAGGAGGATTAAAAGTTGAAGTTTATAAAACCACCAAAAGCAATGGGAGTGAAAAAATATAATGCTATCCTAAAGATGAAGAGAACTTTTTATGGATTATCCAATTCACGTAAGTGCTGGAATGAAGCAATGCGTGAATTCCCCCCAAAAAAGGAAATGAGAATACGACTTTTGCTTCTACTCCAAGGACTGTTGGATATTAATATATGTTGATTACATCCCATATAAGGAAAAAATGAAGATTGCATTAAATTGCTCTTTGAGATCTTCAATGATAAGGACTTGGGGATAGTGATAAATTTCTTGGGAATGGTACTTGGAAAAGATAGCAGCAATGCAGGGAAGCGAAAGGGGCTAAAGTATATTTGTAATGTTTAGTAACGTGAGCCATGAATTTGTCACTAACAAATTAAAGTTAGCCTTTAAATACTTAAAGTTAACGAATTATAATACCAAGAAATAAGAAACATGAATTCTTGTGTATTCCACGCGGACAGTTTTGACTCACAATGTTGGGATTAGGACGCCACCACCAAAAAACACCGAATCTTTTAGTGTGCGTTCGCAGTTGTGGAACTCCAGAGGAAATCATACTTTATGTAGCCCATTTTTCTGTATCAGATTTTGGAGAAATGATTTCAGCAGTTTTTTAATTCTAGTCATGGAACTTACATAAGAAGACTTCGTTTCTATTTGGAAAACCTTTCAGTAATTCCACAATTACAGATATCAAGAAAGCGGACTGTGTTGTGTGCGCACATTTAACTTCTCTCCCTTCTTATAACTATTTCCACCCTGCAACCATGACTAACATCTCCATTTTTTATTGCCTTGGTTAGGGTTCAACGTCCCTTTCAGTACTGAGGCTGTTTGAGACTTGGACCTACAGCTTGAAGTGGAATCTGAAGTACCTAACTCCTACCGAAAGTCGAGTTTCTTGTTTTAAATAATTTTTCATAGCTATATATGAACGTTTACAGTTACACAGTTTCTTTAGTTTTAAAAATTTTAGACTTTTAGTGAAAGATGTTAAGTATATTTAGTTTGGATAACATTTGTCATTTGGCTTTTCTAGGCCCAGCTCTTCAGAGAATTCGGAGGAACTGTGTTGGCCAATGCATGTGGACCCTGCATTGGCCAGTGGGATCGGAAAGACGTTAAAAAAGGAGAGAAGAACACAATTGTGACATCATATAATAGAAACTTTACTGGACGTAATGATGCCAATCCGGCAACACATGCATTTGTTACTTCTCCAGAATTAGTTACTGCGTTGTCTCTTGCTGGCACACTCAACTTTGATCCTAGATCTGATAAACTAAAAGGATCAGATGGTAAGTATCGATATTTATTCACTAGAAATATTGTGGATCTGGTGTTGTCATAGATGTTAAGAAAACTAGAATTATAAACATTTCTAGTGTTAGGATTCATTGCATAGGCTTGGAATGGGTCGAACATAAGGGAGAGAAGTTCATACTTCACTTCCACTCTAAGTTAAAGAAAAGCTCTGTTTACTTCAGCAGGGCTATTATGACAACATCGCTAATATTAGCATTGATTTAGAACTTTTCTTACAATCCTCTAATATTTGTCAAAGTTCACAAATAGCATCCCGTTACACAATTATTATTTTACCCAGTTTATATTGCTATCGATTAATATTAATTCGTGTTTGGTCAGATCTTCTGTATACTGTCTGCAGATAAAAAGATAGCACTTCATTTTCTGTATATATATAAATTAGGTTTAGAAAAAATGTAAGGTACCAATTTTTGGCACAAGTTATCCGATGCAGGATTATGGTGTGCATGAAGATTCTTTTTTCTGAGTGATCACAGAACTATGTAATACTATTTAAATTGCCAGTCGAGGTAAACTGACGACTTACTATTAAATTGTAAAATTAATGCAGGATTTTCAACCGCAAGTTCTAATCGCAGTAGCTTGCCTAAATCTTAATGAATTAATCGAAATAAGAGTAACTAGCATCAACACGGTTCTGTTAATGAATAAAATGATTATTTATTCCAGTAAATATAATTCCTCTGTTCTGTGCCTGATAAATTCTACGGCAATGCCCTCTGCAGTGTTTTTGTTGAAGATGTGGTGAAATTAATGTGGTATTTGGGCGCATTCCCTATCGGTGTCCGTAAAATTTATGTATCACAACACAACTCAAAAATTGCGGATAGCCATTATAATTACCATACCATTTCCAAAATTAAATGCAACTTGACGCAAACCACTAGGGAATGAGGACCGTGCGCTAACAAAGAATACGCCGGAAAATGAAATATAACAAAAATTAAAAAAAGATGATAATCGATAAAAAATGCAGAGGATGAATGACATGTCCGACCCAAAGGTGGCCATTTTCCACTGGGCTCGCTCGGGCTCGCGCTCACCTGTCTCAGCTGGGCTCGCGCTCACTTCTCTCAGCTGAGCTCGCACTCACTCGGGCTCGCGCTCATCTCTCTGGACTGGGCTCGCACTCACTTGCGCTCGCGCTCACCTGTCTCAGCTGGGCTCGCACTCACTCGGGCTCGCGCTCACCTGTCTCAGCTGGGCTCGCGCTCATCTCTCTGCACTGGGCTCGCACTCACTCGCGCTCGCGCTCACCTGTCTCAGCTGGGCTCGCGCTCACTCGCGCTCGCGCTCATCTCTCTGGACTGGGCTCGCACTCACTCGCGCTCGCGCTCACTTCTCTCAACTGAGCTCGCACTCACTCGGGCTCGCGCTCACTTCTCTCAACTGAGCTCGCACTCACTCGGGCTCGCGCTCACTTCCCTCGACTGAGCTCGCACTCACTCGGGCTCGCGCTCACTTCCCTCGACTGAGCTCGCACTCACTCGGGCTCGCGCTCAGGTCTCTCGACTGGGCTCGCACTCACTTCTCTCCAATAGGCTTGCGCTCACCCGGGCTCACGCTCACTTGCCTCAATTGGGCTCGCGGGTATATGATGGGTATAAAGAGGTAATAAAATCTAGACTTTGACTAACAGTAGGCCTAATTCAGTAGAAAATAGAGCTATTAATGCTATATATCAGTTGTCAGATATAAAAATAAAATAAAGATGTTGCAGGGTTTAATGTATTAAACGTGGGCGGATTTTGAGGAACTTGAAATAAAATGCTCCAGATATTTAAATCTGGGGTTTGACTAAATAGAAAATAGGCTATATGACTAACGTCATATAGGAGTTATCAGACATCAGAATAAAATATTAAGAGTGTTGCAGACTTCAAGTCTTAAGGCAGTTATCACACTTGCAGACCAATACTCATTAAATGAAACTCTTTCTTATTTACTAAGATCAAAACAACTTATGAAAAAAAATAAGCTTAGTGTTAGTAAATACGAAAGAAACTTGTTTGAGTGTTTGTCTGCAAACACGACGGCAGCATTAAGAAGCAAAGCCTATCTGAGTATGATGATTTCGTAAAATAAAAAAATAAAAAAATCACCAGTCCTGTTAGCAAGAAAATTCTATTATGTAAGTACTCATGCCTTATCATGAAATTATTTTAATGCAGTTGATGAATTGTCAGGCTTATAAGAAAAATTTGGTTCGAAAATTTCCAGGGCCAAAAGTAGGCTTACTGTCGCCCATGCTTCACACATTAAACTTGCAACATCCCTATTTTATTCTGATATCTGATAACTGCTATACGACATTAGTAACTCTACTTTCTACCGAGTTATTTGGCCTGTTTGTAATTGTAGTCAAAAGCTAGATTTTAATATTCAGGGCATTTTATTACAAGTTCCTCAAGGTCTGCCCACGTTTAATACAACGCAACTCCGCAACGTCCTTATTATTTTTTTTTATACCTGCTAGATAAGTCATATAAGATAGTAGCTCCATTTTCTGCTTAGGAAGTAACTAACACCTGAATTTCAATATTCGGTGAATTTTATTACAAGTCCTTCAAGGAAGCTTATGTTTGCTATCGGTGAGCTTTTGTCCATCACCAATCAGAAGAAAGATGTCGGGATTTACTTTTAATGTAGGTCCAGAAGTGTTGTGGGTCTTCGGTTATATTATTTTCAGCATTAAAGATAAAATCATTATGTGCTATTGCTATTTCACGCTTCACTTCTCTACGTAGTCTGCAGTACTCGTTATAATGATATTGGTGATTAGTCGTTCCCCTCCTCTTAAGCCATTTTATGCGATGTTCCCATTTAAGTTTTATTTCTTGTATTATACTGTTACTAAACCAGCAAGGGTACCTTTTTTGCGTTGGCCTTTTCATGGAATGCACTTCTCAAATATGTCATAAATTACTTCATAGAATTCTTCTACTGCTTTATTTGGATTCGTATATTCGTTTAGATATTGCCAATCTATTCTCGCTAACTCATTATAGAGATTATCATAATTTCCTTTCTTAAAATTGAAACCAAATATGTTTCTTTTGTTTTTTATTCTAGATGATTTAACATGCGGAAAGCTTATACAAATAGATGAGTGGTAATTATCTTCTTTAATTAATGGGTGTGGTTCTCTTATTACTGTTACATTGGAAAGATTACTTATTACTAAATCTAATGTTCTCCCTAAGCTATTCGTAACATTATTGAGTGATTCCATGTCATGATATAACATAAAATGATAGAGACTTTGGGATTTACTCGCTGATTGTAGAAAATCAAAGTTTGTTCCAGTTATTTCAGGCAAATTCATATCACCTACAAGGAGAATAGTGCTACCTATCGTACAATTACTTTCGATAAAATGAAAAAAAAATATTCGTATAATGATAGATGAGAGTTTGGTTCAAAATACACAACACAGATATAAAGCGGTTTGTAATTAACCATAGTTTTCACTAGAATGCCTTTTGGGTTCTGGTCAGTAACAGTCACTTGACTCACTTCCAGGTTCTGTACTGCTAGCAACCCCCCCCCCCCTCCCTTGCTTTACCATTTGTATTATAGTCCCTATCTTTACGATACACTAGGTATCTGTTATCGAAATACTCTGAATCAAAATAATCACAAGACAACCAGGTCTCTGTTATTACTACGATATCGTAATTGTTCAATGAAATGTTGCTGGAAAACTCACATGCTTTGTTCCTAAGTGATCTCGCATTCATATAATACATTAGAAAATTATCATTTTTTGCGTTATCTACAACACACTTGCTGTCATTATTACATAACACATTACTGCACTCACTTTGAGAAGTCTTACCTTGTTGAAAGTCATTCTCCCTTGTTTGTCAAGGGATGCTTCTTCCTCCAGGGCGTGGTTGACCTCTGCCCCTTCGAGCTGCATTCATTGTTTGTCTCAAAGCTGGAAACTCTTCATCACTCACCCCCACAGGCTCTGCAGGTGACCACACACTACAAGAAGCACCTGCAACTGCTGAATTTTTTGAAGCGTCTCCATTGTTCACACTCGCTGAACACACACCAACTGTATCACTTAGGTTTTTGTCATCTGTGTTTCGTAGGTCCTCGATAGTATAAGATTTCCCATCAATATACAACTTACCGAATTGCATTCGCACCCTTTGTCCGCGTGCCTTGGCTTGAACCCGGTATTCATTGAGTTATCTTCTAATGGCTCTAATACTATAGGAAAAATCCTGACTTATACGCACAGGTGTCCCCTTGGCACGATATGCATTTTTCAGTATGGCCTCTTTCCTTTTGTAGTATGCAAATTTAACAATGATCGGTCTATTTTCTGCCCTTACCCATTCTGTGAGCTCGGTCTATATCAAGCGGGTTCAGTTCTATTTGGAGTCTGTTTTTTAATAAAAGTCAAACAACATCAAAATCGAGTTGTAACCAGGGGTAAACATTGATCTGAAAAGGTTGGGGAACGCATGACGTCATGTCATCCCTTGTGCCTATCTTTGTCCACTATAATATTTTTTAGGAAGTGGAGGGACGCCATAGATATTTTTGGAAGTGGGAGATGATGTCCCCCGTGTTTTCCTTCACTTTTAACTCTGGTTGCAACAAACGACACGCCATCGTTTCAGGGTAGCTTTCGAAAAAATACTTTAATGAAAGTAGGTGTGTGTGTGTGTTTTTTTTTTTTTTTTTTTTTTTGGATGTTTAATTGCTATCTTTCTTTTTTTTTAATAGCCCATTGACTTATATGAGGAAGTATTTTTCTTTTAAATAGACAAGATTTTACTCATTCAATTTTACTAATTTCTTCTTCTGGCCTATTTAAGGGTTCCTTGCTTTAAAAATATTCAATGTAATAATATTGTTTTAGTTTTTATTTATATATATTAAAATTACATTCTTAAGAGCTACTCTTGTTTATTGGGATTTAAAGAAGCTATAATTAAATAATACATAATTATTTCGCTCGACTTTTCTATGAACGCACAGCTTCATTAGTTGTTAGTAAATAAATTTCCTACTTCGCAAGGTCAAGTAGTTTCCTTATTCTATGATCTCGCACACACGCACACACAAAAAAAAAAAAAAGCTTGGGTCATGTAAGTTGTTACTAAAACAACAAAAACAAATACCTGCCTCAAATACCATCCTCTCATAATAGCCATGAAAAAGTCGGTTCTCTATCGAAAGGTGTTTGAAGTCCTCTGGACAATAAAATGACAGCTCAGACCTCAAGAATGTGATTTTTCATTTTGTAAAGTTGTTTAATACTTCCTTTACAATTCTGCACATGGAATGAATTTCCTATTTTTTGACTCTAAAGCAAATTAGTCCACGTGAGTGTGAAGTGAGCGCGGGCTCGCGCTCATCTCTCTGGACTGGGCTCGCACTCACTCGCGCTCGCGCTCACCAGTTTCAACTGGACTCGCGATCACTTCTCCCAACTGGGCTCGCGCTCACACGTGCTCGCATTCACTAATCTTATCTGGGCTCGCGCTCATCTCTCTCGACTGGGCTCGCACTCACTCGGGCTCGCGCTCATCTCTCTCGACTGGGCTCGCACTCACTCGGGCTCGCGATCACTTCTCCCAACTGGGCTCGCACTCACTCGCGCTCGTGATCACTTCTCCCAACTGGGCTTTCGCTCACTCGGGCTCGCGATCACTTCTCTGAACTGGGCTCGCGATCACTTCTGTTAACTGAGCTCGCGCTCACTCGGGCTCGCACTCACTTCTCTCGATTGGGTTCGCGCTCACTGGGGCTCGCGCTCACAAATCTCAAGTGGGCTCGGGCTCACTCGGGCTCGCGCTCAGTTATTGAGCCCGAGCCCGGTTGAGCGTGAGTGCCGAGCTCACGAGCGTCGGGCTCGCGAGTTTGGACACCTATGGTCCGACCTTCGTCAAGTATGGTGGAAGAAGCTATTTGTTTACTTGTTCTTGGTCAACCGCTAAGAGCAACCATATGTGACTTTCGTTATGCGCAATTAGTACATTCAAATTCACGAATGACTAAAACTGAAGGGTACGAGGATACGGTTGCAACAACTGTAGTCATAGTAATAAAGTCCAACTAAACAACGGTGAAAATAGTGGGGAAATTAGAAATGACCAAAACTGAATAGTTTACATCGCTCATTTCTAAATACAGGTAGCAGATTAAACTTACAAGAAATGTAAAAAAATCAGTGAAATTTGGTGTTATACCAAGCACAGTTGGGGGGGGGGGGGGGGAAGCGAGCATTCCCGGTAGGGATACTTCAGTTAATTGGGGGGAATAAAATGTGATTGAGGGGGAAATCCCCCTCATCCCTACCGGTAATTTGCACCCTGTGTATATATAAAGCTTAATTTAAAAAAAAAAAAGTTGGTTAAGCAAGGAATAGTAGACAGTAATAGAAAAGTACATATATCATTGGCATCAAATAAAACAGAGGTTTACTGATACTGAAATACTGGAATTTAATTTTGATACTGGAAATACTGAAAATATACTGGAATTTTGATCCATACTGGAAAAATTATGAAATATACAAATATTATCATTCTTTGTAATCTACCCTCTATTTTTGAACTTCACAAGTCCAGGGTAATAAAAATCTTGCATTAGAACTAGAATAGAATAATACACAATTATTTATACAAGTTAATAATTTAACTTGATACATTTATATAATACAAATAATGCTCTTGGCTCACTGTATTAGGCCTCCGAGTAGATTGTCTACGGGCCATGAAAGTCATGAATTGAGGTTGTTGGTCAGAGGAAAGTAGTGAAATTGAGCTTCAGATGATGAAAAAAGTGATTTTACAGAATAACAATAGTTATGTAATACAATACAGTTACTGAAATAATCGATTGTGATTTTCCCTAATGATCCGGCGTTAAGAGGTGACGCAATCTCTCTTAGGATTGCAGATAGTAACTCAGACTTCCCATACACTATAGGATAGGTCCTAGGAAATCTCTTACGATTTGTCCTAGAGTCAAAATCTCAACGTGTATGGCATCAGATCGCATGTCACTTCCTGTGTTCTGGACGATCCTATGAGATTTCTCTTGTTTAGAGCACGCTCTATTTCGAAAAAAAATTCCTAAGATTTCGATTTAAGCGACAGGTGAAAAAAAGTGAAAACAAAACAAGTGAAAACAACTGATGAGGTATCTTCTGATCGTGCAGGTTTACTTTAGGTGTACCACATGATTTGCGTTGACCGACATGAAAATATCTCACATAGCATAGATAAAATCCCTCAAGGGGACCATCAAAAGCAATTGTTGATAAACTACAATTCTTTTACAATTTGTGTACAAATACGGGGTCTGGATATATAGTATAAAAACTATAATGCAAAAAAACGCAAACCAAGTTGTGTTAGGTGGCCTGTGGAAAGTGCGAATGCTATCTTACCGAGTCATCGCAGGGCGAAGCACGGGACCGAGCGTCAGCCAGGGGGTGCGAGCGAAGGAAGCAGGCGCGTCAGTGAATGTAGTAAAAACGAGTGGCAATGATACGAGTTTGAATAGCACTTGTCATGGTATCGTGGTATAGTGCTCCACTTGTAAACATAAATTATAGCTTCTAGCTTCTGTAAACTATGCAGAAATACACCGGTGATGGAAAATAGTATCACTGGTTATCTTTCATATGCACTCACTTAGGTAAATGTTACACAAAAGGGATCCAGAAGTAGGCAAAACATACACAATTTACAGGAGAAATGGAAGATGCAAGTACTTAGACCTAACCCAACCTAACCAAATCTAAGCTAATGAAATTAACTAACTTAAATTAACCTAATATTAATAGAAGTAAGCGAAACTCTTATCACTTTTTGAAAATTGCGCTGGACCCATATGCTAATCTAATCTAACATAACATAACCGTAACCAACCTGAACCAACCTAAACTAATGTGAATAGAAAGTACCGAAATTGTAACATTTCTTAGAAAAATTAGCTGGACTCTTTCTGTTAAACATTGTCTCTCACCTATTTTATCCGTCGTTAAAACATTTATAATGATTTTACACTAGTAACCTTACAGTTGTAAACATAAAATACAGGTGTATTACTTTGTAGTTTATTCTGTCGCTTGCAGATATTTGTTCCTTATAAAAATGTATTTTCATGCAAAGTATTAAATTTTACTTGTAAATCTTTTAATATGTGGTGCGCCAAAAGTATACCAGCACTCTTCTGACTTTTTTTTTATTATTATTATTATTTTTTAGAGGTATCCAATTTAACAATACAGCGCCTGGTATTAACATCAGTGGGATGTGCAGTGTGGTTAGCATAGTAATTCTTCAACTTTTATTAAATAGAACTATTTCGCAATGTTGATAAACGTCATTCTGTCAGACAGGAAAACTCTTCACGTGTATGGCACAAAAAGGGTAGGATTTCCTACAAGATATGTCAGTCTAGTCAGTAAAGTCAGAAAATGTATGTCCAGTGATGGAAAACTGAGGGCCAGTTTTAATGCTTGGTATGGATATGGCACATTGCTTGTGTAAAGATTTCATCACTTTCATGAGCAGCTACATATACCTAATCAGTTGTGTTTCGAAGAAATCAGGCTAATTAAATTTATTAGAAATAATATATTCATTTGATGGTAAAACAATTACAAACCTGAAGTCGTCAAGAGTGTGATTATTCCTTTAAAACTTCTTTTAAATATCATTGAATTAGTTACTAGAATTTTGCTGATATTTATACTGAATATACTGGAAATATATAGGAATTTTGAAATTGAAACTCAGTAGACATCCTGTAAAACCATCAACACGATCTGGCGACCTTCCTTACGTGAACGAAAGAGAGTGAAAATCCCGCGATTTCATACTGTAACGCACCACCATTCGACGTATGAGTTGCAGCTAAGCCAAAATGTTTTTTGCATGCTCTACCCGGTGAGTCGCTTGCTTTTTATTTTTCCCATTGTTTTTATTGTTTGTCTTCCGTAAACAAGGCTCATGAAGAAGGCCGAAAGCTAGGAAGTACAATCAAGAATCATAGTTACAACATAGCGAATAGAAGAAAAAGTGCGCTTTCTCTGACTTTTAACCATTAGAAGCGGTGGACCCTCGCAATAATGGCGCTGCGATCAGGGTGGCTTCAAATCGTAGCGAATTTCTAAGGGAGTAAGAACTAGCTTTGTGAACGTTTGAGAAGTAGCGAGTTTTTTGTTTTGTATTATTTCCAGTGCTATTTTGTTTCTAGTGAATGTGTATCTGTGTGTGTTCAAGTGCTTTTTATTGGTCTCCAGTGTATGGTGCTTTATATATATCGTATAATCTGTAAAATATGCCTACGTGTTTTGTTCCTGGTTGCCGGTCAGGTTATCGTCGCGATAGCGAACCTAAACACTTCTTTACACCTCCCAGGGACGAGGCATTATTTGATAAGTGGGTCAGTGCAGTTCCACGGAAAGACAGGAAACTAACCAGTAACAGTAGGATCTAAGACTTAAATTTCGCGGGAGAACTTACTATTAAAGCAGATTCTTTCGTAGTAAAAGGAGAAAAAGTTGAACTCCCGAGGGAAAAGTGGAAATTAAAACCTGGCGCGGTTCCACATATATTTCCCAATCTTCCCAAATATTTAACCACCCCTATCAAATGCCGGAAGCCCCCTACAGAAAGGCAACTAAAAAACGTAGTAAAGAAGACCACAGTAAGGGAATCAGACGTAGTTGGTTCTTTGATAAGTTGTAGTTCCCCTCAAAATTCACCTGTTTCCTCTGTTGAAATCTTTAACGCTTCAGATGCTCATAAGACAATTGTCTCTCTCAAAAGAGAAATGAAAAATCTAAACCGAAAATTAGCTACAGCAAAGCGTAATTTATCCTCCGCTGGAGCAAAGATTAATTCTTTAGAGAGAGGTCTTAGCAATGTCAAAGCGAAAGGAACAGCTGAAAAATATCTAAGCAAAAGTTAATAATAGATGCAGTTAAAAAAAAAAAAAGTCAGGTTAAAAGTTCCAGAGGGATGAGGTACAGCAATGAATTCATTCTGGAAAGTTTCTATTAAAGATCAAATCTCCAAAAGGGTATAAACATTGTTTAAAGCACGAATTACTGCCACTTCCATCATCGAGTCATTTAAGAAAACTTTGCAAAGGACTTAAATGCACATATGGAATTAACTCTCATGCTCTTAAAGCAATAACAATATTTGAAAGATGAAAGCGATGAAAATTAACGGCTAGGAGTGTTAATATTTGATGAAGTGAAGCTGAGAGAAGAAATTCAGTTCAACTCATGCTCTCTTAAAGTTGACGGTTTCGTTGATTTAGGGGATAACATCCCAGATTTTCAAAAGAAAATGCTTGCAAATCACGCTTTGGTATTTATGTTTGTCCCACTTATGCACGGCTGGATTCAACCAGTTGCTGTATATGCTGGCAAAAGTGCAACACCTGGGGTTATTCTGGCAAAAAAATTAATTCAAGTAATGTTGCAGTTCGAACAATCTGGTGCCAGAGTAATAGATTTCACTTCTGATGGGAGTCAGTCAAATAAAAAGCATGGGAATCATTAGGAATCAGTGGAAAGAAAGGAAAAACACAGTGTCACATTTTGAACCCCGCTGATAACAAAAGAAAACTGTGGGCAATTTCAGATGCTGTACATATATTGAAATGTATAAGAAATTATTTTCATGATAAAGTTCAAGTTTATTGTAAAGAGACACTCATCAATTTTTCATACTACAGACTCCTTTATGCTATAGAAACATCTGATGAATCTGCAGAACTTAGAACTTCTCCAAAACTTACCTCTTCTCACATAGACTCTAAACCATTTAAAAGAATGAATGCAAAGCTCGCATTTAAACTTTTTAGCAAGAGCGTTGCTGATAGTTTAAAATTTCTGCTTGAACTTGGATCGCAGGTTTTCGAAGATTCTGAAAATACTGAAATGTTTACAAGAGATTTAAATGACCTTGCAGACGCTCTTAATTCTCGTATTCCTTTGAAAGCTTCATACGAAAATTCAAATATCCATTCTACGCTAAAAACCATTTTATCTGTCCTTAATTCCACCGAGAACACTTTTACGTCTGAAAGAAAGATTGAATCTTTGCGAGTAACAGTACAGAGTATTTTAGAAATGTCTGAGTGGCTATGGAGTAGAGGGTATAAGTGTGTTTTAACCGGAAAACTCAATCAAGATCCTTAAGCTGCGATGACCATCCATCCAGAATAGATTTTCTGCAGTTACATTTGCTGCAGTGTGTATATGTTCCGACTAAGCAAGCATTAACATCAAAAGGAAAATGTGAGTCAAAAAGTGAAGCATCTCTTAAGTCTTTCGTCAATCAAATGCGTCTTTTAGCCATTGAAATAGAACAAATAAACAAATCCACTAAATCTGCAATTGAAGCTTCCATTAAAGAAAAAATTGTTTTCGTACAACACGGAACACAGTTCCTTGACGGAAAGTGAAAGAAACGGTGTAGTTAAATCGTGCTTGGTCTATCACTTAGTTGGTTATATTATTAAACACTCCAAAATTCATTTCGTGCGTGCTTTGCAACAGATCCCTCCGCAGTTAAACACCAACAAAACTTGATTCGTCTTTTACTAGGATAAAAGACAGCGGATCTTACAACGACCCACTTTTAACTTATCCTTCAGAAAGTATCTATCGTATTTTCCTACAACTGGGAAGTAAAATTCAGAAGAAGTTGCGTGCTGCCGATGCTTTTTGGAGTGACATGTTTTACGAGTGTCTTGATAATATAGACAATATTTTTGTAGAAAATACTACAGGATTGGGATGTTGTCTTGACCACAGTGTGGACATATTGCCTAAATTTTTGTTCCATTATATGAAGTGTAGAATCTTCTTTCGCACAAAAGAAATTCAAAGAGAACTAAAAAAATCGAAGCTTTGTGAAGTCGAATCGAAAACTTTCTAAGGTGGCTGGAAACTATAATTGTGGTAAATGACTTTTATTATTGTTATTAATTATTAGATTTAGGTTTGTTTGTCTTTATAATTGTTTATCATTCCCAGTGGCGTATTTACGGTTTTTTCGGAGGGGGCTTTGCTAACTTTATTACTGGAAATGTGAAAATGCTACAAGATATTTCATTTACTTTAATATAGAAAATAAAATTTCGGGGGGGGAGGTTGAGCCCAGAAGGCCCCTCAAATACGCCACTGATCATTCCACATAGTACCTTGTTAATATAAAATTATATGTAATATGCAAGTAGATTATTGAAGCTTTCTGTTACTTGATGAGTAAGTTAAAAAAGAAGTTATTTTCTTCTACTACATATGGGTTCGACAGCTACATTGAGGCCACAGCACTGCTAGTGCCATCTCAGCGATGGCCCACTGAACTACGAGGAGTGATCACGCTTCTTCTTCTATTCGCTGTGGTTACAAGTAAATAAAAGATGGAATTAAACGCTTAATGATTAGAACTTGTGGTCTTCATGTACTACATGGCGCCCTTTTAACATGACATTCAGTGGTTAACTAGAAAGTGAATCAAGATGGGTTGAAAATGCTGATAGCGCACAGAAAGCACTGAAAAATATGTGAAAATGTGGGAGATTTCATTGCAATCTTTGACTTCTCCAAAATTCCACCGTGAACAGAGAGAAATCAAACATCCAGGATCCCCTCATGCCTGCGGAACTGTCACATTGAAGTTAAAATCATTTTCAACTAAATTTGGAGAAACACACGGTCCCATTTTTGTATGAAGAATTGTTCATACCAGCGACGTAGCCAAGAGGGGAAGCTGATCAAGATTAAGCGGTCCCCTTTTTCTAGTGCAGTGATATTGAAAATGAACCTTCTTACATGTAGTATGTTCCATCTGGGATCCCGATGTTATATATATATATAAGCATCGTACAGTCGTTGAAGAAAATTAATTACCAGGAACTCTGTATTTAACCCTACATAAGATTTCAGCAGATCAGTTATACGCTATCTTCTCCATCTCTTCGAGCTCTTTCTCTCTAACATGTGTATCAAACTTCACCAACTGCGGTTGAGAATAGAAAGCATTACAAGAAAAACTTAGATGTTAAATTGAAACAAGCCGAGGTGGATTAAACTCAGGAGCTTCTAGCGTGCAAAGCTTTGGAACACAGCCTCTGTCGTGCACCGAACGTAGTGACCTTTATTCATTAGCCGATAAACTGCCCGCCAAATTTCGTTCAGATCCGTCAAGTAATTACCGAGAAATAAAGTATGATATACACCAAACCCCGATTTCAGTGAGTGCATCCACCTGTGCAGAAATTCCATCGTCCGATAACAAAAGAGGAAGGAAGATCACCCGGGCGACCTTGCCACAACCCCAAAGAAGCAGGTGTGACTAACAAAGGAATGCAATGGAACATGTAGTAAGTTATCTACGTCTGATCTCGAAGAAATGTTTGTGTAGTTCAAAAATAGCAACTAGTCTTACAAATAATAAAGACTGTCTAAAAATATTCTATCAAAATGCTCGTAGCTTACGTGGTCGAACATGTGATTTCTTTTGTGGTGTATTAACTAATAATTATGACCTAATCGCAATCACTGAGACATGGATTAACGAATCTCATTATGATGCTGAGTTATTTGATAACTGATATACTGTGCTGAGACAAGACAGAAAGACTATCAAAACTTGTTGGGGTGGGGGTGTTCGTATTGCAGCCCTAACTAAACATTGTATGTTCTTATTGGATAAGTGTGATGATAATTATGACTGCTTGATTGCCAACATAAGCAATGATGGAAAAACTATATATATTTGTGTTGCGTATTCTCACCGGGATCTAATATTAAATTGAATAATGATTTATTTACTCGCCTTGAAACTAATTGTCCTCAAGGTTGTCCTGTTTTCTTGATTGGTGATTTCAGTTTATCGGAAATAAACGGTACGGAATTTAATTTTGTAACAAGCTCTTCTAAATGTAAGAATTTACATGAATTTATGTGTTATTATGATCTGCTATCATTAAATAATGTTCTACAAAAAATAAAAAAGTTCTATTTCTGGGTAACAAAGTAGTGATTCTGAAAGGATTTTCACTCCTGAATTCAAATCTGATTTTAGTTTCTCTGCACCAGGGATAGTTTTGGAGTAATCAGCACGTAATATTTGTGTTTGTAAAGCAATACTATATATTGCTGACACTATATATTACATAGAATTGTAGGTATGCGGAACAGCTGTCGACCGTACATAATGGTTTACTTTTTTCTTTTGTACTGAGTGTGTCTCTTGTCTCTAATGATACACCAGCAATAGTCTGCCAGCATGCTGAGCATCCACTTCCCTTCATAGCGTTTTTCAATGGTGGATATATCTTTATGAAATCTTTCTCCGTGTTCATCGGAAATGTCACAGCAATTACTGGGGAAGTAATCCAGATGTCAATCCATGATATGCACTTTCAAGGACATTTTGCACCTTAAATCCTGATAAGCTGCAAGCATTTCATCGACGATCTCCTTGTATTTAGGATCCCGTCTTCTCCCAAGGAAGTTTTGGGTTACTTTCGTAAAACTCATCCATGCGCGCTTTTTTATCTGTGAGACATGCCTCAAAACCTCTATCTTTCTGCAGTTCTCGTATCTGCGGACCTACCAACACGTCCTCTCTTATTTTTGCAGCTGACAGTCGAGGAAATTTGACGGCACGATATGCAAAATCTGGCCCATTGGGATCCATTGCCTTCACAAGCTGTTTAATAAGTCCAAGTTTTATATGTGGGGGTGAAACAAGAACATTTCTAGGATCTAAAAGACTGTCCCGTTGCACATTCTTTTCACCAACTGTCCAATTGCGTTTAGGCCACTCCTTTTTCACATAGTGGGAAGTTCTTTCCCATTCACACAAAAAGCATGCATACTTCGTGTAACCTTGTTGCATCCCTAATAATAATGCTATTACCTTGAAGTCACAACACAACTTCCACTTATGTTCACTGTACTTAATTAAGGTCAATATCTTTCTGAAAATTTCATAACTCTCTTTGGTAAAAGTGGCGTATGCAACTGGGATTGAAAGCAGTTTATTCCCGATATGCAGCAATACACCTTTTAAGCTATTCTTCAAAGCATCCAAAAATAATCTCCATTCACCAGGTTCGTATGTTATGTGCAAGGCTGTCATTAATCCATGAACATCATTGCAGAATGTCACGGAACTATCACTGGCAAAATAAGACACAAAAGCACGTTCTCTGTTCCTGAAGGTTATGTTGGTTGTTTCGCGGGGGTTATATTCCTGTAACCTGGAGCCTAACAATTCTGCTTTCTGTTTACTGAGTCCTAAGTCTCGCGCTAAATCATTTAAATCATCCTGCTTTAATACACGTGGCGTTGGCGTACTCGTGCCTTGATACGGGGGATCCCTTCTTTTTTCCGGAGAAGATGTAAGTTCTGTGGTGCTACTTTCTTCACTCTCACTCATCTTTTCTATATCTGTGGGCCTTGAAGGAACTGGTAAAGCTTCAAAATGTGCCACAGGTCGTCTTGCTGACGGCAGATCCGGATCAACAATGTTTCTTTGATTTGCTGTTCGTGAATCCCTGAATTTTGGTTAAGCAGAAATAACAGTTCGTCAAATGGTCCCTTGGTTCCCTCCAAACCATCAGTACAGCAAATAATGAAACTTTTTTTTCCTTGCCACCACTTAATTAATTTACAATAACATGTAGCACAACACATATTAGGTGACCACTTCTTATCAAAATCACCAGCTCCGACGCCAAAGTACTGCTTATATGCTCTCTTGATGGTGGGTGTGATTTTTTTCCTGTTCCTCACGAAGGTGAACTCACCACAAACATAAGAGAAGTTGTTAGCTGCGTACTTACAACCACGAGTGCGAGGCATTTTTTTACTTCACTTAAACACAAACAAAATGAATCCACAGCATTCAGTTTACGTACAGTAAGTAGTACTAACGCCCGATAAAATACCAGATTCACACGCTCAGTTTAACTCACAAACTACTCCCAACATCACATTGCAACAACAAAACACTGTCGGGTAAGTTTTGCCAACCTCTGGAAAATAAAAGCTGTCAATGTTGCAAGGTCTTACTTTCCAAATTCTCTTTTGTCACCATATACTATGTTTGGCATGTATATGAATATATGTAGTACACGAATGCTTGAATTACTCGTAAACTATCCCTGATGGATCAAATCGGATGTCTCATTTGAACTTCCATGTCACATTCCTTTCATAGTACAAAATTTCATTTCAGAAATATAACCCTTGTAAAACAGTGATAATGTGACGAACGAAAATAATAGTACATTAGATCTGGTTCTGTCTAATATAACGAATATAGAAGTCAGTAGGGAATATTGTCCATTAATTCCAGAAGATGTACACCATCCATCCTTAGTAATAAGCGAGATGCAGAAAGGGATCGCGAAGATTGAAAATAAAACTAATATATCAGGATATAATTTTAGGAAAGCTGATTTCTTGGGGCTGTATCTTGAATTCTCGCCTATTGACTGGAATTGTCTAAAGAACCACGAAAATGCCGATGACCTAGTTGATCACTATATTATTATTTATAGTGTATTTGATAAGGGCGTGCCACTTAAAAACAACTCAAGAACAGCTTATTCGTGCTGGTTTACAAATGAAATTATCAAAAAATCAAAGCTAAAGCAATGTATGTTAAAAATACAAATGTAATAAAGGAGTAAATTAGTTCAATAAATTCAATGAATTACGTAGGGAAATAAATAAAGACTTTAAATTGGCATACAGAGTGTTCATACAACAGTCTGAAAATAACATTAACAACAATACTAATGAATTGTGGAACTTTATAAAAACAAGGCTAAACATCTTCCTGGGGGGAAATTAACTTATAAGGGACACGAACCCTATCGTAATAATTAAATAGCCAATGCTTTTCCACAGTATTTCTCGTCATTATATGTGCCAGATACAGGTTTCACTAACATTCCTACAAACAAATTATCAACTTACAGATGGTGATCAGAAAAATGGAAACACCTGTAGTTGGCAACACGTCAGATGTATGGGTTGGCAGTGGTGTGGCGCTCGCAGCGCCGGACCGCTCGTGGTGGTGTGTTAGGTCGGTCTCCATACTACGTCAAGCGCAGTGGAACAGCAGTGTCCAGTGGCTGCAGCAGACGGAGGTAGTGTAAAATGGGAGACCTCTCAGATTTTCAAAGAGGGCAAATTGTTGGTGCGCGGTTCTGTGGAGTGAGTGTGACGGCAGTGGCTACTGTGTTAGGTGTGTCGCGTGGGACAGTGTCGAAGGTGATGACGGCCTACACAATACACGGGAAAACCACATCGGGGAAGCGGAACAGTGGGCGGAAGAAAATCATGAGTGACATGTTACGCAGAACCGTCGTGCCACTGCGGAGCAAGTGACGGAGGAACTCAATCAGCACCTCCCCCACCCTGTTTCGACAATCACAGTCCGCCGCGAATTACATAACATGAACTTACGGGGTCGTGTTGCACGGGCCAAACCGCTCATCAGGGACCATAACGCTTTTGCTCGCCGCGACCATGCAACTTGGACCGTTGAGGACTGGAAACGTGTGATATGGTCGGATGAGTCATCCTTCACCCTATTTTCAATCACGGGCCGTGTTTGTGTGTGGAGAACACCCAAAGAAGCTTATGATCTGCAGTGTCTCCGCCCAACTGTGAAACATGGCGGCGGCTCGGTGATGCTGTGGGCCGTTATATCAAGGTTTTCATTGGGTCCTGTGGTCATACTTAGCGGACGAATCACTGCCAACGATTATGTCGCAATTTTAGGAGACCACTTGCATCATATGGTCCGGATGTTGTTCCCGGACAATGACGCCATCTTCCAGAATGATGATGCACCCATTCACACAGCTGGCGTTGTTGCAGCGTGGTTTGAGGAACATCGGGATGAAGTTTAACACCTCCCCTGGCCCGCCCAATCCCCAGATCTCAACATAATTGAACATCTGTGGTCCGTCTTGGAAACACGACTCCGGCGACGATTTCCACCTCCATCCTCTCTCACAGAACTGGCCGATGCCCTGCACGAGGAAGAGTGTAAAATTCCACTTGCTACCATTCACGACCTCTATGCCTCCATTCCACGTCGCATCAAGGCTGTTCTGAAGGCGGAAGGTGGCCCGACACCATATTAATCTGGTAAGTTGCAATTTCGTTCAGGTGTTTCCATTTTTCTGATCACCATCTATATATAAATGAAAAACTAAAGTCACTTAGCATTGAGGAAATCACTCAATCTGAAGTAGAAATGGTAATCAAAAAATAAAAGCCCAGAACTGCTGTTGGTCCTGATGGAATACCTCCATATATTATAAAGGGGAGTATAGATACATTTACATATCCGCTAAGGATTGCATTCAACCTCGCTTTAAAAACATGCGTTTTCCCGGATAAATGGAAATCATCTATAGTTTGCCCAATACCAAAAACCAATAATTAACATAAAATAAATAACTACCGGCCTATATCAATTTTACCTACTTTTGCAAAGATATTTGAGCAAATCCTATACCAACGGATAATTGAGCACATCCAACCCGTAATCTCACCATATCAACAAGTCTTTATTCCATACAAATCAACAACAAACCTTGCACTTCTCAGACTTCATAGCAAATTTGTTAGATGTAGGATGTGAGGTTGATGTAATATATATAGATTTTGAAAAGGCGTTTGACAGAGTCAATCACAAAGTACTATTGCATAAGTTAGGTGAATAGAATATTTCTTCTCCCTTGATCAAGTTCTTTTCATCGTATTTAAATACTCGTAAACAAACTGTTATCTACAAAGAATATAAATCAGCTGATTATGTTGCATATTCTGGAATTCCCTAGGGCTCTAATCTAGGCCCGTTATTGTTCCTTTTATTCATTAACGATCTCCTTGGTCATATATTACTAAGTAATAAATTGCTTTTTGCTTATGTCAAAATATGCAGTAGGATAAAGACCATCCATAACTGTCTCAGTTTACTTCGTGACATAGAAAATATTGCTAATTGGTGTTCTCTTAACAAACTTAATGTAAACACCAACAAATGTAACAGTTTATCGTGTACCAGAAACAAAAGCCAAATAAAGTTTAATTACTCATGAATCAGATCTTGCTAAATAGATTAAATTCAATCAAAGATCTTTGAGTTACATTTGATTAGAAACTGACATTTAATAACCGTATAGAGAACATAATTAATGAATCTCGCAAGATGTTAGGGTTCATAATTAGAACTGGAAAAGAGTTTAACAATATTACATTAACAAAAACGTATTATTCCTATGCCCAATCAAAATTGGAATATGCTGCTGTGATCTGGAACCCATCACAACTTTAATACCGACACCAACTGGAAAAGATCCAATCTAAATTTATCAAATACTTGACGTAGAAGCAAACTGGAATTATTATGAAAATTATCTAACATTAATAAACAACTTCTGTATTCCTACACTTGAACAAAGACGAAATGTGATAGATATGTTTTTTCTCCATAAAATAGTACAAAACTAGTTTAATTGTACGGATCTCATATCAACACTAAATTTTCATGCCCCGACACTTAAAACTCGTCCTAATAACTCTGGCCTGTTCTATTGCAAAAAAGCAAGGACCAACGTATTATTGAAATCACCAATCTGGAGAATGTGTTCTTATAACAAAATATGTATCGAACACAAAGAAATTGATATATGTAATATAAACTCTATGTTTAAGAAAACTATTGTAAATGTATTAGGTAATACATCAACACTATAATTGGGCTAATGCCTATTGTGTTGATGGCAAATAAATAAATAATTAAATAAAACATATACGTATACAAGGTAAATAATTTGCATTGATACGCTCTAGTAACTTTTAAACTAATAGACTAAAAACGTTGAAATTTTGTTCCATGGATATATCGACAGGGGGACATTATTTGACATAGTCTGCAATACTATCAGGCGGACAGTACATGTAATGGCTTTAATAAAGAAGTAGCTTACGAATTAGGACAGCTTACAGAGAAATGTTTTATCGTTATCACATACTTTATATATAATTGAAGGAATTGCTATTCATTGTGTTGCAGTGTATATATAAATAGAGCATAGATCATTTTTTAGGCAAGGTTAAATCAAATAATTTTTAAAATATTCCAATCATTTAATGGTAATATTTCATTTCAGGAACCGAGTTTTTGTTAGATACCCCATTCGGTGATGAGCTCCCAGTAAAAGGTTTTGATCCCGGCGAGGATACGTACCAGGCTCCACCAGCTGATGGTAGTAAATTGCAAGTAGATGTTGATCCGAAATCACAAAGATTGCAGCTTCTTGAGCCATTTGACAGGTGGAATGGCAAAGATTTTAAGGACCTCACAATTTTAATAAAGGTGAAGGTTACTTCTTCTGGTTTAAATTTACTTTGATATTGTCTTGATACGAACGTGTCGTTATTAAAATTAATGAATATCGTAACATGTGTTACTTTAAGTGAAATTCCGAAGATGATTATCCACTGATTTCATTTCTCGGGAGCGAATTCCTTGTAAGTTTTACAGAACATGGTATTTTCTAAAGGTTTTTTTAGTAGTTAGAGCGTTGGACTCACGTCCATGTTATCACGGGTTCAATTCCCGGCCGATGCATCCCAATTTCCGGCGTTTCTTCATCGTTGTGAGTTAAACTGGGGAGTCACGTGAATAAAGATATGACGGCCACTAAATTCATAAAGCTCCCGATACACCTATTAGAGACAAGGCGACGCAACGCGCTGACCACGTGTCTGCCGTAGGCTGTCACATCTGTTGTTACTTTTGCAGCACCTCCGAAACGATTCACCTGAAATTTCAGAGAAAATTCACTTATTCATAAAATTACTTAAAGGTCAGTCCATTTTTTTAATAGCTCGTATGTTTCTGATTTTTAGTTTGCAATTATTTGTGAAGGTATGTCACAAAAGAAGTACAAATGTGAAGTTATTGGGAAGGGTCAAAGTGACCAGTCAGAATGTTTTGGCCTATATTCAACATATTAGTGATGCTGTGCATTGTAACTGAGCGAAGCACTCTCTAACTAATTTTATCTCTTAACTATAGGCGTAAATTTCTAAACCCGACCAAAACACCCACATTGTTCTGTTAAAAAAATCTGAGTGTGTTTAATAAATATCCAGGAAAACATGTTACGTAAAACTGGGGAGAATGCGCTCCCCGTTTACTGCAAATAATTGAGACGATTGGATATTCTGTGACAAAATTAAACTATGTACGAGAAGATTGTGTTTTTAACTTTTTCAAAGATAAAAAAGGAGGCGATTCTTAATTCGACACGTGTACATATGGACCACTTGGATGCAACATTGCCTAGCTCCAAAACTGAAATTTTCTGGGAATGAAATTTGAAGTTCAGTATCTCATGAACAATTAATATTTCCGTTATGTTTGAAAAAAAAAACGTAACTTAGTAGTTTATAGTTTTATAATTTACTGTTTACGAATATCTTTCAGAAAAGATACCCATCTATAGAAATAAATGAAAACATTAGTCAATTTTTTATTGTTGGTAGTTAGGCCGCTTGGCATCCATTGGTCCATATATATGTATACACACATTGGCTCAAAAAATGTATACATTGTTTAATTGTTAATAACTCTCAAATGGATTGACAAAAATTGTCTGTTTTCGTAGTGTTATAGATTAATGTTCTGTTATTACCTGGCAGTGCGTGATGAACAGCTGATATTAGTGTGTGTGTGTGTTAGTATTGGCCATTAGCATCAATACTGAGGTTGATGCCGAACTGCTCCACGAACTACTAACGCAACGTGCCAAGTTCGATATCTGCACAGGAACGTTCGATGGCTGCTCGTAGGTTATGTAATATGCGAGGCTAATGTCCATAAACAAAGTTCTTGACACTCCACCACAAGTAAAAGTTTAGTTGAATAACGCCTGGGAATGTGGGGTACTCGACAAACCCCCTTTGACCTATCCATCCTATTAACATTTGGGGAAAGAACGGTTAATGCGCAAAATGCTAACCTTGAGGGAATTGTGCTCAAGCACATGGGGAAGTACGTATAAGTCCCTCCTCCACACAGAAAGATTGTTGCCGATTCAAGATGAAAGCTGAAATCTTTCCATTTCAATAGTATATGAAAGATTCAATGGGAGGGGTCACAACCTCCACAAACACATCTTGAAGTACGCCACTGTTTGAAGGTATTTCTTTACTAAATGTACGTACTTTTCAAGAATTACAGTTTGACTGTTAGGTCCTATGTAATTTTTCTAGCTATTTATATTTTTAAATTTGTAATCATTTTTAGAAAAAACTTCTTTCTGAATTTATATGCCTATCTACCTATATAATTATATTACGTCTCTCTACCTATCTAACGACCGTTCAATTTATCATCTTGTCATTCAACATTCAAACACTGTATATAAATACAGCTACATAGAAACGCAAGAAATAATCACGGAAATATGAAACATAATAATCTGATCTTTCAGCGCTTCTCTTTTCGTACATTTTTGAAGCCAAAAGCCTCGACGATATTTCTTCTTCGGTCGGCAGGAATATCTTTTTTTCCATTGTCTTTTCACTGCACTCTATTTGTACTGCTGTCCATCCTGCTGTCACTCACAAAGTGATCATTCGTCAATATAATTCACATTTCAAGCAACCGCAACCCGAAGGACAGATAGAAAGACGACCGCTAGACACAGACACAAAGGTTCACACAGAAATCAATAGGACTTTCTACAAAAGCAGGCACCAGCTCAGAATTTATGAGTGGGAGTGTTACAGCTGCGTGCCAAGTTTTTAAAGTCAGAGACGAAAGTTTATGTAATTTCTTTTCTTTTTATATATATCTATGATATGCAGGTGATAGATGTGTAACCCCTCTAAGTATGTTCAAATTTTGATGTTTGCAACCTTAATAATGAAGAAGAAAATAGTCAAAAACTTCGCTATGCTTTTTAAATGGGTTAACTTTCAAGGCTGCTAGGTGTACGAGATCATCTTAACAGCTAGTCCATACCGATAGCACATCAAACATTTATGTTACAAATATCCATCCCTCTTGTGAGTTTGAAATTAGCCTGGATTCTGTTTGCCGGGGTTGCAGTTACGTCGGTTCACATTTCCGGATAAGTGCAAGGTTGTCTTATCTGAGAGCACGATATTTATCAGCAGTGCATCATTACCTTGTAGCTGGTTGTGAATGAAGTCACAGAATTCATCCCCGCATTCAGATGATACAAAATCTTTAGCTTGTAAGGCTTCATATTAATTAGATTTCAGAAGTACCCAAACATGAAAATTGCGAGAAAATGCAACTCCAATGACCTTCGTGACGTAACTTCTACAGACTCCTCGCAACGTTCTCCCACCATGTTATCAGTCCCATAGCTTGTCCTCAGGCGACTATGTCGCTGTAAATCCACAACCCTTCCTGTCTGCAGTAACTTTGGATGCTACTTATTGATACTTTTACGTCCGGGACTTTTTTCCTCCCAACACAATGCTAAGTTTTCGAAGCACGATTTCAACTCTCCGTAGCAAAGGTTTTGGGCCTTCTTAGTTGATACCGTCTTGTAATTACATTGTCCTCGTATAGAATTCTTTCTAAGATGAATTTCATCCTTCCTTAAATAACTATCACATAAATTTGTTTTATTATGTTAAATCTGTTTGAATATAACCATGTCGTGGTACTGTGTACGTGATTTTCATGCAGTTTTTGTTGAAAAATTATCGGGTAATATAATAAAAAAATCTTTTCAGATTAAGGGCAAATGTACAACTGATCATATATCTGCTGCTGGACCATGGCTAAAATACCGAGGACACTTGGACAATATATCAAATAATATGTTCATAGGGTAAGTGTCATACTATGTACCATAAGTAAACCAACTTTTAAATATTTCTTCAGAAAAATTCTACTCGTTTTTATGTATATATTGTATTAGTAAATAACATTTTTTTAAAAGTCTGAAACGTGATCAAGAGGATATGATTTAACCTTTTTAGACTCGCTTTTTTTCCCGTTATTTGGTACCGACGTATATATATACGATACATACACATTATTTATTGTACGAATTTTGACGCTACGTAGACGAATCTAGAAAAGCAGAAATAGTCCAATCACCAGCACTAACTTGCACATTTTGAACACCGAGTCCATTTTACAATCTAAAACCGTTGGTATCAACGAATTTTTAAAAAGATCAGTTTCGTAAAACTATTTTCAGGTGTTCACAGCTCATCCTCTAGTTGAAATTCACACGTGAAACAAGATACGCAAAATGAAACATTCAGGGAATATACGCTCCTCCAAAATATAATTGCGCGCCTGAACTTAAAATAGTAGGTTTGCCAACAATGTATTTACAAGAAAAAGAGTCGGAGTAGTGAAGCTTTCTCAATACTTAGCTGTTTGCAGTGTTGGATAGGTTACTTTTAAAAATGTAACGCATTACTTGCCCCAGAAAAGCAACTGTTACTCTACTTCAAAAGTAACGCGTTACTTTTTAGGTCCGAAACTTTGAATATGTAAAATAATAATAATAAGAAAAAGAAGAAGAAGAAGAAAAAATCCATTTTCCATACTACTACTACTACTACTACTACTACTACTACTACTACTACTACTACTACTACTACTACTACTACTACTACTACTACTACTACTACTACTACTACTACTACTACTACTACTACTACTACTACTACTACTACTACTACTACTACTACTACTACTACTACTACTACTACTACTACTACTACTACTACTACTACTACTACTACTACTACTACTACTACTACTACTACTACTACTACTACTACTACTACTACTACTACTACTACTACTACTACTACTACTACTACTACTACTACTACTACTACTACTACTACTACTACTACTACTACTACTACTACTACTATTATTATTATTATTATTATTATTATTATTCATTCTGATTTTCCCCAACATACAACTTTCATATATTTCATAAATAACAAGAATACCAAGCAAGATGGTGCAATGAAAGCGTTCCTATCACGAAGTTAGTCGTCTCACTTGAAATTTCCTTGTTTTTCTCCTCAGTTTACTAGGCAAATGCCAGGATAGTCCCTGTACCCTAAATTTAGATGCAGGCAAATCTTCCCAATCCGTGCCCAGTTCTTCTGACAAATATCTTAGTTCTTGTATTGAAGAAATCATTAATGTACTCGTAATATTATTAAGAGCACGCTTAAACAATTTAATAACATTTGGACAATAGCTTAATCCCAAATGTGCGTATGTGTGCTGTTTCGACCTACACTAGAAATTTAACTACTGTTACTGCTACTACTACTATTTTAAAAAACTTACTTTTAGATGCTTCCTCAAATTTGCGGAAGAACACATGACTGTTGATAAATATTTCCCGTCGGGGCACTTCAGACACCTTACTTTTAAATTCTGTCCACCACCATCCTTAGCTTTTAAGAAAAAGTATTTTTTCAAATGTTCGAACGGTAAAATATTTTCGTCCTCCATCTTTATAAAAACTAAACCCAAAGGAAACTAGACTGCTATTGCTTTTGTACTTCACTCACTGAATATATTGGTTTGGAACTGTCAAAATCTATGGCAAAATCTTTCAGGTGCTTGGAATCAGTACACGTGATTTCCCAGTGGCTGTACTCATCTTCCGAAAACAGCAAGTGGCACTAAGATCTTATCTGTTAGTCTGTGTGTCGGTCACTGACATAGTTCATGCTCCATTGCTTCATTCTGAGAAATTCACTTTACAGGAAACATTTATTTCGAAACAAAATACACATATATTGTAGTTATTCATCCAAAATGTAACGCAAACAAGGTACGTTAATTAAAAATTTGTAACACGTTACCTTTACAGTTACTTTGAGAAAATGTAACACGTTACTAGGAAACGTTACTTAAAAAGTAACGCGTTACTTTCCAAGACACTTTTGTATTTGAAATATTCCTGAGCTATCAGTACATTTGTTTCGATAGCTGTGCTTGTTAAATTGTTTCTTTGTGTTGATGTTCAATACTTTTAAACTTACTTGGAATCCCACTGTTTGTTTTGTTTTGTTTAATTTTCCCTTCATCTTGGTTTACAATTTCTGATTTAACGACTCATTTCCTTTGTTACTTCAAAAGAATCACGGTTTAGAGAGTCGTTAATTGATCACTGTTTGTCAATTTCCCAAACACTAAGCAAATAAGTATTCATCACTTTAATTTTTCTTTTTTAACTGTACATAGATGCTACGAAGTTGTTACTAAAATGGGGTTAAATCTACTATTATTATTCCCAATGTGCGAACTGACGGGAAAATGCCAAGTATTTCCCCTCTAAGAAAAAATTATCCCCCTGGAGAAGAAAATTTTCATCCCTACCAGGAATAACTTTTCCCCGTATAGAATATGTTTTTCTTTCTTCGAGTGTTCATAAGAATAGAAACTTCTATTTCGTAGACGTAGACGCAAGTATTACAATTCGAAAGAAATTTTGTTAAGGAGATTGCTGTAACAAAATTTCCATATACTTTTACCGTATGTATATGTCTCTCCGTTCAGAAGATTTAAAAAAAAATCTCAAGGACTACTTGATAAATCACCACCAAATCTGATCACGATATATAAGGTCAAAAGCTAGGATTGTTTACGAGGAATATTCAAACCGGAAGTGTGTGTGGACTTCGTGGCGAACAAACACCGTGCTCGTGGGTTTTCTCGGGGTTCTCCCGTTTCCTCCCACTTTCATCATTCCACCATTTCATTCATTTATCATCATCACCGTCTCCTTTAGCCTAACCGGCATAAGTATGGGACGTAAAACTCAAAGATTTCATTTTTTTCAAACCGGAGGTGATGTAAAAATCGGTAATGCTTTATTTCTGTTTATCACTATATGGTAATCGATAGCAAGAAGCGGTTTTCTGCAGTCGATTAAGCGTTCCAAGAATACATTTCATCTCTATACTTAACTCTACTAAAACCAGAAGCAGGTGCGTGGGGTTCCTGGTTTGATCCTGGCTCGCGTCAAGTGGGCTTTATGGGGGATAAACACAGTGTTTGTGGGATTTTCGGTTTTTTTTTTCCTCACACTTTATTCATTCCATCATTGCATTCATTTGTCATCATTACCGTCTGCATTACTCTCGCTGGCATAACTATGGGACGTAAAATTGAAAGATTCCATTTTATTTCATAAAACCAGACGGGATTGATATCCACTACAACGCTTGGTTTCAATATTGATCAACATAGACCAAAAATAAGAGATAGGGGGAAATTTTATTTATTTATCTTTCGGAATCGATTTAACGTTTTGAGAATAGGTTCCATCTTCTCTGTTAACCCTCCTATTCAAACCGGAAGTGGCAGAAATTAACCGCTTTTTGTTTTAACCTTGATCGTCGTAGGTGGCCGCGGTGGCTCAGTGGTAGAGCGTTCACCTCTAGTCCTTGGTTCGATCCCAGCTCGCGCCAAGGGATCTTTGTGGTGGACAAACACCGTGTGCGTGGGTTTTCTCGAAGTTCTCCCGTTCCCTCCCACTTTCTTCATTCCACCATTTTCATCCATTTCTCTCATCATCACAGTCTCCTTTAGCCTAACCGGCATAACCATGGGACAATAAACTTAAAAAAGAGAGAGAGTTGATCGTCATAGAATAAAAACCGTAATAGATAGCAGGAAGCTGTTTATTCTAGTCAATTAAGCGTCCTGGAAATATATTCCATATCAGTTGATGTCTCTACTAAAAATAGGAGTGGCAGAAATCGACCACCTATTTTAACGTTATTCGTTTTATAGTAAAAACGGTAATAGATAGCGAGGAGCGGTTTTTTGCAATTTTGTTAAGTATCCCATGGATTTATTTCGTTCTGCAATTTCCGTTTCTAATAGAGACATTACAGTGGTAATGGAATACATTCTCGTGACGCTTAATCGATTACAGTAAACCACTTCTTGCTATATATTACGGTTTTTATTCTATGGCGATCAGGATTAAAATCAGTAGTTGATAAATGAAATAACTACACACAATTTCGCAGATATAAGGCCGGAAACTTCCAAAACTTTTAGAACAAAGAAACGCGATTTTTTGAAAGCTAAAATTAAGGAACTTGAAGATAATAACGTATGGTGAAAAAAATTTGCCGTTTGCCACACTGAACATCCGCAATTTTTATGTGTTGTCTGATTGTTAAACAAGAATGACATCTGAACTTTAATGTACAAACACATCTACGCCATAGCTGCTGGCCTTGCGACAATTGCGGGACTTTTTTTGCATGGATGGCGCGAAACACGATGTATAAATTTCATTCAAGCGTCTACAGATCCGTCGGATAAGACCTGCAACGGATGTTGGCTGATAATTATTGGCATAAACTTGCCTCTTTAAATTTGCCCAAAAGTCCTCAATAGCCGAAGTTGAGGAACATTACGAGGATTTTGATCTTTGGGTATGTAGCGTATACCATAGTGTGCCATAACTGCAAGACTTGCTGTAGCGTAGTGGCAGCTAGCTCAATCTGTCCAAAAAAACCACATTGCCTCCACGATGATATGTGTTGATAAATGTTTAACTTTCGGCAGACAGAACTTCACATAACGTTCAGTGTTTAGCGCAAGACCGGTGGTGGAAAACTGCTATTTAGAGAGTCCCTTTTCACTCATCGCAAGCCATAGCAACACCTTTTGTGGATATTTTGATTTCGGAGAAAAACGCGCTGAATCAGGCACATCACCAGTTCCTAGATCGTAGTACGATTTAGGCTGCCACTCGTGACCATCTAATGTACAATAGGTCTCATCGTCCATGATGCACAGTACATCATTTGTAGCAGTGAACGTTTTGGTGATTAGAGTTCTTAAACGTTGTTTCTGAATCACAGTTTGTTGTTCCGTAACTTTTGGCATAGTTTTCCGTTTATGTCTGGTAATTCCCATTTTCTGTAAAGCATCCTTCACTGTATTTTTATCACAGTTAAATTTCCTACCAAGTTCTCGGTACGATTTTGCCACCTTACCAGATATTTTTATAACTGTGTACTATCAACATCGCGAAACATACTCATAAAGTTAACAACAGTTGTGTTAAAGATAGCTGTGACGCATATCCGATTAACCCCTAACATGACCAAAGTTTGTTGTAAAATTAATGTGGACTAGCTAAGAATTTGTAGATTATTAAACTCTAAACCTAGTTATTCTATATTCAGTAGAAAAGAACACTGCGTATCACAGGGATTCCGCAACCAAATTCGACGATAATTTATTATGTTAAAGTTGACAGAGCGATCAGTCCAGTCATTGTCGTACCGAGTGCTGCTGCGCTGGTTGTTGATCTTACATGGCTCTTATCCTAATATCGTATAACAGTAGCCTACCGTACTCTCCTGACCATTCCTATTACAACTGCATGTGAAGAACTCAAGTTTTCAAAGTTAACAATAATAATACACTTAAGGATATCCACGGTGCAACAACGCTTGAATGGACTAACTATGGTTTCTATTCAAAGTGAAGTATCAAACAAATTCATAAAGATGCATTGATGTATTATTTACTTCAAAAGAAGACTACAACGGCGTCAACTTAGGCTCTCTTTGGTCAAATAAACAGTATAGGGTGGTTATAAAAACAGTAGTAGTGGTAATCGTAATAATTAATTTCTTAGAAATCTCTTAGAGAATTGAATACTTTCTAGTCTTGTCAGCGCTATCAGCTGTCAAATTATTATTTACTTCACTATTTTTTTTTTTTCCTTTCAATGAAATTGAGCTGCGTTGCGTATTGTGAAACAGCGGTAGATTTCCATACTATGTGGTTTAATATTAAAACGGAGAGTAACAGATTTATAACTTCCTGTTGCATTAGAGGGATAAGGTCGAAGATGGAACCTGTTCTCAGACGCTGAATCCGTATGAAAACAACATCTCTACTACAGATTTTGATCCAAGAGGATCAGAGTTAAAACCGGAAGTTGAACCGATTCTACAGCTTCTAGTTTTTCTATAAACATAAGAGCGGAAATAGAATCTATTCCTATGAAACTGAATCCATATAAAGAGAATACTTCTAGCTAGCTATTATCGTGTTTCTTCATGGTGGTCAATGTAGAAAATGAAAGGAAGATATTAATCCGTTAGGTTTGAATAGAGGGATAAACATGAGGACAGAGTCTGTTCTTAGGTCCCCTAATTAATTTCAAGAAGCAGTTTTTCGGTATCACAGTTTTATAGTGATCATCGTTGAACCGGAAATGGTTGCCTTCTACCATTTTCGTTTTGAATAGAGGTTTAAGGGAGGAAATTATTCTTGAGACATTGAAACCTGTTTCTTGAAATTTGTTTCAATTTTTGCTGTAATACCTGTCGACTGATACGACGAATCGACGGACGGGCATACCCATTCCATAAAAGTTCCCATACTTATACATAGCGTAGTTTGGAAATTCAGATAATGAGCTGCTACTATAATGGATTTGACGTCATATAAAAGGGAGCAATTGCTTTTTAACATACACCAACTACTGTATTGTAGTCTTATGGAATAGCTATTATATCATTACTGTCCCCTTATTGTAAGTGTTTAATGAAATATCACTGTAATTGATATGGATAGTCCAGGTTGGCATAAAATAATTTATTCATGATGAATATGGAGTTCTAACCTACATTATTGGCCCCACAATTTACTTTTGCCCCAGGCCCCGCAGATCGACAGTACGTCTCTGTTTATAGGCATAGCCATGAACAGTAGGCGAAAACCAGGAAGATGTTGAGTACCCTTACAACAAGCAAATGGCACCAAGCTCGATATGTGTTAGTCTTCGCGGAACCTTGCACCTTTTAACGGTACTGTGAGATATTGAGTATCAGATTTCCAAAAATGTCAGGTCTCCATTGGTGATGAACTTCGCTGCAGCACACCTTCAAGAAACATTGTCACTCATGACATATTACATTTATCGAAGACCTTTAGTGTATTATAGAAGCCATTGGGATTTAGTTTAAAAGAATACAATACACTCTGACAAAGTGTTGAGCGCACAGGTCTGTGACTGAGCATGAGGAAAATATTGGCCAGACAGGTTCCCAAATTTCTGAATGCTGAACACAGTTGGCAGCGAGTAAAGTGTTCTTTCCTAGTATACTTCCACCTGCCTCTTCCCCCTGGAACTAACCAATCACTTTCCGCCGAAGCTAAGATATTTATAAAATAGTGCCCCAATGCAGCCTCAACTCATTTCATTTATCCTTCAAACTTTCCTGGAAGAAAACATGAGCAAGTGCTCGCTTGTGGACGCATCATTTATCTTTAAAAAATAGAATATAAACTGGCAAGTTTGAGTAATGGTTCGTAATTCAGGATATACCCACCACTTGATACCTGAGAGAAAACTGGTTTCAACGGAGTGGAATACCACCCTCATTCCCATTCCCAAACTACTTTATGATAGATCGTTAGGTATAGGGTGATGTTAGGGTGCCAGTTACGTTTTTTCCGTAAACTTGAGTTTTCCTGACACATTTGACGTTATGCATTATTTTCCCCGTAAAACGATTTTTTTTAATAAAGAAATTACAGTCTTGAACACGCAAAAAAAAAAAAAAAAAAAACGGAAGTTCTGATTTTTCATACACTGTTAACAACAATGTAGCGTAGTATTGAATAAAGAAAAAAAAACTACAACAGGTTGCGTTTTTATCTCATGTCTTACCAACGCTCCGATCGGATGTTCAAGAACAATTTGCTTTTAGCATCTGTCAACACCGTCCGACCATATCGCAGTTTTGATTGATCAAGGTGTACTGATGTCAGGAACAGAAGCTACTGTGAACTAATAGAAGCAGAACCCCAAGTTCGATATATCCTGCAAAAATATTGTAAACGTATAAAAAAAGGATTGGGACTATTAAGGTATACAAAGTTTTCATTAAAATAAATTTTAAAAGCGACAAAGATTTGTGTAATATACAGAGGGGTCCAAAAAAATTGTACTCAATGTTTGCTAGTCCATATCTCGTGACAAGTTTGACTTCATGTTACAATTTTTTAACAGAGAAGGTTATGGTATGTGTTCGAAATGACCACCAGCGGCTTCTATACAACGTCTATGGCACCGAACTAAACACCCAAATCACAGCTGTTAGTGTACCTGGCGTATTTGCAGCACATGACTCCTTGATTTATTTTTTCACGTAGCTCGTTGATTGTTGCTGATTTTTGTCGAATACACATCATTTTTTACAGTCCCTCAAAGATAGAAGTTCAGAGATGTTAAATCAGGTGACCGAGGTGGATACTCAACAGAAGCTCTTCGACCAACCCACCGCCTGAGTTGAGTTTTATCGAGGTACAGCTTGATACCTCGATGGTAGTGAGGTGGGGTTCCGTCTTGTTACATGTAAGAAAGTTCATACCTTACAGATTCTGGATGACAAGCAAAGTCCTTCTCTGAAACATATCTAGATGCGCCTCACCAGTCACGGTACCTTCGAAGAAGGGACCAGTCACACCACACACCAATCCTCATTGGTAAATTCACTACCCTCTCCACATGAATGTGAGGATTTTCCGGAGCCCAGTAGACACAATTGTGGCGGTAGACAGTACTGTTAGTTCGAATTTCGCCTCACCAATCCACACAAATTTCCCTGCAGTCGTGGAATGTACACTTTCCTTTTTGCCCTCTTCTGAATGCGTCTTACACTTGACGGACATAGATCACTTTCTCGCTCTTCCTAGTTCACTGATTTTTGCGGTGATCGGGTGAAATGTTGCAATACCGCAGCAATGGATGTCGGACCGGTAGCTGTTCGTGTTCGACCGGACCTTTCCCTGTGCACATTTTTAACCGTTCCGTCGGCTTCGAGTTTATCGTGAATGGGGGCAATTGGTCGACGTGTTGTTGGCAGTGTTCCAAACACACTCTGCCAATGTCGTTGTATTTCGTGAATGCTGTACTTTTTTTTCAGTACTATTTCAGTTCAACCTTGCGTTCAGCAAACGATAAGCGAATCTCAGCCATTGTTACAAGTCGACTGCCTTCTACTACATTAACTAATATGACTGACTTGTTCCACCACTAACTACCCGTGCCTACAGGGCATAAATTGCCAGCTCCGCCTACCACGACAAATTTAATTTTGTTTATAAATTATTTAATTACAGACTGTGAATCCATTTTTGGACCCCTCTGTACTTGGTGAGTTCGAGTGCATTTAAGTTAACCGTCCCTTTCAGCACCCAGGCTCTATGAGACAAGGACCTACAATTTAACGTGGATTTCGAAAGTGTAACGTGGATTTATGAGTTCTGATTAATAATTGTAAGATTTTTTTTTCAATTATTTTTAATAAAACTACCCAGTTTCCAATTCTATGTTACAGTGTGGAAACATACATACAATTGCTCTATATAAATTCTGAATGTCAAACACCTTCCTTTTTCCTTGCCAGAAAATCGTAAAATCTTCCTGTTTCCTCACTGAAAAATCTTGGAATGTTGGGTGATGTCCAGTGTTTTATGGAACTCAGAGGGATTATTATGCCAAACGGTGCTACGGTGCCCGAAGTATATACTGTTGCGAACTTGGAAGTGTTTAAGTGAAAAAGAATTTGAGAGCGCCATGGAAAGATGTCTGAAATTGTTCTTGTGCGCCAAGACAACAGAAAGGTTATAAGCGTAACAAAATATCGTCTCACCAAATTTAGTACCCTGAAAACTTTTTCTGTTTGTTGCCTAGCTTACAATTACTTCTACTAATCATAATCATCATTTATATTCTAATAGTGAGGCAGCTAGGAATTTCCTGAACACTAGAACTGCGGTTTTTTATTTATTAATATTGTTATTTTTTTCGCAAATGACTTGCATTAAGGAGATTTGGGAAATAGAGATTTCACACCTGCGATTTTTAATTTTTGATTAGGTTTCATAAAGTTTTTAATCACGTCCGTGTAATACATATAACAATAATAATAAAAATAATAATAATAAAAATAATAATAATAATAATAAAAACTGTAAGGCAGGAATAACAGAAAAGTTAGGGAAAAAGTAAGATCATCTAGTGCGATTCGAACCAGATTCAGAAGTATTTATTCCCAATATAAAGAAACAACGCACACGGCTATCGAAACAATTTTAAGTTTTCCTTAAGTTGTATTGATAGTTAACGAACTCCTTAAAACTCTTACTAGTGGGTCTTTTATGTCATGTCTAGTCAGCAAAAATTTTTAGACGACCCGGAGTCAGTGACCTAAGACTACCTCTCTTGTTTGTGTAGGCATAACTTGGCCCACCCCCTGAATTTCGGAATTGGTACCTAGGACCACCCCCTTTCAATTTTAGAAGTTGCCAAATTTAAAAATTTTGGTATGATAGTATATGGGCGGGGTATGTAACTCTGTAAGTTTTGGAGGTCCGTCTCTTCCCCTTCCATGGGTAAAAACTCGCCAAAAATGTAAATTCCAGAGGTTTTTGACGAGACATTATTACCTTATGGTTATATGGGTGTACAGGGAACCATTCCCATTCCCTTTCGTATGATATGTGTACTTTGATGATTCCCTCTTGAATTTTGGGAGAGCTACTTAAGACCAACTCTTAAATTTGAGAATTGTTAAAAAATCATAATTGGTAAATGTTCTCCAGGACTCCAATATATACCACTGTAAGCTTGGGTGGTCCATCTCGTTCCCTTTCATGGGCAGATTATTACCAAAAATTTAAAGTTACGGAGGATTTTGATTTATCACCTTTCATGTGAGTTCATCATGTTACACTGATTATATGGTAGAGTATAAAATTCCATTCTTTTGATAAAACATGGGTACATTGATGCTCCATTTTCTAATTTTAGGACAGATACATTGACCCACCGTTAAAGTTCGGAATTGTCAAAAATGTTCTCTAAGACTTAAATATATATCACTGTAAATTTGAGTGGCTCTGCTTATATCCTTCTGTGGGTAAAAATTTGCCCCAAAAAATAAAAATTTGGAGGCTATTGACGTATTTTCTCTTTGATAATTGCCTTATTTTCTTAATGGTTATTGAGATGAGTATAGGAGTCCATTCTCTTTTATAAGACATGTGTGCATAGACGTACTTTTGAGAGGGTTACATAGGTCCATCCCTTAAATTTGGGGATTGTCAAAATATAAATTTGTTGGATATTCCCTAGGACTCAGATATATACTACTATAAATTTGGGTGGTACCGCATATTCCTTTCTGTGGGTAAAAAACCATATTGGATCTGCAATCTTGAATTCAAGAATTTTGACCTCAGATTCATAACCAACGACCCAAAATACCCTAGTAAACAGCTATTTGTGGCTACATTCAGGAGTTTCATGTTTTTGATCCGCCATATTGATCATCCATCTTGAATTCTAGAACTCTCACCTCAGATTCGTAATCAGCGATGCGTGAAACCCATTATATCGAAGGTGAGACCAAAACTGTAGGTATTTCAACACATACGCGCAACTATAAACTACAGTAATATGGAACATCCGTAAGGTAATTCGCGGAGGAGGGATATGTGGGGGGCAAAGGGCGGTGTCAAGCGGGGTAGTTTGATAGTCTAACATGTGGTTGTTTGGGGTCCTTGTTGAGTTGATTAAAACAACAAATTGTTTTACATGCTGAAATCAGTTCAATCCCCCCCAGCTATTGGAGGCGTTTTTTTGGGGGAAGGAGTGGATTTCGGTCTTTGTGCCCATTGAGACTTTTGATCCACATGTTAAGAACTATCAACCAGAGAAGTTTCAACAACATTAGCCGATAGCCACTTTCCATAAGAAAAGTGCGGGGTTCTTTCTAGTTTGAAAATTTTGTAGTGAAAATGTTTGAAAAAATCTGTTTAAAAATTTTGTTTCAAACTTTTGATTTAAAATATTCTAGTTTGAATGTTTTTATTTTAAATTTTGTTTGAAATTTCGGTTAAAAATTTTTGTTTAAATTTTTTTAGTTTATATATATATATATATTTAATTTTGGTTTTAGAATTTTTATTTTCAAAATTTGAGTTTAATTTTTTTGGTAACTTTTAAGTGTTTCGTTCGAACATCTTTGTGTAAAAATCTATTCAATTTAAAAAATTTCTGCACTCATTGAAAATTTTTGATGTTTTAGTAACTTTGAGCGGTTTTACTTGCCGAAGAAAGAAATCATTTCTAAAGAATCAGAACTGTTTAGAACAAAAATATCTGGCAACACTACACAAGAATTGCATCATCACGATGCAATAGTATATGTCAGAACAAGTTCATGCAACGCCAGGAGAACTGTATCTCATCCGTTTATAATTGCCTTTGATACCCTTTGTTTGTACATGAAATCACAAATTAAAATTATAATTTTATTTATAGATATTTTATTTATAGATACATCTATAATTTTATTTATAGATACATCTATAATTTTATTTATAGATGTTGGTTAAGCACATACATCCATGCTAGGTAAAGGATTCGTATATTGTTGATACAGCTCATTTTGCTCTACTTGCAGGAGTTCGCCTTTTGCATAAGGTTCTAATTCGAATTTGTCTTCTTAGGTCTATGGCAGTATCTATAGGTGGAAAATCAATGTCTGTGCTGTCACAAGTAAACTATGTTTTCATACATGTATGTTTCCACGAACAATGTCGACAAGCTTCTCACAGTGTATAATGTTGTACAGTAAGCAGTACACATTTCTCAAAATACTACTTTTTCAGAAATACACCTCTTTTGCAACACACTTGAAGAGAGTGTTTCACACACTTCATTGTATATATGAATTTCTTCCATTCGGTTTGTGATACGTACACGATACAACATGCAATGTACTGTTCTTACGTAACAGCACTATTTTCTCATCAAGGATTGTATGTAGCACCACTTAATGGTTTGTGCCTATGATTTCATAATAGTAACATCATAATAGTCACCAAGAAAATAATCACTAATTTCGTCTACTAGTGCAAGTAATGTTTCCCATTCTTCAGAGTCCAATTGCACACCAAACATTTCTGCTTTACGAAATCTTATGATGGATTCAAATGAAGTAGCACTGATACCAATAATCACATACTTCGTTTTGAATGTATTTACTGGATAACAGTTGACAAACAGGAATTCTTTAGCTCTAGCAGTACAGATCTTTCCAACCAGAATGCTCTTGCTCGAATAACTTCATCACGAAGCAAATGATTGGTGATTACGTCATTGAAATGCTGCTGAAGTAAGATCCAATAAACACAAAAAACAGATACACTAAACAGTGAAAGAGGAATTGTGTACTAAATCGGAATTAATGTCACCTTGCAACTAATCCTTTGTAGAATTAGTACACAGATCTAGTGTTTAAGAAGCTTAATAATTCTTGTTTTGTGGCTTCCATAGGTAAACACCTTACAGGCAAAATAATATATTTATCATTTTCAATAATCACAAGAAAAGTTTTCAACCAAAGTGTTCAAACGAAAAATTTAAAACCGTGATCAAAAACATTTTAAACCAAAATTTTCAAACTACAGAGATTGTTCAGTCTACATTTGGCCAATTTCGACTTAGCTAAAACTTTAGAAGAATCCATGGCGCCAGGTTCGTAAGTGCTTGATGTGTTTCCCTTGGTTCCTAACAATAGCCCGACAGCGTAATTTACACTGTAATAGGCTTCTCTGAAGAACTGGGAGGGGAATCTTGTTCGTTCCCTTTGCACAGCTTTCCAAAGTTCTTCCACAGTTGTCACACGCCGTTTTCCCAAAGCCCGCTTCAGCAATCCAAATCCACAATAGTCCATAGGACTTGCATCTGGAGATTTAACAGGTACCTCATTGAAAGCTATCACCTGTATACCACTTGCCTCCTCCATCTCCCTGTAGAATGCGAGGGACGATCGTGAGGTATGTGATGAGGCTTCGTCCATGTGATTGGCGTCATTTCCGTACATTGTTGGAATCTCATGCTCGTAGATCGGCCGCATGATCTGCTCCTGAAAATACTCCGAATTTATATTGCAGTTCTTCGCAACTCTACGAATCTTCAGTTTACCTCGGTAACAGTAGCGAATAACTACCATGAACCTTTTTGGGAAGGATTCTTTACAGACACGAACCCACCTTCTGAAGTTCTTAGCGCCTTTCTCTAGATACATGATGGCTCTCGGTTTGCCGCAGTCGGAAAGGTAAATCCATGCTTCATCGAGCGTTACGACGTACATCCGCCTTTGTTTTGCCAGATGCCGTTCGTACAGCTTCCGGGCGTTACACTTTCGTTCCTTTTGGTGGGCATCCGTGAGAAGATGGCCGCGAGCTTTCATGACTTTTTCCAGCTTGAGTTGATGGTGTAACTTCCGGCTCACAGTCCCCAAAGACACGTCAAGACGATTAGCCATACATCTTTGTTTTGGCGGATTTTCTTGCATTGCCATTTTGCGCAGTTTCCTCTGCATAGTGGAGGTGGCCTTGGTGCATTCCAGCTTGGTAGGCAACTTCGTTGGTGATCCAAATGGTGGAGCTTCATTACCCTTGACTTTTTAATAACATTTTTTATTCCACTTAAACTGATGTTGCAACCATTCTTCTTGCACTGTTTTCTAATGACAGAAACACTAAAGTGGGCGTCATAAAGAGCCGCAACATAGCCTTCCCAAAACCGGCTTACTTTGGGCGACATTTTGGTCACAGAGTGGAAACCCACACACTTGGAAACAAATTTAACACAACACTCACAACAATGATCCGGTTTTGTGCGTTATTGTCGTCCGCGCGGAAAAACAACTCCGTTCCCAGGAAGCCACTGCACAACACTGCAGGACGCCACGGGCCAGGTCGGGTGAGTCCATTCTGCCCGGGAGGGGGAAGGAACGAAATCGGCCAAACGTAGGCTGAACAACCTTTGTAATAAATTTCAAAACAAAATTGTCAGATATAATTTTAAGTCAAACTTGTCTGTGTCAAAAGTTGTCTATGCCGCCACTATTATTAAGTATACTGCACTATAAAATATGTAATTTTAACAGTAAATGAAGCTTTTTCTTTGGGGGGGAGGGTAATACTAACCATTACTAATATGTCTTAGAACAGAGATTAGTTCCATGGGAAAGTGTGGTCTTCATAATCTAACGAGACGCGTTGTATGTGTTGGAATCCTGCTGCGGCCGAACTAAATTTTTTTCATAATAAATTCTTGCTCAATACAAATTAACAAGTGAAAACGATATAGTATTTTCTTTCACAAAAGAAAATTCATGTTTTTCGCGGAATAGTGTCTTTTACCCCTTATTACGAGAATTAAATCAGCACGGATACTGTTCTACTTCCCTATGTAATTAAATATTTTTGATGCTTTTAAAGGCGAAATCCTTCATAAAACCGATGAAAATATTATTTTTTCTTTCTTTCCTGTGCAGTTCACACAAGACACTTAAGAAATACAGAAATAAAAACAAAATAATATTCTTTCATAAATCAAAGCATATGGCTATTAGTTTTGTATTTATAGGATACAAAATTTATCTTAAATGTTCATTATTACTAACATTTTAGATCCTGTTCGACTGCCGTTGTTTTTTAAGATGTAGATCGAAAAAAAATTATGTGGAATGAAAAGAATGAAGTTGAATTTTATAAAAATAAAGTGTTTTCTAAATTTTTCTCGTAACAAAATATATCACCTCTGGTGCTTGGGGTCCCAGGTTCGATCCCAGCCCCCGCCAAGTGAACTTTGTGGTGGACAAACACCGTGTGCGTGGGTTTTCTCGGGGTTCTCCCGTTTCCTCCCACTTTCTTCATTCCACCATTTCATTCATTATTCATCATCACCGTCTCCTTTCGCCTAACCGGCATAACCGTGGGACGTAAAACTCAGATTTCATTTAATTTCGTAACGAAATATAGGCTTACAGCTGAAAGCTAAATTAAATTTTCTTCCATTAGCTTCTATTACAGCTATGGTCGATCAAATTGATTTTTGTTATTTGGTATATGGTCAGAACATAGGAAACTATCATCTTTATTTCTGAAACTAAATGTAATTAAAATCATTTAGAAATAAATTACTCATCTTTAGTTCTAAATCAAATAGAGTACATAGTTCAACATCTTGCCATACCATTGCGTGTGATTATATAAATAGATAGAAAACAACTATAGTATGAACACATTTATACTTGAAAATGGTGCAGATAATGTAATGAACATCATGGATATTTCCGTGGTAAAAGAGGCGATGGTTCATATTAAAATATGACGTGACGAATGTGCTGAAGCATAAGTTTGTTTAATAGACTAGTATATATGAGTTTTCACTTTGAAATATAAAGCTTGAATTCGATTCTTGGCAGAATTTGAAAATTGTTTAAAGCGTTAAACCTAATCAACTCAACTCAACGTCGAGTGGCTGTAATAGTTGTCGTTTTCAAATGACTAAATTAGCTTCTCTTAGATTGTCAGCGTTCATTAACAAACGCAACAACCAAGTTTTTTTTTTTTTTCTTGCTTGCTTGAATTTATTTTTAGTAGAGCCATCTAACACAAACTCACTTTGTCTGTCTGTCTGTCTGTCTGTCTGTGTGTGTGTGTGTGTGTGTTTGTTTGTTTGTTTGTTTGTTTGTTGTTAAATATTTGTGAAAGTTTTACATAATTAATTTATTTTACTTATGCGTTTGTTTTATTTGATATAAATAAAATTGTAATATAAAGAAAATGCAAAGCCCAAAAGTTTTACATAATTAATTTTCCTTAAGTTTTTGTTTTATTTGATAAAATGTTATTATGAAGAAAATGCAAAGCCCCTTTTTGAATATCTGTTTTCGATAAAAGGTGCCCGAATATATTCCTTTCGTGGCAGTTAGTTCTTACCCACTGGAGTGGTCGGTTTGACCCAGCGTTTTACTTTATTTTCTTCTTTTTTTTTCCAAAGAACCCGCTCTTTTTTTGCGGAAGAATGACTTTCAATATGTCCGATATTTCGATTATTCACATCTTTTGAACGTAAGCCATAATGAGCATAACAACCGGATGGCCATTTATTAAGGCTTTAAATATTGATTCCTTCCAACCAATCTTTATATCTTCAATAGAGTCATTTCTAACTAAATGCCACTTGCATTTCACAAATCCCCAAAATTGAAGCTATTTAATATACAAAATAACTGAATAATCAAAATGTTATGTAATTGGGCGATGCAAATATGGTTTTTTAATACATTCATGTCCAGAAGTTAACTGACATCATGCAAAAAGACACACGAATGAAGACAGTGGACCCGTCGACAGAGTTAAATGTGTGGAAAAGTTACCTATGCAAGAACGCTGAAAGTCATACAACACAGAAACACATCCAATGGCGACTGTAAGGCACCTATCATGTGTGGATTCATACTATCAATTTCACATTGGTCTCGTTTGACATCGAAATAAACGTGCAATATTGAATTTTATCACCCAAACGGCTATACAGGTTGTACACCTTGTTCGCACACTGCGGATGAGGCTAATCAGTAACTTCTATTGTAATATACTCCACTCTTACACAAACATCCGTCCGAGGTCATCCAAAATCCGAGTGGTAGATTTTGGGTTGCAGTTGGATATCCAAGGGCGTCCAAGAAATGTTCTATCTGGTTAAGGTCCGCAGAGCGTAATGGTGATCCGGAACACAAGCCTTCACATTCGATCCTTCTCTCTGGTTATCTTTTTCAGAACTTACAAACAAAAGTTCTTTTTCAAACCTAGGAAATATTTACATCCATTGTAGCGTTAAACTGTGACAGTGGAAGTCGACTTGCAGATTTTGGAAGCGTCTTAAGACAAACTAATCCCATGCAAAGGATGTGACTGTAAATTGGACCGTAGAACTTCGTGTCCTCATATATAGTACGATAATTATGTTTTCCTTTCCGTTTGGTTTTCACTAACGAAATCCATGAAATTTGAAAACAACGCCACCAGTCCACCGTTCTTTAGGGGAGGGAATATTACAACTTTAGAGCAATCTAGATCGGTGAGGAATGGCTTCCGTATATGGTATTTATGGTTAACCTATCATACTTGAACGGAAACAAATCTAACGTAGGAACGATATCGTATCTATATCCATTTAGCATCCCCTTCTACCAGTGAGGCTATATGAGGCGAGGAACTAAAAAGTAAGAATCAAGACTACCGTAATGCATTTGTTATTCTTCCAGTGAGAATCGAACTCAAGATATGCACCCTAGCCACTGGACCAACACGGATGATTAGAGCATTCGAAACGTACATACACACAGATATACAATATATATCTGTCTATATATTGTAATATTTCTGTAATGTGTCTGGGCTATCACCAGCAACAATTCTGCCATTTTATTGGCCAAGGTAGAGAGGTCATTTTGTGGAGGATTTTGCTCATGGTGGGGAACGGTCTTAGGTTCTTGACTTGAGGTTTGAAACTTTTGAGGGTTGGGTTGAGAGAATGCCATAGAAGGATTAACTTGTTGTTGATATGTAGGTACATAGCTGTTCAATGGTTGTGTAACAGGTTGCGTTTGTACAGGATATGTATAGTAATATAGCTGTTGTATCGGATACATTGTTTTCGTTTCGGATGGTAAGCCATAGGATGTATTCTGTGGGTTAGGTAAATGATTCTGGCCGTATAGCATGTGCAGTTTTTGTGATAGCTGTGCATGCCCTCTTTTCCTTAGGTCATTAGCGGCTTCCAACGTGTTTAATTTAATCTGTAGGGCATCTACTGTTGCGAACCTTTCTAATGCTATCTTATTAAGAAAATCCCTCTGTAATCCCAAGGATAAATGATGGATCTTTTGTTCTTCTGTCGCTTCCGGTAGTAACTGCCTTATTGCTCGAAGCTTACGTAAAAAGTATGAGTCTCATCCATTCCTTGTTGAACCTCGAACAATTCCTGTTCTGCTCTATACGATGGGACCTTTGGCCTACATAAATGCTACTAACTTAGATTTTAAATCGTCATAGGACATCGTATCAAATTGATTTTGGTTTTTAAGCTGTAACACGAGATCTAGTGCTATGTCTTGTAGATATATCGGTAAAATTTCTTTCTTCTTGGCCGGTGACCATGACTGCATGGTTTCCATATTGTTGAATAGCATAAAAAATCTGTCCGGGTCTTCGTGCACGTGTCCCGCATACTTCGTCAAATGTGGTATGTTAAAGGATGTGTTAGATGCACCCTCTGTCATATTTGTGTTATTCTCTCCTGATCTGTATGTTTGTTTACCTGATCTAGTTTCCGGCATAAATCGCATTTAAGGAAGGTAAGAGGTAAAAAAGGGAGGGAGGGAGTTTATATGAAATTTAGTTGAATTTTGATAGCAAAACTTAGATGAATTTTGATACTGAACTTGTGACTGTTAAAAAGTTAATAAAAAGAGCGTCACGTTCAAAACTCCGGTGCCTTTCACCATGTAATGACTTTAGGTAGAATCAATAACAGACCGAGATTGATCCCCTTCACCAATTTATTATAAAATTTGTAAAATACAGAACGTCTTTGATTTACAAAGGCTAAAATAGTGTCTGCCTTTATTATTATCCAAGATGAGAGGAAAATGGGTGTTTTACACGTGCCCCTTCTCTCAAAGCAGTCTCCAAGGCACCTGCCGGTTCTGGTAAGTCTTGAAGGTTAGCCCCTTCAGCTCAAGGCAGCTTTTCGAGGCTTGGTTGTAGAAAGGACCCCTAGTCCAGTGCGACATCGGGAAGGATAGGTGTACTCCTAGTCCAGTGCGACCTCAGGGCGGTGTAGGTGATTTGATCAGTTAAACGACTGATGCTGGGTTCCTCGGTGGTCCGCCTTTTATCTGCCCTCTTCGGGTCCTTCCGTGAGGTCCGTCTTCTTTCGGCGTTCCTCGGTGTCTTCGTGTCGGCTTGTCCGCTAGGTTGTTTACAATCAATAGCACGTGTTGTGTTGACATGTGCTTTTGTTCTGATGTAGGGATCCTTACAATATAGTAATGCTCAAACCTATAGACGTCTGGCTAAAGCCAGTGGCGTGCAAGTGCGACGTTGTCGGGTGTCGTTTTGTGTACAATCATAACGTCAGACGTTAATGCGAGAAAAGATATTGAAAAAGAATTTCGTACCTTCAAATTTATAACCCTACGATGATATATATGAAATTGCTCTCTCCCTCGTCTTCGTATCACTGTTTGTATCAGTATCGATTTGTCCTGTTAGTTACAAATACGATATATACATTCAATGTTTTGTTTGTATGGAAAACACAGGTCGGAGGACGATGCAGACGCTTTGAACAAGGATGAGAAGATAAACACTTATACTGTTTTTCTGCGTAAAGAAACAAACCTACAATACGATATCAACTTTTTGATGTAGAATTGTTTCTTTTTCCCCTACGTATTCAGAAACATTTTTTTCTTCTAAGCGTACATTAACATTGTATCGCGAAAATAATTTTCAAGCGAAAATAATATTTCTCCCAAGCATCAAGTGAAGGAGACCGTATTTGACAACGTCGGGTAACTTACATTGGGTATTGTGAAAAGGAGGAACTCCTTAAACGTGAGGTTTGAGTCGGATTGCAACCAACTATTCCAAGTGTAATCCCGCAAGAGGTAGTAGATGCATTTAATCTTAGAGAACATGTACTGAACTAAACTGATATTCCAATAGTAAATAAAATTATATAAATACTAACAAAAACAACATGAAAAGGTAAGCCGAAAATAAAATAAAATACATACAGAAGGTGTCATACAACTTTTTCGTGTATAATTATGTGGGAAAAATAAGTGACAGTACATTATATCTATAGACGCGATGAGAACGCACTTTTGTTCACGATGATATGTGATTCTTTCACTTGGTAATTTCAGTTTCCCATCTTTTACGAATGACCACTGATTTCTTATATTTGTTTTGATAAAAGTACTACTGAGGAAGCAAACAAGATTTTCCGAAATGCTTTTGTTCAATATGGGTTTATTTTAAAATGTAAACAAGATTATTGTATAATATATGCACATGTTTCTTTGATTGTTAGCGTAGTATTACTGATATATTGTTTGTTGATATTTATTCATATCAAGTTTTCTAAATACAGTATAATGTATATTTTCAGGGCAGTCAATTTTGAGAATGGAGAAATGAATAATGTAAAGAACCAAGTTACAGGCCAATATGGACCAGTACCTGACACAGCACGGTATTACAAGAAAAATAACATCCCCTGGTGTGTCGTAGGAGATGAAAACTACGGTACGATATTCATATGTGTAAAACACTAGTGGGTTTTTTTCTTCGAAAACAGTTTAAATAAATACTTTTGTACTTAAGCTTCAGAAAGCTATATGCATAATATGTACAGTATCTTCTATTTTTGTGACTAATTCGGAGAACAAGTGACGTTGTCCATCAATTAAGGCCTTTTAATAACTCAGAATCTCAAGTCATTACGAGAATTGGAATAATGTTCAAGGATATGTTACCTATATTCATATTTTGTATGTACTCTTACGGATTTATAATACAATTCTATTTATAGAATATTTACATTTCCAAATACATAATAATGAAGTTATATTTAGAAGGTGTTCACGAGAAAGTGGAAATACTTTGGGTGCTGATAGTATAGGCGATTTAAAGCGAAAAATTCCCATGAACATAGATCAGATTCTCAAACTGCGAGCCACACATTGTTAACCATTTTGAATACCTCCCTACAGAAAAGTGTTTTTTACTCGGCATGTAATTGCCGTTCTGAGAAATGCTATAGCGCGTTGGAAATATAAAATAATGATATATAGTGTACTTTCGAATGGTGTATAGTATGGTACTCTACCAGAATTATCTCGAAAAAATTTCTCTTTTCTTCGAATAATTTGTGGAAATTGAATGGCAACACTGTCGCCGAGGTAGACCAGAAAGTAGCACAACTTAACCCTTTGTATGCCAAACATCCATGGAAAGTTTCAAATTGTTAGCTGTTATAGTGAATGAGAAAGAGAAATATTAACATTGATAACTGATGAATTAAAAAAATCGAAATCCTGGAAATCAATTGATAGTAAGAGGAACAAATACGGAAGTGAATTATCATCATAAGAAACGATAGATAATAATCATAAACTGAAGAAGGTGGCACACAAGAATTTCATGGAAGTTAATGGAAAAAGAATAAAACGAAAAATATTTCGAAAACACACTTGTTTAATCTAAGCAGTAAGTAGTAAACTACAAAATATACAATATTCAATTTTGCAAGGACGAGAAATAGTCTCGAAACTTTCTGTTTCCGCTTGACGTATCATACATCTCCCAGCAGATGTTCAAGAATACCACCACCAATCTCAATACATTTGTCAACTCTGTTTGGGTACTTTGGGTGGAACGTCTTAATGCACCACGGTTGTCCTTCAAGCGGGAACAGGCATTTATATGTTACGTCTTATTTTTGGCTACGTCTCCTTAACTGTGTAGATATTGTCGTCTTGCTAATGTCATAATAAAAAGCTTGATTGTATACTTCAGTATCACTTTCACCTTAATAAAGCATCGTTCAGCGTCACCTTTTGTGTTTACATTTTTTTTTCTCGACTTTCTCGAAAAGTAGGCATGACGATTTACTGTCACTCATATTATATTGTTTAACTCTACAAGGTCTATAGTATGGTGTATTTCTCACCTTTGGACATTTTTTCAGTTAAATGCTAATAATATTAGTTTGTCCTAAAAGCATTAAACCTTTCAAGGTCAAAATTGAAAATAACATTATGGAACAACATACGCATCATTTTGTTCGATAACCTTCTGCAATTTTTCCGACAATACCATATTCCTGTAGCTATGCAACTTCTGTAGTTTCTGGGCAAGAAAATTGTAACGTGTGGTTTTCAAAGGACTCTTTTGGAACTAACTTAACACCATTCAGAAAGGTCTGCTGTAACCAAACCAATCTGACGGTGCCAGGTCCAGGCAATTGAAACATCCCTGCCGAGTCCTCTCAATTTCTGACAGATCGTTAAAGATGGCTTTGTCAGCATGGATTAAGACACCTCATCTGTTGACCAGTTTCAGTTGTTTCTTTGGAATTGCTAACTGCACCCGTGCTAATTGTCAACAGTACAGGTCGAATTATCGTTTTGCCCGGTGGTAGCAGCAGCTCGTGATGCACGATGCTCTTCCAATCATACCAGTCACACAGCATACCTTCGTGGGCGTCAATGTTAGCTTTGCCATAGACTGTGGATCGTCTTCTCGCTTCGAGGCCTATCTTTGTCGCATATTGTTGTAGGTTATCCACTTTTCATCACTTATGATCAGTCGCTTCAGAAATGGCTCGAGTTCGTTAAGTTTCAGTAGATTCGCAGATAAATTTCCATCGAGTAAATGTTTTTGGATCAGATCGTGTTGTGTCCAAACATTAAGCTTCTTTCTATAGCCAGTTTTCTTCAAATAATTGGACACTGTACGGTGACGTATGTTTAGTTCCTTGGCGATGTCATCGTTGCTTACCTGCCGGTCTTGCTCGACTTTTGCTAGAATATTATTCTTCTTACTATGATTACTCGCCCACTGTGAGAAGCATCTTAAACATCGTAATTTCCAGAACGAGAGCGAATATTTTGGCTGATCCTTTTGATAACGTATCTTCTAAATCGATACATATTATTGTCACAGACCTCTGCAACATTTGCGTCTTTATCGAAATAAAATTGTAAAATGTATCAGAGTTTTGGGAAAAGTTCACTCATCTTCACAGCCCAATACCTTTCGTCTGATTATATGATTTTTTTACCATCTTCAACTGTCAAATAGCTTAAGTCTCACAAGCTGTGACTCATATACTCTGAGATTTCCACACTAGCGCTATTTTGTGCGCGAAAGGCTTAATACTAGTTTTAAATTACCTAATATTTTAGAATTAATTTATCAGTAGATACAGTATTATATTCGTATTTGTTTGCAATGATTAATTTAGAATAAATTGTCTTCATTTAACTGTATAACGACTTGTAATGGTAAGCTTCATTCTGAGTTTCGTACCCAATCACCGATCAAATCATAGTTATGTATTATACATAATGTGTATTATATTTTTTAAAAGATTTCCCATGGAGCGGAAAACTCATTTTATACTGAAACATTAACAATAACGGACGAAAGTTTGAAAGAAGTCTGCCAAGGCCAATGTATTAATTTTATCTTGGTAGGAGTGAAGACTCTCTAGTTAGTTTGAAGGTGTTTTAAGACACGTATTCAGAAGGGATGTATATTTTAGAGGGAGGGCAACTGTATCTTTAGACTGGAACATCTGGTATTTTCATCACTTAGGACAAAAGTGCAGGACATAAAAGTGCTACCCATTAAAACATTCCTGGTATCTTCAAGAAACCACATTACGTTCCTGTTTGTGATTCCATTCAGTGTCTGCCGACGAGCTGTTCCATACCATGTCATTGTGACCTCAGTTGGAGGAGTTCAAGGATGGTCGTAATGCTGTGGTTGATCAGTGTATATATTACACAGTATCATGAATAACTATTTTACCTTTTCTCTTCCTTGTGTACAGTCAATTATATGTTACATTTCAGCACAATAGTACCTTATTTAATGCATGATCAAATTTTATTATTCCTACTGGTTTCAGGTGAGGGAAGCAGTAGGGAGCATGCTGCTTTAGAGCCTCGTCATCTTGGTGGAAGAGCAATTATTGTAAAATCCTTTGCTCGAATTCATGAAACTAATCTTAAAAAGCAAGGTTTGTTGGCACTTACGTTTGCCAATCCTTCAGACTACGACAAAATTCAGCCAGATGACAAGATCTCCTTACTAGGATTGAATTCACTAGCTCCTGGGCAGGTAAGTGCCTTTAAAGCTAGGCATATCGTATTTATTTCTAGTGTTTCTTGTAGATGAATCAATTTAGATTTTTAGATGTATAAATAAATATAGTTACGTTAGGATTTCTCTCTATAATATACTTTTTTTTTTCATTTCCCAAATTCTTTGTTATCAGTATTTCATCAAGGGGAAGAAGAAATTTCGTTACTAGTTTCATCAAGGGGAAGAGGGTCCAACAAGGTGACGACAAACCTGGAAACAGAGAAAGCTAAGGAATTTGAGAAGAGCGGGAGAAGTCAGGAAGCTCTGCTAGGAGCCAGGAAATTTCGAATAAATTATAAGCGATTTTTGGCTCCAAATTACTGTATACCACAAGTGTACAAGACACTTTATTGAAAATGTATCCTTTAATATACTTTTACTTTGCTATGCAAGACTGAAAATGCAAGAATATTAAAAAGAGTGAATTTTCTTTTTACGAACTAGTTTCTCATGTGGATACGATACAGGTGTCTCGCTGGCTTACCGCCGCTAGCCGGACTGATAATAAAGTAACGCTTTTGATAGTATGAAGCGTATGAGAAAACCAGACAATCATCCACTTCATTCAGAATTGACAAATATGTTTTATTTACGAACTATTTTCTTTCTTATTCAAACAAATGAACTTAAAATAATTGTATTTTATTTTACATTAAAATTGTGTTGATTTCGGACTGTGCGAATACGCTGTTATTCCAAGAAAGACTGGATAATTATCTAGGCTGACATTGCTAGGACTTTATAAGTCAACACATGCAATGTACTTTAGTGTAACATTTCATAAATTGTCTATCAATCCCTTGAATGGTCCGGGAAATTCTAATTCTGGCAAGCCAACCCAAACGAAACCTAAGGCGGGGAATGCTAGTACATACTTGTGCTCTGTAAAGTAAGTCGTAGTTGCGCTTCTAATACGTAGTTTTCTATATTCAGTTAGCGTATATTATTCAAACAGTGAGTTTGCATTGCATATTCGTTTCTAAAGTAAAAAGTACTAAAGCAAAGGATTGAAAATTTTTAGTAGTAGCGTGATTATCTTTCTTATCTACTAACAATATGTAACAAACGTATTTTATTAAGTTGTGCGCATTATCTCTTGCTTTTACTTATGCAGTGGAATATAACTTTCGTGAATTATCAACAAAATGCAGTTAGATCGACTATCCAATGGAAAATTCATTTTTGATGCATGCATAATAGTAGTATAAATAATACCGATTTGAGCACAATTTTAGCACATTTGCATTTTTTAAGCTTTTTATAGACCAAAACAAATATATTTTACGGAAATAACTATACTAACAAAAAGTTATTTAAACGCAAAAGTATTTACAGAAGGAATGATTAGTATTTGGTTTATGGTGAAATAGCTCCATAAAATCAATAGGTTAAAAAATTTAATTTATTACTTAAGAATCTTGGTTAAATTAGCTCTCATTTAGTTTTTGTTTCATCCAAATCCATCAAGAAATAGCTGAGTAATTGAAAGAAGTTTGTATCGCATATATCAGCATTGATTGTTTATATAGTATATAAACACATATATTACACCAGATTATATATGTTTACGATGTTAGATGATGAATTTAATAATATAACGAAAGATCAAATATCAATACCAGATGTTTTAAGAGTACTAAACAAACATAAATACTCAAAATATTATGATGATATTTACTTAATACACTTTCACGTTACAGATCAAAAATCGTTAAATTTACAGTGTATAGAACAGACACTTATAAATGAAATTGAATAATTATATGATGCCTTTTGAAAACTTTATTTTTCAAAGAGAATTGTTTTTATAAATGTATATCTTGTACTATGTATTAAGAAAACACAACGTGCAAGTTGATACTGAATTTAAAGAATCTACTAAACAAATAGAAGTATTAATGTCATTATTTAAGCATTTAAATTGGACATTTACTATATAATAAATATGGATATATTTGGTAATGCTATGGGTAAGAAAGTGATTTTAACATTAGTGAGGAGCAATTAGAACTATTAAAGAATTTAGAGAATGTTAAAGAAGAATTTGATGAGTATAAAGTACAAACAATTTAAGAGTTATACGTTTTAGTCATCACATCTCTCAGTATGAATTCGAGAAAGGTTTTACAACAAATAACGAAAATACATGGGTTTCAAAAATAAAAGACTTATTAATATAGCCAATGGTATTGATCAATAAGATGTAGTAACAATACAACAACTTGAATCTATAAATAGTAATGTTAATAAGCAAATAGAAAATGATAGAAAGAAATTTGAAGCTATATTAAATTCATTAAGAGATAAACACATAAAGTAAGAAGACCTTCAAATAATGATGAAAGATAGTTTTAAATTAATTATGCAGAAAGAAAATATAAACTTGTTATGCCGATTGAAAACTAAAGATGTTCAAGATCCAGCATTTAGAATATTTAATTTATCTAATGGTTATAAATATCTCTATAATAGACAAAATGCATATGGAATTAAGTCGTAATAAATACTTTCTAAATATATTCTTAAACAATACTCTAGTTAAAAATTTTCCTTTAAACATTAAAAAGAAAGATATCAAGTATATCAAAATTCAGCTTTCGAACAAGGACAATCATTGTTCGTTATTATATATGTAGAAAGAAGCTTCGTGAAATATATTCGGAATTGCCATTTGCTTTAAGATATGTGTGGATATTGTTAAAATACTGGTTTGTAGATATTAACCATAAAAGGCAATCAAGGTTAAAAAATCCGCCTAAATCATCTTTCAAAACACTTTAAAGATAGATTATATATATGATTGGCCAGAGAGTCGGTGAAAATATAATTAAAATTGTTAAAATCTTTTAAATATTTTCTATATAATAAATACAAGTACTATGGATAATTCGGTCGGAGACGGGTTATCAGACTTTTAATATTTTGACTTCATAAACGTAAACTTCGTATTTTTCGTTCATAAACGTATATTACCAGCAATTAAACGGGTTGAATTTGTTACTGACAGACTTTCTTTTATTACTCTTAAGGGAGGGTGGTGTGATAATATCTTCAATTGGGGCATGAACATTTAAAACAATAAGGATGATATAAAAGACAGTTTTTACGAAGAAGTGGAACGGATATTTGACCAACTCCTGCGATACCATATGAAAATTCTATTAGGGGATTTCAATGCGAAGGTAGGACGAGAGGATATTTTCAAACCGATTTTAGGGAACGAAAGTCTGCATAAGGAAAGTAATGACAACGGTGTTAGACTCGTGAACTTTGCAACATCCAAAAACCTAATCGTGAAGAGTACAAAATTACCACATCGCGACGTTCATAAATACACTTGGACATCACCAGACGGGAAAACACTTAATCAAATTGATCACGTTTTAGTAGATAGAGGAAGGCAATCTAGCATAATTGATGTCCGATCGTTTAGAGGGGCTGATTGTGACACTGACCACGACCTGGTAGCAGCGATAATACGAGAGAGGTTATCGTTGAATAAAGGTAATATTCATTGTCCGAAAAAGGAGAGATTCAATTTAAAGAAATTGGAAGAGAGCCATGTGAGAGAGAAATACCAGATTGAAGTTACGAATAGATTCTCGGCTTTAGAAGATTCGGAGTGCACTAGTGTTGACGATACCTGGATTGAAATTAGAGATAGCATTAAAATTTCAGCAAAAGAAGAATTGGGACACGCGGAAATACGTAGGAACAAATCATGGTTCGACCAGGAATGCATTAAACTAGCAGAGAAGAGAAAACAGGCAAAATTACGCTGGCTGCAAAACCCGAATGAAATAACTACACAAAATTTCGCAGATATCAGGCGGGAAACTTCCAAAACTTTTAGAACAAAGAAACGCGATTTTTTAAAAGCTAAAATCAAGGAACTGGAAGATTATAGTAAAAATAAAAACATTCGGGACACGTATAAGGGAATCAACGAATTTAAGAAAGGCTATCAACCTCGTGCTTATATATTAAAGAAATCTGACGGTACAGTTCTCACTGACACGGAAAGATTTCTTTGACGATTTGCTTAACACGCAACCAAAAACTAGTGTGCGTGGAGAAAAGGAGATACACACCGCAGAACCGTATATTCCAGAGCCCAACCGAATAGAAGTAGAAACCGCTATAAAGAAATCTCCGAGTGTAGATCAAATTCCGGCTGAGTTAATTTTAGGTAGAGGCGAAAAATTGTCGAACAAGATACACAAACTCATTCTCCTTATCTGGAACAAGGAAGAATTGCCACAAGAGTGGAAAGAATCAATCATTGTTCCAATTCACAAGAAAGGCGACAAAACTGACTGTAATAATTATCGAGGCATTTCTCTTCTGTCAACATCCTATAAAATCCTATCAAATATTTTATTAGCAAGACTTGACCCCATACACAGATGAAATTATTGGAGATTATCAGTGCGGATTTAGACGAAATCGATCAACTGTCGCCCAAATATTTACCATTCGCCAAATACCGAAAAAAAGTGGGAATACAATACCCCGGTACATCAACTATTTATTGATTTTAGAAAGGCGTATGACTCGGTTAGGTGAGAAACATTATACAACGTTCTTACAAAACTTGGAATACCGAGAAAGCTAATTAGATTAATTAAGATATGTTTAAATGAATCCCAAAGTAAAGTCCGATTAGGAAAATTTCTGTCCGCGAGCTTTCACGTGGAAAATGGCCTGAAGCAAGGAGATGCGTTGTCACCATTATTATTTAACTTCGTTCTGGAATACGCGATAAGGAAAATCAAAGATAGCAACCAAGGCCTACAGTTTAACGGTATTCATCAGGTTATGGCATATGCTGATGATGTAAATTTAATAGGGGATGATAGGAGGACAATAAAAAGAAATGCAGAAATCTTATTAAACGCTTACAGGGACATGGGTTTAGAAGTAAATGCAGAGAAAACTAAATACATGGAGGTACGCCGGGACCGTAATACGACAAATTATGGACGCGTTAAAATATTAAATAATACTTTTGATAAAGTGGATAGTTTCAAATATCTAGGATCAATATTAACAGACGAAAATGATACTCACGGAGAAATTAAATGTCGACTAAAAGCAGGGAATTCGTGTTACTATTCGGTTCAAAATATCTTGTCGTCGCGAATTCTGTCGAGGAATTTGAAGCTTAAAATATATAAAACGGCCTGTTGTTCTGTATGGCTGCGAAACATGGTCACTTACTCGGAGGGAAGAACATAGACTGAAAGTATTTGAGAACAAGATCCTGAGACGAATATTCGGACCCAAGAGGAACGGGAATGGGGAATGACGGAAACTTCATAACGAGGAACTACATAATTTATATGGTTCACCCAACATTGTTAGGGTCGTCAAGCCTAGGAGGCTTAGGTGGGCGGGTCATGTAGCTAGAATGGAAGAAAGTAGAAACGCTTTCAAAATATTGACTGGAAGACCAATCGGAAAACGACCATTAGGAAGACCTAGGCGCAGGTGGGAGACAATATTAAGATGGATCTCGCAAAGATTGGAATACAAAGTAGAAACTGGATGCAGTTAACTAAGGATAGAAGTCAGTGGAGAGCTTTTGTGAACGTGGCATTGAACCTCGGGTTCCATAGGCCATACCTTCTCTGACCACATCTCCTCAATACTAAAGAATTCAATGCGCATGTTGGGACTTCTTTATCGATTCACCGAACTACGCACTGTTTCTTCATTAGCAACTTTTTATAAGACTTTAATAGCGCCCAAGATCGAATACTGCTCTCCCATATGGGCCATGGCAGCACCTACACATCTCTCCAGACTTGATTCTGTTCTCAATTTCTTCATTGCTATAGTCCGATTTCGTGTTCCTGCACTTCGAATATTATCTAAGAAGGAGCTCTTGCGACATCTTAATATTCAGACTCCTGAAGTACGCAGAATTATCTCTGATCAGAAATATCTACATAAAATAGTTAATGGAACCTTAAGATCGGAAATATTACTTCAGGAACTATCCTTACGTGTCCCTTCCCGCATCACTCGGAATACCCACCTATTCCATCTTGCCCGTCCTAGGTTGGCTGTTATACAGAGGTCTCTTTTTTATAGAATACCAAACAGTTATAATCAAGTAACAACTGATGTGGACATTTTTTCGAGCTACCCAGTGTTTGAAAGAGCAATTAAACGAGCTTTGACGGAATAGTTTTACTTTTACACTCTTTTTTTTATGTTGTTGTTATTGTTGTCTTGTTTTTTTTCTTTCTTTTGTTAGCATGTCCCTGTGTAAAATGGCAAAGTTATGCTGTATCTGGGAAATTGTTCAATAAATAAATAAATAAATAAATAGTTAGTTAATATTTTGACTTCAATGTTATTCAATTTTACACGCCTTACGTAGTCTACACACTAAATTTCAACTTGCACAAATGATGGTATTCAAAGATATGGGGGTTGAAAATTTTGCCAAATATATAGGGGGATTATAGAACATTTGACATTTTGACTTCAAAATTGTTATTCGACTCTACATGTCTTACTTAGTCTATTCACTAAATTTCAACTTGCGAAAATTAAGGCATTCAAAGTTATGGTGGGTCAAAATTTTGCGAAAAATATAGGGGAGGGGGTTATAGGACTTATGATATTTTGACTTCAAAATTGATGTTATTCGATTCTACACCTCTTACTTAGTCTGTAGAGAAAAGACGTGTCGAGGGAGCCATTTTGTAGAGGTAAAGCCATTGACTCGAGAGTGCCAATTTAAACTAATTAAAATTTCCAATATCGGGCTTCCGAAGAAAAAAAAAAAATCTAAATTAATTTTATTGACCGTGTTTCTGAAGATGACTCCCAGTCACGACCTCTACTTCAATAAAGAGAGTAGATAACGAAGTTAGAAAGAAGAATAACAGAAGAGGAGGGGAGGGAAAGGTAGGAGAGAAAGAGAGGAAAAGATAAAGAGGAAAGAAGGAATGGTAAAAATATTAGAGGATTTTCTTTTCCGTATCCTTCTTGTATTGCATACCGCTCATACCACTGTGACCTGGATCCAGGTAACTATGCAATTTTAAGTTACCCAAACCCAGCCCATTTTATCAGGAGTGTCGATTGTTTATCTTTAAACTATATATATAAACTGATATATTTACTTAAATTCCGATAATACTTTGAGTTGCTCAAATTTTAAATAACAGAAATATATATTAATAAAAATTTTAAACATAATGTTTCACTTGGCTTTAGCTTATTCTTCGATGTTAGCTTGTCTTTCAGAGCCATATCAAACTAGAATCTACGTTATCACATTGACTACGACTATGGTGCGGTTTATCGACATTCACACACATGAATATAATTACTGCACTTAATATCACAAGAAAACACTAGTACTTAAAATAAAATAAAAAATCCATCCATCCATCCATAAGCACACAGCACACACACACTTACGCACAGGACAATGTTATTTTCTTTAAAAAAAAAAAAAAAAGTTATTCTATCTAACAAAATAAGGTAGAATAAAATTACAAATATAAATATATATGTGATGAAACGAAATAAAACAATAAAAAAAAACAGAAAAAGGGTAAATTTTGCTTGGAAATGAGTTCTTCTCTCATGTTATTATTAACTTCACTTCTTAAAGCGCACGTTCACTGCACCATGTTAGGTGTCCTTGCACTAAAGTGCACATCTCTTAAAAATTTAAGTCCTTGCACAGAAGTTCACATTAATTGACCCCTTGTACAGCGGTGGACACTTCTAAATGGTACACCTTAGCCGTAAATCTCCATATGGCTGTACCATTTAGAAGTGTCCACCGCTGTACAAGAGTTTCCGAGCGTTCATTAAGAGGACAATTTATGTTCACGTGGTGTTTCTATTACACCTTTCCAAAACATTTCTAGTGGATATTTTTATACATTATCCAGTTTTTTTCACTTGAACAGTTTTTTTCCATATGAGATATCCGTAAATATTACTTATATTTACTTAGTTCAAATCGGTTCAATTTTTTCTAAAGTTAAATCCAAGTCTCGAATTGAAATATACTACAAAGTTTATTAATTATCATAACGTTATAATCGTTCACCGGAGTTACAGGAACATCGGAGGGAAGTAAGTTTCAAATAATTAATGGAAAACTTAAATTGGTTGTATTAATTGAAGAGATTAGGATTCTTTTTTCCAAATTCAGTTGCTTAATCTCGCACCTTTAGATCTTAATTTCCGTCGCAGTGTGACCACGATTACACTAAGGCGAAGAAGATTCGGTAGTTTCATACTGGCATGGTTCTAAAATATGGAGGCTAGGAAATTTCATTGAACATTCATCACTATTGTAACCTGCCCTTTAACATGCTTCATGCTGTTACATACATATAGGGTTTAGTTTGTGACACAGGGTTTATATTTCCCGACACCAAGGATTCACATGTAATATGGCATAGTGCTTTACATTCTACGACATACAATGATTATCTAACTACGTGCAACATATTTATGAAAATTATGGCCAACACACACCGGCGGGGTAGGTAAAGACCGTTTAACACATTCACATATATTATCAATATTCACTAATATTTTCATCATATTATATTCATTTTACTTATATTTACTTTACTTTTTATTTTACGTCAATTACACCGTTTAATAAATTTCAAGCTTCATTACTCATTGCCACACATTAAATACAGCTACGTAATTAAAATCACAATAAACATATCAAAAAGATAATGTATTAACGAATCCTTAACTGTTCTCGAAATAAGTTACCCGAAATTTACGGCAGGTATACAGAGGTTTCTAGATTCTCCTGGTAATCGTGGAAACAAAAGTGAAATTAAAAAAAAATAAGACGGAATTTTCAACAAACAATTGATAGGCCTGTACTATGTGAAAATATATATATATATATATATATATATATATATATATATATATATATATAGGTCTCATACCCTGCGATCGATCTCAAACACAACTGGCCGAAACTAGTAGCATAAAGCTTCGTTGGTATTCTCTAAGAGCAAATAACCTTACTAGTTCTGTCTGTCAATGTCTCAATTAAATGTTCCAGGTTAACTCTGCGTATGAACGATTTCATAATCAAATACAAGAATGTAAAATTAAAAAAAGGAAAAAATATAAAATAAAATAAAAAGAGGGGAGGAGAGGGTTGAGAAAAAAACACGTAAATAGAAAAGTGCAAGAAAACAAAGAAAACGAAAGAGAGAGAAGGGTCGTTAAGTGATAAACGAACCACAAAAAAAAGGTACGACAAGTGTCGATTTTAGGCCGAAATTTATTCATATTTTTTCGAAACGGGACGGGCTTAAATAACGCCACGCTGGGGTGTCTTCTGATCGGAAAGTTTCGCAAGTCCGTGCCCAGATCAATACATTCATATGGAGAAAATAGTCCCCATAAATGTACTAATACTCACCGTATCCGGCCGAACCAATCAGAATTACGAACGGTCTAGCTGTAAGGTTAGTTAGGTCTATGTTTTGGAAATTTCTAAAACAACAAAAACTGTTCGATATCCCAACGACAAAAGTATGAGTTAAGGTAATAGAGATTTTAAAGAGACTATATTCAACGGGGATAACCAGAATAAGATAAAAAAAAATTAAATTTTGTACTAACGAGTTGTCTGCCAAATTGTCGCTAGTGGCTCCCAGTACACAAGGACGCCAACCTTGAAGTGTCGTGTAAATTTCCAGGCTATCTAATCTTAAATTAAGGAAATTGAAGATATAAGGGGGGAGGGGAGAACGACACTCTGGTATGGAAACCACATATAAAAAAAAAAAAAAAAAAAAAAAAAAAGGATTTCTTTACAATATTATTCACTCTTATCCCATTCTTCACTTGTGAACCTTAATAAATTTTAAATTCGATAACGACTGAGAAAGAAGAAATTTTTTAAAAAAATCGTAGGGGACTAACATTAATTCAGGTTTTTAAGATTAGTTAGACACTTCGGTCGTATTACTTTCATGAATTAGCTACTTTAATCCGTAGCTAAATATAAGCTATTCAACATTTATCGGTATTTGTAATTAATTTTGCTGAGAAAACCAATTCGTCGCCACCTTGAACCTTTCACAGCTATTTCTATCTATTCACGCTTCGATTTCTTAGTCTGTGTCATTCATAAACAGAACTCGAGTCAACAAAATTTATGAATTTATTTGTACAAGGCAAACTCAATAGCCTAACTTAACACAACACTTGTTTCATGTGAGTTTGCAATGTGAGAGCCAGTGGTCAAATGTTTCCTATCTAACGATGAATATTTAATAGGAGGTGAAGTAGCACAAGTATATCTCTAGTGACAAAATTCACTTGGCACAAGTATACTTTGGGGTGGCCATTTACATAAACAACGACGACTCATTTTAAAAAATTCTATTTACTTAGTATCGCGACGACGCAGATTTAAAGCACACCCAATAATTAATATAGCCATATACACCACTATCAATCAATATATTAACTACTCCTAACCTACATTCACAGTACTCTTTAGTAAATCCTCTACTCAAGTCAACATATTCGAGGAAATACAATCGACCAATGGCTAGTACAAATCAAACTTCCATGAACCCAAACACTTGTATCCGTAACATACCGTATTCGTGTTTACCTTACGTAAATTTTTAGTAATATAAAATTTTCGCTAGTGAGTTGAATAATTTTACACGCATATTTTACTAGAATTCAATCCTAATTATTCTTAACAGGTGGGTAGATAAAACAACACGAGAGAATGTCTGTTTATAAAGTGACTGAAATAGTTTTTATGCTGTTAAGGTTCTAAAATACGGACTAGTAAGTTCTGTTAAAGCCAAACGCGAAGTTGAAATTTTGCAATTACATAATTATTTCGAGTTGGAAGAGGTAAAAGTTGCAAATACCGATCCATCTAAATACAACCTACTAATCTGAAACATTGAAATTACTCCAGTTGTTGTTATTTTTCGAAATTATAACAAAATATGCTCATTTTATTAATATTATTTCCTTAACCAGTCGACGACAATTGACTGACGCTTGTGCGTACGCTGTTTCCCTACTAGAGGGCGCTGTGAATGCATAGACTAACCTTGTGCTGATAAAAGTTTAAACATCTGAATACTGAATTCCGTACTAAAGCAAGAATAAAATTAATTTTGTGGTTAAGGTTTTGTCAAAAAAATATAAGAAAACAAATAATTAATTGCATAAATATAACACTAAATCGTCCTCAATAATCCACTCACTCACACACACAACTATTCAACTACTGCACCATAATGACATCAATTACATAAAACTACACATAATATAAATACGAATTACTAGTTAGAATCTACACGTATAAATATTTCACTATCCCAATAATATGGCTCTGAATACATAACACGAATATTCAAAATAAATTTTGCGGAGGAAATTTCGGGGCCCATTGGCCCTGAAGTTCTCACTAAATCATTGCTAAGTTCAAGAGGACCTATCAAATGGTCCTGAGAAGATTCCCCCTCCCCCCTGAAGGGAGAGGATTTTTGTGCAATTTACCTACATTATGGGAGCAACAAATCAAGATGGATAGAAACCCGGTTCGAAATTTAAGCTGTCATGGTGTCGACCAACTTAGCACACCTCAAATTACAATGCATCTTGTTAAAAAAAAAAAAAAGGAAAAAAATCTCTCGAACAAACACACTGTACAAACTAGGGACAGGGACAGGTTATTCCTGGTGCAAAAAACGGAAAATTTTGATGAAATTTTAAAAAAATGACGATGACAAACTCCTAAACCTCCCAATCTTGTCTGTAATAACTAACACTTTTTACTCACTGCTTGAAGACTGAAGATTGAAGTATCCAAACTTAGTCCAAATCAATTCCACTCATCTGTCATGGTGACTGAATTCCTTCAAAATCATTAATTTCTTTGCAAAAATAAAAATTTCGGATTCCAAATATTATTCACTGATTGCTGAAATATGTTAAACTAATGAAGTCTAGGATCGCAACTGTTCCTGAACTATAAAGTATAATACCGAAATAGACACACCAAATTTTATAACGTCACTGCATCGGAAATCAGATGTTGATCATTCGATGACTGATGATAAAAGACACGATCCTACCTCTCGACCGAGATGAGCTGAGATCTCCCAGCCAACCACAGCCAAGGAAAACACCCTCTTGACTAACGCTATGACGCTGCAAAAACATCTGGCAGAATTTCTGATTTTGGGAATCTCAGAAGGGCGAGGGGGTTCTAATTTATTTTATTAATTTTATGATTGGAGGATTCTTTAGGAAACACTTGTGTGTCTGTTCTGACAGATGGTTTGGAAGAAAAAATTTATAAACCAGATTTTTACCCATTGTTGTTGACCAAATAAGGAAATAAACATAGAGAAAATTTAATTACTATTTAACAAAAGAGAAATATTACCAAAAATATAAATTTGGTCTATTTCTTTTAGTTATTATTGAATTATATGAAGAAAAGTTAATTTTTAACGTAAAATGAATAAATTTAACAAGTAAATCGAAAATTTTACTATTAAGAGCCATTATTTTATAGGGTGTCCCATTTCTAATTTCACTATTAAAAAAAATATTATACCTAACTGTAATAGGTATATTACAAGTCTACACATTAAATATTCTCAAGATTAGATTTTAACATCTATTAGTTTTCAATCGGCAGATCAAGTTTATATTTTCTTTCTGCATAATTAAGTTAAAACTATCTTTCTTCATCATTTGAAGGTTTTCTTTCTTTTGTGTGTTTTAATACAGCTTCAAATTTCTTCTATCATTTTCTGTTTGCTTATTAACATTACTATTTATTGATTCAAGTTGTTGTATTGTTACTATATCTTGTTTATCAATGCCATTGGCTATATTAATAAGTCTTTTATTTTTGAAACCCATGTATTTTCGTTATTTGTTCTGAAACCTTTATCTAATTCATACTGAGAAATGTGGTGACTAAAACGTATAATTCTTAGATTGTTTGAAATTTATATTCATCAAATCCTTCTTTCTTAACAACATTCTCTGAATTCTTTAATAATTCTAATTGCTCCTCACTTTTCTATCTATAGCATTACCAAATATATCCATATTTATTATATAGTAAATGTTCGATTTAAATGCTTAAATAATGACGTTAATACTTCTATTTGTTTAGTTGATTCTCTAAATTTAATATCATAATATTTTATATTTATTTTGAAAAGAATGACGCATGAACCATGATATTAGGATGAATAGTGCTAAAGCAGTAGAATTTAACTAAAAGTAAGGATAATTGAAAATCCTCCCGACCTTTCTGAACTTGAATGACCTCCTAGGGGCAAACATACGGTCAGAGGAAGTGACAGGGAGTCTAGAAATTCTGAGGAAGATCAATTTAATGGAATAACAACACCTGTTGCTTTTACCTTTTCCGGTTGAACCAGCTCATATTTTAAGGAGCTTTTATTGCTTCTGCCTTTCTACTACGTAGTTTCCAATAGACATAAGGATCATAATGCCGTTTACGACAATTTGATGTCTATAATAAGTAAGGTGATAGGTAAAATTTGATATATTGCTTCAAATAGCATAATGTTAAACTTTAATGTATTGCTTAAAATGGCATATTTGCGCGAATTTTCTAAAACAATTTTTATTTACTTTGCTTCTGTAACATAACAATACTTTTTGGTGGATGTAAATTGCAGTAAGTTTTTGGTATTAGATGATTTTAAGCAGTGCTGTAATCTTCAACAGTTTTCACCATATCTCCAGTACGGTTTGAGATATCAAATAGCTGTAAACGGCACGGTTATCTTCACATCTATTGAAACCCATCTACACAATTGGAGGAGGTACACTCATATCCAAAATTATTGTCGCATGTCTATAAATATGTTGTTCTAGGAATTTAATTTGATAACGAATTCGCCCGGTATTTCTTATGTTAGTATGTGTATAATCGGCAAAGACATGTATATGGCAAATTTCAACTCAAAAGAGCAGTAAATAAGAACAATAAAACGAAACTAAAAATTTCTTATTGTAAACGGGGGGAAGAATTAATGTATGTGATGCATAATTTAGAATAATAATTAATTTACTAGAATGAAAATGTTGGAGGAAACATCACACACAAGCGAATAATTACTAAGATTATGCACACCCTTCCACTCACAAAGTTTAAACTAAGTCAGTCGGTAGAGTCTGAATTGTTAATAGCAAAATTTTGAAAAATTAATCTAGAAAATAATTAGCATGGAACTCTTGATTTCAAGGATGTGCGGTTTTAACATCCACCCTGAGTGTGAAAATTACCAACAGCAGTATGAAACATGCTCATCGTATTCACGGTTTAGGCATAATACCGGCATCTGGCCTGAAAAGAAGACATAAGGACAGGAAATTGTAACACATACCTGACGGCCAAGCTGTCTGAAGAAAAAGAGAATCCAAAATTTTCTCTCCAATCCTTTTAATGTGTAGGACGAACACTCCACTTATGCACAAATAATTTATTACAGCACTCGCGCGCGCAGTCTCGAAAATGAGACAAGAAAAAAAAATATTTTAAATTTTGTAAAACACTTATAAGGAAGCGGAGCTCTCGCTTATCGCATTGTTCGTGCACAAAGTTAAAATACTTTCATCGTTGTCTTCCTCTTGAAGTGTCCATCTAAGTTTATTCCAACTTCACTGCACCACGACGTCGATTCCTTCTGCTCCCTGTTGTTGATGGCCAAGGTTGACTGGAGTTACCATATCCCCTCTTCTTATGGATCTCTGGATCTCAGCTGTTTCTCCTTCTGTGGTTGTCGGTCAGCAATAGCAGCTGGGCTTCGTTCCTTCAGTGGCGGCTCTGAAGGCTGTCCTTCTGATCATGTTCGTATTAATTTCTCATTCGCAGCATCACGAAATTACATAAAATATTAAAACTATTTACACGGAAGAATTGTACAAGGCTATTTGCTGAGTCTCTTGTACGTGTGTACTATCTGATTAAAACAAGCTGCGAAGTATAGCGACATTGGTCACGGTCTAAAATGACTGGCGTCTAAGTTCTTCAAGACCAATAACTTAGTATTTGTTTAATATTCACAACGAATAAAATAACAACATGCTCTCTTGAGCTTGGAACATGATTCTCGTGAATAGTTTCAGCAAAGCACTTCAGTTAAAATAACACTGTCACTTCAAAACTGAATTCGCCATACATGTTCTCAACACTATCAAAATTATCAATCAACCGTCAAGAACCGAATTTTCACAAACGACGTGTATCCTCCCGGAACTATGAATCAACTGTCCTTTATGTTCTCCGCGCTTTTGTTATATTCACACGGAAGTTCATTGTCTGTTTGAACTCCGCGTCGGGTCAAACCACTTTCAACCACTTCTCCAAAATAGGTAGGGTAGGTTCCACCCTCACCGGACGCTTGCTTGTGACCTACTTAACTATTAAGCTCAACAAGTTTGTTTAAATTTATGCGTTTTTTAACTCACACCAATGAAATTGTTTTATGTCACTATATGCATCCGGTAGCTTATTTAATAAGCTTTTATTTGATGTATCTAACTCACAAGCACTATATTCTGTTAACTTGCAATGTTTAGTTAAACACAAAAAAATAATACTCAACTTGTCACTAGTCATGTTCGTGAAACTGTCGTGACTTGTGCTGCCATCTAGTTATGAATTACTCAACCTCTTGTCCAAGTGACATTTAGCATGGCGTAAACCTGGAATGTTTATTTTTAATGTTTTTACTTTAGAATGTTTTCCGGCGTAGATGACATAATATAAACACACTACATATATTATACAATATTAGAACAGTCCCTATAGGGCTGTCATGATCTGGCACCTGAAAATAAGGATTGATTCTTGGTTGAGGGTTCCCTTCTTTAGCATCCAGCATTGGTATATGGTCGAGGTAAAAAACCTAGGTTTGTGTTTGCCCATAGGTCACCTCTCAAAACCATCAACCAGGCTTATGATTACTATTAGAACAAGCCATTAATAATATAACAAACAAAATATCGATTTAAATTATATCTAAATAATACGGATACATCCAGAAAGTTTATTTACACATTACAAAACATACTCATGTATCAGCCAGGCAGGGGAATGCAGACGAACATTACCACACACCAGAGACATCTGACGGATGTTTCTGAATTATTACAACTAGGACCAAAGTGGACTCTTCCAAAATTTCAAATTTTTCCAACTTCTCCTTTCAGGCAGAAGTTCGTTGGCCAAGCCACGCATCTTGTATCGGGGACGTGAAAAAGAGGTGTGGCTTGCAAAGTTGACACTCTATTGTATCGCCAATTTGCCACGGATACGCTAAAATTTTGCTTGCTTCGAACTTATTGTGAACATCGACTTGCCGTCTCCACGGTATCAGTGTATGTTCCTAACAAATAACACACTAGGAAGTGTGACTATTTCTGCTTATGGACGAAGTTTGGAGCTCATGGACACAATATCAAAATAGGATGGCTACAGTGGATAACTGTACATCTCCAAGCTGCAGTAGAACAAAGCCCCAACAGAGAAGCAAGCTTTCTTAAAGTTTTTTTTTTTTCTGAAGACTTCTCTGTTCCACAAAAAGCAAACTAGCGTATATGAAGCTCAAAATCTTTTATCTTCTCCATTATAATATGTAAATTATATTAAAATATCTCTGTCCCAGTATCATGTCCAGTCCAGTTGTTGCTCTACATATAATCAAATACACTAAACCAATAATATATATACATAAAATATTAATTTGTCGTCTGCTCCCGCTGCTACATATGCAAATCAAATAGAATGAATATGTAAATTGACCAAATTAAAAGATTAAATATTCCCAAAATATAGCAAAAATTTGATATGCAAATATTATATAAAAACACTGTTAATGTGCTGTTCACATTATTCCCCTCCTAAGGAAATGCAACCGTTAATTGCTTAATCGTTGCATTTTCTCAGAAGTGGAGACAATACATTTTACGCAAATATCATACATGATCCGTATATTCATAAAGTTAAACAAAATATTCCTAACATCCGTAAATATACCCAAAATAATGAAAAAGAAAGAGAAAAAAACTAGCTATTAATACAACAGCAATATGCAACCTATTTATATGCGAAACACCATTCGGCGCATCAACTCTCTTGTGCCAGTAAAGAAGAGGTGCGACTGTGAATGATGGGATCATTCAGCTTTCCTTCCTGTATGACGCGTTTTGTTTACATTCCTCTTCTACGACGTCATCAGGTCAGCTGGTTCCTGCTGAGGTGCGGCTTCGCGCTGTACATACCTCTTCAAGTGGAACACGTTTCGTTTCATTTTTATTTCTTTCGTCTCAGGATCACCGAGAGTACACACATTGTTATTTGATGTGGAAAGGATCGTGTAAGGTCCCGTGTAAAGGAGGAGCATCTTTTTAGTTATGCCCGAGAAAGCGTCAGACTTGGGAAAAGCTCTGACCAGTACTAGTTCTCCAACCTCCAAACGCACTGGCTCGCGACGTTTATCGAAGGCCTTTTTTCTTCTCTGTGCAGACTTCTTCAAATTTCGTGCTGCTAACTCTGCGTAGTACTGTAAGGACTTGTGTCTCTCTACTTCTGGGATCTCAAATATTTTCGACAATTCTCTGGATGGTGATTCTCCCAGGTGCACTTGGTATGGACTCAAACCAGTCGACAGATGTATACTTGAATTAAGACACTTTTCTATTTTCTCAAGATGTTTGGGCCATTCTTTCTGCTTGTCATGGCACAGTTTTCTTAACATTCTCACTGTCGATTTCACACCCACCTCAGCCATGTTTCCTTGAGGATAGTACGGAGTACTATAGATGTGCTTAAGGTTCAAGTCCGAGAGTTCCTTCTTCCACTTCGAACTTGAGAACTGTGTCCCATTGTCTGTCAAAATAATCTCGGCGGACGGGCACAGTTTCAGGAACTCCTTCAGCTTCTTCAACGCTGTATCTGTGGTGGCTCTTCTGCAAGCGTATAATCCAATCAATTTCGAGAAAGCATCCACACACACCAGAATGTAGCTCACGTTGCCTACCCCCAAGGGGAGAGGCCCCAACCAGTCCAGGCAGATCATATACCCAGGACGGCGCACTAATACTGGGTTCAGTGGTCCCGAACGATACATGTGGGGGGGATGCTTTCTGGCACAGACCACAGGAAGCTGAGAATTTCTTGATGGCACTTCTCATCTTCGGCCATACAAAGTACTCTGTTAGCATCGGCACGAGTTTACTAGCAGACAGGTGTCCTCGCTCATTGTGGTAATATTCCAACAATGGCTGCACAAGTACTTCCGGTATGCAAATCCGTAGACCAGACCGGTCACGTTTACATAGCCGTCCATTTGACAGTAAGTACTGGTGATGTTCACTGGCGGTTTTCCCAGAGTTTTCCTGACTCTGCAGCTTTCTCTTGACGTCGCCAAATACAGGGTCAGATGTTTGCAGCTCTGGCAACACTGCAATCAATTCTCTCATCTGACTGGGAATGTGGGTTAGAATGGTCATGAGAGATTCGTTCAAAACAAGCTTCTTTGCCTTATCAAATTGCACTCCTGTATTTGGTGGGTACCTAGAATGATAATCGCTCAAGTTGTCCTTTGACTTCACATACTGAAACTGAAATGATAACATACTCAAAGTAAGCACCCAACGCATGAGACGCTGAGAAGTTAACCTACATAACAGCAAGAAGCGAATAGATTGATGGTCGCTGCGAATTTTGAAATGATTTCCAACTAAATAGTGTTTGAACTTGTTGACCCCATCTATTAGTCCTGCCATTTCCTTCTCAGAAATTCCATAGTTCCTTTCTGCCGCATTGAAGATGCGTGACGTCATCCCAATTACACGGACCTCACCATCATCTAATTGATAAAGATGTGACAAACAGCTTACGTCGGATGCATCGCATTCCAAAATAAGCTGTCTGTCAGGGAGTGGCTTCTTTAGCACTACTTTTTCTCTAAAGACTTCACGTATCCTTTGAAACGCTTCGTCATGACAGGGAAGCCATTTAAATTTCACTCCCTTCTTTAGCAATTGAAATAAGGGATACAATATTTCTGAATACTGCGTACTGAATATTCTATAAAATTGGCAGTACCCAATAAAACTTCTTAATTCCTTGACATTTCTGGGTTTTATGAACTCCATGACCTTCTCTAGTTTCTCCTGCGACTTCTCAATTCCAGCAGGCGAGAGGTCATAACCTAGAATTGAAATTCTACGGCGAGCAAATTGACACTTTTGAAGTCTTAGTGTGAGACCTCCTAACTTCAACTTTCCTAAGACTACATCTAGGTGGCGCATGTGTTCTTCAAAAGAAAATGACGATATCGTCACGTCGTCCACATAATGGCCGCAGAAATCACGACACTCATCCCCGAGAATGGTATTGATCGCACGCACACATGAAGCTAAGCTCTGCTTCGTGCCAAATGGCAGTTTCTTTAAAACATACGTTATTCCATCGTGAAGGAAACCTAAATATTTCTGGCTATTTTCTTCAACGAGGATTTGTTGGAAAGAATCCACTGCATCTAGGCTGCTGAACCAGCGCCTTTCACAAAGATCCTGAAGAGTACTAAGTGCAGGGATTAGCTGGTCGAATTCGCAGCGCGTAATGGACCCGAGCTTGCGCGCATCCAGGCATATACGGAGTGACCCATTCTTCTTCGGTACTATGACCAGCGGACTTAGATAAGAAATGGGATGCTTCTTTATGATCCCCCACGCCAACCATCGATTAATAGTGTTCGTGACAGCAGTTCTGTGCCGTAGCGGGTACGGATACATTCGTGTCTTCATTGGTCGGTCATCGGTCACTTCAATTGTGTGATGGTAGTCCTTTACTGTACCGGGCTTCTCATCAAAGATCTCCCTATGTCTGTAGAGCACGGCGTACAACTTCTGTTTCTCATCCCCACTCAAATCCGTATACTTTTCGACATGGTCTCTAATGTCATTGGGTGTAGCCTGGGTTCGAACCTTCGCCCACTCCTGTGGCGAGTACACAACATTTGCGAGTACGGCTGCGGTTGGGAATTTCCCATCGTCCAACCGGCTGCGCAGAGTAGCCAACTCTTGCTGGTGGCATCCATCTGCCGACGCTAGCGCGAACTGCGGCGTAGTCAGCGGTCCTATCCTTGACGCGCACATACTACTAACAGTGGGATTATATAAATCAACCACATCATCTTCGAACTCCCAGGATAATTTTCTTATAACTAGCTCTTCTTCTTCGACCTCTATGTCGCGAAAAGAAACTTCTATGTGGTGGCGGTGATTCAACAAAAGGACGTTTCTCTCATAATCCAATATTGCCCTACTTTCTACAAAGAACTGTGAACCCAAAATGAGTTCACGATTGAGCCCTTTCACAATTATTGCTGAAGTATAGAACTCCTTTCCCGCAATAATTAGTTCTAATAACACTTGACCAATGATCGACGCTACGGAACGACCGAACGCAGAACTGACACGTATATTGGATGACCTAATAAACGCTGGTGGGGGGTCACGCTGTCTTATTGTTTCCCAACATTGGAGCGAGATCGCAGAAATACTTGCTCCGCTATCCAATAATGCCAGAATTTTGTTTCCAAACAAACCTACTTCTACTTCTGGAAGTGTCACTAAATTATTTGTAGGTAGTTTCTCATTTGACGTATCTAAAAGATCCCTAAAAATCGCATTCGTCTCATCGAACAAATTCCTATCAATTTTAATTTTGTCCCCATTTCTTTTCAAAAACAATTTCAGAATGACGAATGTCGTCGTTTCCTCCACGATTGAAATGTGTGGTGCCTATAATTCTCTTACAAGTATCGCAGTCCTCATTCTCAAGTGTCTCAATAATTTTCACATATGTCTCACAACTATCTTCTTCCTTTTCTTCTAATGCATGACTGTTCCACTACACTATTACGCATATTCCCAGTATTAAAATTCGCCGGTCTTCCAAGAATATTCAGCACGCTAGTACCCAAGGTACCGTTCTGAGAACATGCGGACAGTTCTCAGTTTCGCTGATTGCTCCCTGGGCTATTCGCACGGGAACTGCCACGAGACGAGACTTGTCTCGTGGACTGTGTAGCCCTCTGGTCGTGAACACGGAGCTGATTCACCTCTGCAGCATAGTCACTATTCCGATTGGTCTCGTTGCTGCATGTTACCACGACCCCGGTTCCTACCTCGCCTTTGCCCTCTGTTGCTTTGGTTCCCAGTTCGAGACCCTCCATCGTCACGCGACTGACCGTTGGAGTTTCTCGAACGCCAATTGCCGTTTTGATTGCTATCTCTATTACTATAGCCTCTCCTGTTACCCCTAGTCTGATAAGGTCCAGTGTCCCTATGGAACCTCCTGTTTCTTGTGGGGCTACTCGGCCTACTGTTCCTTGGTGGGGGGAAGAGCGCCCTGTTTCTTCTTCTTCTTCAACTGTAAGGGCATTGATTCCCCTCCTGTTATTTGAATTCGGTGGCTGGTAGGTGGACTGCAGCTCACCTACTATACTTAGCAACTCGTCTATAGAGCGCGGTTTCGAAGAAACTATGCACCTATAGATCGAGAACGGCAACTGTCGCGGTAATACCCTCAACAATACTTGGGGAGGCAAAGGGGGGTCGAGAATACTGTTAGTGTGTAGCAACTCCAACAAGTATTCTGTGGGTTTCTTACTGCCCCGTGTCTCGAATCTCGAGGTTAGAATGGAGGCACGGAGGTTAGCGAGCTTCTCTTCACTTAAATAGGCCTCTTTGAAGTGCTTTATGAGGTCCTAATAGCTCCGGCACTTCTTTAATGTGACCTGCACCCATTTTCGTGATATTCCACGAAAACAGTGGGATGAAAATGCAAGCCGTCTCTGACCTGACTGGTGTGCCAGAAGAAAGTAATTTTCTAATTCGACCAAAAAGTTGTGGGCTGGTACCTCTGATTCAGAACCAGAAAACGTGGGAAGAAATAAGTCTCTATGCAGTAGCCCTAACGCAGATGCTACTTGACACGTAGAAACACTACTACTGCTATTGCTGGTGTTATTATTGTTGGTGGGAGGGGCAGCCTGCTCATCTGAACTCTCACGTCAGGAGAGCTCAGGGGACTGTCTCGCATGGCTCGGTCCAGCGACCGGCGTGTCAACTCCATCATGTGGAACAGAGGCTGTGTTTTGACAGCTGGAACTTTCTCTCTCGCACCGACTCCCTTAACAGTTCCAACTGTTCCTCCCATCTCAATTCCGCACGTCTTAACTTCGACTGTAAGTGCCCTACGGAACTCTCTACGGTGGCTTTGACACGGTCTACTTCGTTTGACATCGCAGCTACATTCTCGCCCACTCTCTCCATGTCACCACGTAAATGATTGACATCACGAGAGACTTGCGCTAGATCCGAACCAAGGACCTCAGATATCTCGCCTATCCTACTCTCAGTATTGACCTCCAGTTGGTTTACTCTTTCTTCAGTAGTTTCGACGGAAGTTTTTAGCTCCTGGCAGGATGCTGCGATCCGTGACTCAAGAGCTTCCGCTGAGGAATCAATCCTGGCCTCCAGCTCTGAGACATTTTGAAGCATTTCCTGCCTGATACTGGCAGTAATCTGCTTCTCGACAGCTTCTAACTTCTCTAGCATAACTCTACTAGAGTTCTCCTGCCTGTGCGCTATCTCTTCTAATGTCTTCTCCTGTGCCCTTTCCTGCTTCTCTAGATTTTTCTCATGTTTTTCTAATCTATCTGCAATCTCTAACAGTGACCTTTCCTGTGTTTTTTCTTGCTTTTCTAGTTTATCTGAAATTTCTAACAGTGACTTTTCTTGCTTCTTCGAAATTTCTAGCAACGTCTTTTCTTGTTTCTTCTCTTGCGTTTGTAATTTTCCCGAAATCTCAGTTAATGACTTTTCTTGTATCTCAGCCATCTCTTTAATCATATTAAACAGCGACGCGAGACACGGGTCAGTAACGGTATTTGTGACTTGCGCTGAGGTGGATGGAATCGGTTCCCTAACCTGCTCCGGTTCGTTTACCCTTTCATTGCGTACGGTACTTTCTCCAGGCGGAACTACTTCCTGGAGATAAGTATTTACATCGCCTATTGCAACACCTACGGTGTCCTGAGACTCCGACGGGAACTCAATAACCTGCGCAAATTGATCTTGAACTAAACTGTTGTCTGCAGAGCCCTCCATTTCTTTAGCTTTTCTAAGCGTTATAACCATAAATGTGTTCTAAATGATAACAATAAACAAAAATATTCTCTAACGTGCCTATCGATTCTCTGATATCTAATAAATTATTCCCCTCCAAAACTCTAAGGATTTCAACACACTTTAAAAGAAATGCACATACAACGCAAAAGCAATAACACAAATAACGCACCAAGAAGCTAACACTAATATATCATAAACTTTCTGGATGGCTTCCCGCGACAACCTGAAAGAAAACATATACTGACTCGCGTCTGGCTTGTCCTAATCACCGTGAATCCGTTGGGTAATTTTCTTCTTTCGTTGTGGCATTTTATTTCAAATAAACAGACAAATGCAAAAACTTTACTTTCTTACCACAACGTTATCTATTCAAAACAAACTTTACGAGGGACATTATTCAAAAGTTACACTCAGGATGGTGTGTGCCGAGCCCCACGCGAACGGCAGCCAAGTTCTTTGTGAACGGGGGGAAGAATTAATGTATGTGATGCATAATTTAGAATAATAATTAATTTACTAGAATGAAAATGTTGGAGGAAACATCACACACAAGCGAATAATTACTAAGATTATGCACACCCTTCCACTCACAAAGTTTAAACTAGGTCAGTCGGTAGAGTCTGAATTGTTAATAGCAAAATTTTGAAAAATTAATCTAGAAAATAATTAGCATGAAACTCTTGATTTCAAGGATGTGCGGTTTTAACATCCACCCTGAGTGTGAAAATTACCAACAGCAGTATGAAACATGCTCATCGTATTCACGGTTTAGGCATAATACCGGCATCTGGCCTGAAAAGAAGACATAAGGACAGGAAATTGTAACACATACCTGACGGCCAAGCTGTCTGAAGAAAAAGAGAATCCAAAATTTTCTCTCCAATCCTTTTAATGTGTAGGACGAACACTCCACTTATGCACAAATAATTTATTACAGCACTCGCGCGCGCAGTCTCGAAAATGAGACAAGAAAAAAAAATATTTTAAATTTTGTAAAACACTTATAAGGAAGCGGAGCTCTCGCTTATCGCATTGTTCGTGCACAAAGTTAAAATACTTTCATCGTTGTCTTCCTCTTGAAGTGTCCATCTAAGTTTATTCCAACTTCACTGCACCACGACGTCGATTCCTTCTGCTCCCTGTTGTTGATGGCCAAGGTTGACTGGAGTTACCATATCCCCTCTTCTTATGGATCTCTGGATCTCAGCTGTTTCTCCTTCTGTGGTTGTCGGTCAGCAATAGCAGCTGGGCTTCGTTCCTTCAGTGGCGGCTCTGAAGGCTGTCCTTCTGATCATGTTCGTATTAATTTCTCATTCGCAGCATCACGAAATTACATAAAATATTAAAACTATTTACACGGAAGAATTGTACAAGGCTATTTGCTGAGTCTCTTGTACGTGTGTACTATCTGATTAAAACAAGCTGCGAAGTATAGCGACATTGGTCACGGTCTAAAATGACTGGCGTCTAAGTTCTTCAAGACCAATAACTTAGTATTTGTTTAATATTCACAACGAATAAAATAACAACATGCTCTCTTGAGCTTGGAACATGATTCTCGTGAATAGTTTCAGCAAAGCACTTCAGTTAAAATAACACTGTCACTTCAAAACTGAATTCGCCATACATGTTCTCAACACTATCAAAATTATCAATCAACCGTCAAGAACCGAATTTTCACAAACGACGTGTATCCTCCCGGAACTATGAATCAACTGTCCTTTATGTTCTCCGCGCTTTTGTTATATTCACACGGAAGTTCATTGTCTGTTTGAACTCCGCGTCGGGTCAAACCACTTTCAACCACTTCTCCAAAATAGGTAGGGTAGGTTCCACCCTCACCGGACGCTTGCTTGTGACCTACTTAACTATTAAGCTCAACAAGTTTGTTTAAATTTATGCGTTTTTTAACTCACACCAATGAAATTGTTTTATGTCACTATATGCATCCGGTAGCTTATTTAATAAGCTTTTATTTGATGTATCTAACTCACAAGCACTATATTCTGTTAACTTGCAATGTTTAGTTAAACACAAAAAAATAATACTCAACTTGTCACTAGTCATGTTCGTGAAACTGTCGTGACTTGTGCTGCCATCTAGTTATGAATTACTCAACCTCTTGTCCAAGTGACATTTAGCATGGCGTAAACCTGGAATGTTTATTTTTAATGTTTTTACTTTAGAATGTTTTCCGGCGTAGATGACATAATATAAACACACTACATATATTATACAATATTAGAACAGTCCCTATAGGGCTGTCATGATCTGGCACCTGAAAATAAGGATTGATTCTTGGTTGAGGGTTCCCTTCTTTAGCATCCAGCATTGGTATATGGTCGAGGTAAAAAACCTAGGTTTGTGTTTGCCCATAGGTCACCTCTCAAAACCATCAACCAGGCTTATGATTACTATTAGAACAAGCCATTAATAATATAACAAACAAAATGTCGATTTAAATTATATCTAAATAATACGGATACATCCAGAAAGTTCATTTACACATTACAAAACACACTCATGTATCAGCCAGGCAGGGGAATGCAGACGAACATTACCACACACCAGAGACATCTGACGGATGTTTCTGAATTATTACAACTAGGACCAAAGTGGACTCTTCCAAAATTTCAAATTTTTCCAACTTCTCCTTTCAGGCAGAAGTTCGTTGGCCAAGCCACGCATCTTGTATCTGGGACGTGAAAAAGAGGTGTGGCTTGCAAAGTTGACACTCTATTGTATCGCCAATTTGCCACGGATATGCTAAAATTTTGCTTGCTTCGAACTTATTGTGAACATCGACTTGCCGTCTCCACGGTATCAGTGTATGTTCCTAACAAATAACACACTAGGAAGTGTGACTATTTCTGCTTATGGACGAAGTTTGGAGCTCATGGACACAATATCAAAATAGGATGGCTACAGTGGATAATTGTACATCTCCAAGCTGCAGTAGAACAAAGCCCCAAGAGAGAAGCAAGCTTTCTTAAAGTTTTTTTTTTCTCAGGACTTCTCTGTCTCTACAAAAAGCAAACTAGCGTATATGAAGCTCAAAATCTTCTATCTTCTCCATTATAATATGTAAATTATATTAAAATATCTCTGTCCCAGTATCATGTCCAGTCCAGTTGTTGCTCTACATATAATCAAATACACTAAACCAATATTATATATACATAAAATATTAATTTGTCGTCTGCTCCCGCTGCTACATATGCAAATCAAATAGAATGAATATGTAAATTGACCAAATTAAAAGATTAAATATTCCCAAAATATAGCAAAAATTTGATATGCAAATATTATATAAAAACACTGTTAATGTGCTGTTCACATTATGCATTTAGCACCATTTTATTTTACTCATTATAATTTTCGTATTTATAATTCTTTTCCTATGAAATTTACCACAAATATACATTTCCCTATTGTACACATAGTATCAGTATTGAAAGTACCCTGCAAATTCATTATCAAACTATATTCTTACAAGAAGACAGTTATAGATATGCGACAATCATTTTGGACATGAGTGTACTTATCTAAGCAGTTTGTCGAAATAAATGCTTCTGAAAAGAAAAGTTAAATTTTCAATCCCTTTTAAGTTTGTTCGTCTTCATACGAAATCTGTCATATCATGATCATAGTATTATACACTAAAATACTTTTAATGCGCATTGTCCCGTCTGCCTTATTCCCGTTATTACCGCTGTAGAGACCATCAAAATATAAATGTTCGTGATACTGTAGCATCTTTAGTTTCCAACACTGCATGACAAGTGTAGTTTTTATGTTTTCCTTTTACATGTAAATTTGAAATATGGAATAATATGACGTAGTGTCATTTGAAAATAATATAATTTCATGTTTGATTGGAAACACTTAATTTTGTGGTATCACAGACTACGTCAATGTCTCTCAGCCGATATTTGCATGATACAAAATTTCAGCGTTTCCCTTCCTTTAGTGTAAACGTTACAAAGGCGTATCAATAAAAATAGTCTACCCTGTATGTATGTATACAATAGATACAATATATAGAACAATTCTAATCTAGCTCCTGCTTGGTTGCTTCTCACCTTTTCCCTCTCTACTTTAATGTTTTTGTCGTTTTTTCACTTCGTTCTGTCTTTTTTAGTCAAGCGTTTTAACAAAAGTTATCATAGTGTACCTTTTAGTCTTTAGTGTAACGACTTACTATCAGAGAATAGTGAAGACATAATTACAGACATACTAAAGAAAAATATACGCTGTTTCAGTTATAATACAAAATTCGAACAATTGTTTCTCTTTCAATTATATATGTATACTGAAATAATTTGTTCCTATTTTCAGCCAGTCAAAGCAGAAATCAAGCATTCAAATGGCTCAGTGGAGGCAATCACTCTAAACCATACACTGAATGAGCAGCAGATTGAATGGTTTAAGGCTGGAAGTGCGCTGAATCGAATGAAAGAGGTCTTCGCGAAATAAGATACATGTGAAAAAGATTATATTTGTAGTACAATAGACTGTTGTAATGAGCATCGAAACATGAATATCTTACACTTCGTAAGTCTAATGGTGGTTGCCATTTACGAAGTGAAATCAAGTGTGGTATTATTTTCAATGCTTACAGCTGTATTCTGAGTGAAAAATGTATGTCTGCTTTATTTTCTTGTGAATATTTTAATATACAGTTTAAGAAGAAAAGTCATTCATACGTGGTTTGTCCACTTCACTGAAACTTGTCAAGCCAGTATTTGCATCGCAAGGAGCAGTATTTCTAGTATTATAAAACCATTGTTCTGCAGCAGACAGTATAGTCTAATAAGTATTGTGTATTTAAAAAACTTTTGATACTAGAAGAACTTGTCAGGTGGCATTTAACTACATGTTTATATGCTGCCGTTCTAGACTGATTTTTGGCAAGTGTTTGTACAAATGGAATATTAAATTTTCAAGTTATACTACTAGAATTCTATTTTCTAATCCCTAACCAATGGATATTTCCCATAATTCAGATTATCCATATAATAACTACTTTATAGAATTTTGCAGGAAGCGATTAAAATTAAAGAAATTCAGACAACTGAGTACAGAATTGAACAGATACTAATGAATTTACTTGATATATTACAAATCTTGTAATTGTACTTACATAGGATTAAATAGGAAATCCACTGAGGACAGTTTGATTCCTATTCTTCCCGAATAACTGCATTTTAAGCAGTTTCTAAATATACATTGTCACTTGAATAAACACAGCTGCAGCAAATTTTGTAAATAATAATAATAATAATAATAAAAAGTTGTACTTTAATTGTATTATATTGTCTCAGCAACCTATCACATTAGTCAGTAGCTCTGGAAATCCAACGGCAAAGATTTTTGACTTCTCAAAATGTCTGTCCACTTTTTTCCTGTGCCCAGTTGAAAAAAAAAAATATTAGTTTAAACTTTTTGAGTGGAACATCTCACGATTATACACCGAGGCTAAGGGAGATGGATAATGATGATGATGGAATGAAGAAAGCGGGGGAAAATGAGATAACCCCGAAGAAACCCAGAAACCCGTCCATTTGGCATGGGTTGGGATCGAACTATGGATCCCACGTATCAGAGGTGAGCGCGCTACCACTGAGACATCGCATCGGGGCCTCTGGTTTAAACTCTTGTTAGTGTAAATCTTCTGCACTTCAACAAGATCTACTACTGAAAACGTTTTGTACTGAAACTTCTTTTGTAACGACATATGTAATATATGAGGAACAGCTGATAAGTTCACGTCCTAAGGTACGTAGCAATGATTTCTTGTACTTATTAATGATAGCATTAATTGCGGCACTCATAGATATTATAAATCTAACCTCATTTCAATAATAATCTCAATACGCTATTATCTGTGGAAAGTAAACATTGCCATGTCAGCCAAATCCGAAAGTTTGAATACCGTGCCGCGATAAAATACTTCGTGAAGAAGGAAAAATCGCCTAAGAAAATTTTGAAGACACGTCAACAACCCAGAAAGACTCTAGCCTTCGTATACCATGGTCAAAAAATGGGCCCGCCTCTTTCAACAAGGGCGAGAAAAATGTGAAGATGGCCTCCGCCCAGTGAGTCCTGCGGCTATGGTCACTGAAGAAAACATCGCAAAATCGAAAAATTAGTTCTAGCCGACCGTAGAATAGAACTATTGCAGATAGCGAAAGAGTTGCAGATTACTAAAGGACATGTCGGAGAAATTTTGCTCGAAGATTTAAACATAAAAAGCATTAGCGCGCGCTAGATATAAAATATGTTCATGTTGGTCGACAGGCGATGATGACTGGAGAGTCTTAAGATTTTTTTGAAAATAGCTTGAGACAATCTCGACGAAATTTTCGCCTGAATCGTAACTGTAGATGAGACTTGAATTCGCCAATATGATCTGGAGTCGAAACGAAAGTTAATGCAGTTAAAACGAGAAAGGCCTCCAAAGAAATAAAAGTGAAAAAATCGGCTTCGAACCTTACGGCTTTTTTGGGGGGAAGGGGGGGGGAAGATAACGGAGATGTTTTACTGGTTATCTGCCAAAGGGGACTACGATGAACGGTCAATATTAGGCAAATTTATTACTTCAAGTTCGTGAGGCTGAGACAACTATATGGGCTCAAAAATAAATAAATAAATAAATAAAACGAAGTAATTTTAATGAGAAATTTTATTCTATTCTAATAATATTTTTTCAAACTGCATCGCTCAGTGAACAGGACATTTGCTTCATTTCTTCGAGATACATGTGTTGGCAAGAGACCTAGTTATGAACAAAAGGTCTTTTTGCTTAGTTTTCGAAAGTTGATGTTCCCATATACCTAAGCTATGTGCAAGAAGAACTTGTGAGAACCAAATATGCCCACTGATCCATTTTAAAAAGTAACCCGTACTACATCCAGATTTGAACCAATCATAGTCATTTTGCCCTTCCACGACCTGACGTATGCCTCTTTTGTCCCTCAGTCGGATTCCAGCTACCTTGCCGCACACCATGTTAGAACTTTCCCTTTGTGTGGGCGCGAAAAGCTCCAATGTTATTCCGCCACATTACAAAAAGTAAAAGTTACAATTGTGACAAGTTAAAAGAGAAAGTGGAATGTTTGTTCAGTGGATCAACGTACATCAGACGTAATTTTACGCTATTCAAATAGTCAAGGTGTTTTTCTTAAACTTCAATTGTATGACTCTTAACCTCGTCCATCGGCGCTGTAAATACCAAACATGCTGTACGTTCCTGTGTAGAGAGAAGTGATTCAAATGTTGACCTACCTTGCTAAGGGAACACGAGACTAAAAGAAGAGGACGACATTTTTTTAGTTATCCACGTATATTCGTTCAAGAGGCTGGAAGTACTACATCTCTCCCTTCCCCACTTCCTCTAGTGTCAGTGCAAACGAAGTGCGTAATTGTGATACTGCGAGTGCGAAAACTGTTTTCTTATATCCTCGAAGCAACCAGCACGATTCATTACTCACAGTAAGTAAAACAAAAGGTGTTCCATTCTCACAACCATGCCACATTCTAATGAGTAGTTATGTATTTATGAGATAGAGTGCTTGAACTACTTCTGAATGTGTATACTATAAATTGTTCCATAATTTTTGTGTTAATATTTGAAGAACATTTGTTGTTCTTTCTTACAAAATATCACAATATACTCTATTAACGATGTCACACTTTACGTTTAATTTTGATTGCTACTATCTAATGGTCTGGTAAACAAATAAGTAACTTCCATGATTTAAATTTCACTTGCTTTAATGTGTCTAAGTTCATCACATTTACGGCAAGCTCTTTCCTCCCCTTCAATTTATATTATATATATATATTTTTTTTCTCAGCAATTGATGAGAAAGAAAATTGCTTGTATGGTTTATGATGATCTCTGTTGGGCGCTGGAAAACCATTAATCCAAAGTTCGGGTGAACGAAAGCAAAAGAGAGAAACAGAGAGATATAAATAGATCACTTGCTGTTGTTGCAAAATTAAGATATTTCGTCCCGCATCCGGTAATGACACAAAGATTTGACATAAGGTAGTCTTACAGAAGCGACATAGGAAACTCAACCGCAGAGTCCTGTTTTTGGAGGACAACGCGCCGGTTCACACTGCGCTAGTTTTGAGACCGGCCTTTAAAAAAAGGTCCTGCAGAGAGAAACCATCCACTGTATTGCCCAGACCTGGTCCCAAGTGAGTGTTTTCTATTTTCCAATCTAAAAAAGGAGACGAAGTCGGAGATTTGAAGTTGAAAATTAAGAAATCAAGCGGACAGAAGAAAACAATTTTGAAAGCAAAGATATTTTTAGGTATTAAAATACTGTATGCCCATTGTGAGAAGTGCATTTCACTCGAGGGAGAATATGTTGAGGAATAGATTATTTTAAGTGCAGCTTCTCGTCTATTTAATGCCTTGTGTGCCGCCGCTCGTAGAATTGATTTTGTTAACAATAGAAAAGCACTTGTGAAGTTTGTTATGGTTATTAGCTTATAGGATTACATACTATTTCAATTTATCAATCAGTTACTTGAAATTTGTGTTATGCAACATTTTACGTACCTTTATGTTTTTTTATGTAATGTAGGATTTGGTTTTCTAAATTGGTGCTGGCTTCTAAAACAAACTGTTGACAACTTAAATTCAGTTTGTTTTTAGTTTCTTCAACATATTGCGAACCTTTCAATAATTTCTTGATTCGCACTAGCCTCACATCCCTGTAGAGAGTTTGGAATTCAATTACCATCTCCTTAATTAGCGATTGTAATAGCTTTTCGTTTGTTGTTTGTTACCAGGTTTGTGTGGTTTGTTGCAGGCTTTCCAATGCTTCTATATTTCCTATTTTTCCTATATATTTGCATCTCTTCCTATAACTCCTATATTTCCTATATTTTAACAAAACCACCTATATTTTAACAAAACCTCCTTACTTCTAAACCCATGTCCCTGCAAGCGTTTAATAAGATCTCTGCATTTCTTTCTATTGTTCTCCTATCATCCCCTATTAAATTTACATCATCAGCATATGCCATAACATGGTGAATACCGTTCAACTCTAGGCCCTGGTTGCTATCTTTGATTTTCCTTATAGCGTATTCAAGAACAAAGTTAAATAATAATGGCGACAATGCATGGCCTTGTTTCAGGCCATTTTCGACGTGAAAGCTCGTGGACAAAAATTTTCGTACCCGGACTTTACTTTGGGATTCATTTAAACATATCTTAATAATCTAATTAGCTTTCTCGGTATTCCAAGTTCTGTAAGAACGTTGTATAATGTTCCTCTCCTAACCGAGTCGTACGCCTTTCTAAAATCAATAAATAGTTGCTGTACTGGGGTATTGAATTCCCACTTTTTTTTTTTTTTTTTTTTCGAGTATTTGGTAAGTGGTAAATATTTGGGCGATAGTTGATCGATTTCGTCTAAATCCGCACTGATAATCTCCAATAATTTCATCTGTGTATGGGGTCAGTCTTGCTAATAAAATATTTGATAGGATTTTATAGGATGTTGACAGAAGAGAAATGCCTCGATAATTATTACATTCAGTTTTCTCGCCTTTCTTGTGAATTGGAACAATGATTGATTCTTTCCACTCTTGTGGCAATTCTTCCTTGTTCCAGATAAGGAGAATGAAGTTTGTGTATCTTGTTCGACAATTTTTCGCCTCCAGGTAAAATTAACCCAGCCGGAATTTGATCTACACCCGGAGATTTGTGTTTCTTTAATTTCTTTATAGCGGTTTCTACTTCTATTCGGTTGGGTTCTGGAATATACGGTTCTGTGGTGTGTATCTCCTTTTCTCCACGCACACTAGTTTTTGGTTACGTGTTAAGCAAATCGTCAAAGAAATCTTTCCATCTACTTGAGATGTTATCCGTATCAGTGAGAACTGTACCGTCAGATTTCTTTAATATATAAGCACGAGGTTGATAGCCTTTCTTAAATTCATTGATCCCCTTATACATGTCCCGGATGTTTTTATTTTTACTATTATCTTCAAGTTCCTTAATTTTAGCTTTAAAAAAAATCGCGTTTCTTTGTTCTAAAAGTTTTGGAAGTTTCCCGCCTGATATCTGCGACATTTTGTGTAGTTATTTCATTCGGATTTTGTAGCCAGCGTAATTTTGTCTGTTTTCTCTTCTCTGCTAGTTTAATGCATTCCTGGTCGAACCATGTTTTTTTCCTACGTATTTCCGCGTGTCTCAATTCTTGTTTTGCTGAAATTTTAATGGTATCTCTAATTTCAATCCAGGTATCCTCAACTCTAATGCACTCTGAATCTTCTAAAGCCGAGAATCTATTCGAAACTTCAAACTGGTATTTCTCTCTTCCTTGGCTTTCTTCTAATTTTTTAAAATTGAATCTCTCCGTTTTCGGACATTGAATATTACCTTTATTCAACGTTAACCTCTCTCGTATTATTGCTGCTACCAGGTAGTGATCAGTGTCACAATCAGCCCCTCTAAACGACCGGACATCAATTATGCTAGATTTCCTTCCTCTATCTACTAAAACGTGATCAATTTGATTATGTGATTTTCCGTCTGGTGATGTCCAAGTATATTTATGAACGTCGCGATGTGGGAATTTTGTACTCTTCACGATTGGGTTTTTGGATGTTGCAAAATTCACGAGTCTAACACCGTTGTCATTACTTTCCATATGTAGACTTTCGTTCCCTATAATCGGTTTGAAAATATCCTCTCGTCCTACCTTCGCATTGAAATCCCCTAATATAATTTTTATATGGTATCGCGGGAGTTGGTCAAATATCCGTTCCACTTCTTCGTGAAACGTCTTTTATATCATCATCCTTATCTTCAGTTGGGGCATGTACATTTAAAAAATAATATCACACCACCGTCCCTTAAGAGTAATAAAAGAAAGTCTGTCAGTAACAAATTCAACCCGTTTAATTGCTGGTAGTATTCGTTTGTGAACGAAAAACCCTATTCTTAACTGGTGATTTTTATTTCCTTCGCCGTAAAACAACGTAAAATTTCCGGAATTCACAGATCCATTTCCTTCCCACCTAACTTCCTGAACTCCTACTAGGTCCATTCTGTATTTCTCCAGCTCACTCGTTACGGATTTTAACGCGCCTGCCCTATAAAGACTTCTAATATTCCATGTTCCAAATTTCATGTCCATTTTCTTCTGCTGAGGTCGTGCCAAGTTATCAGTCTTTGTCCGAGGCTTTTGTGAATGATTCTAAACATTTTTTTTTCTCTACAGGATGAGGTTCTTAGCCTTACCCAATCCCCCAAGCTGGAGGACCACTCCTAGTCGGCTGTCCGCGGCTGCTTATTCAGTATATTCGCAGCTAACCTCTATATCTAGAGGCCTTCTCCTCGATCCGCAACCTGAGGACGCGCCATGCCGTGGTGACAGGGTTTATTTTACATCTCAGATAGTTATTCCAGGGAGGGTGCGATGGTATTTCTGCGTCTTCCCAGTAGCGTTTTCGGTATTCCATTGTCATTTCTGCGTTTTCTGTTCTGTTCATTTCTGCTTGTTGTTGTTGCTTAGTACCGGTCAGCTACGTACGAAAACACTAAGAAACTCGTATAAAATTTTGCAACGAGATAATTACCCATTTAGTTATATTTAGAGTAGAATGCATGTTTATATAACAATTGGTGTAATTTCCATATGATTTTATTTATTTCTACCTATTAGATAATTGAAATGTTTCTTTTTCATATCTTCACGAAACGTTATTTTTTCATCATGATTTCCTATATTTTTTTCATTAGCATTGAAAAGCCTGTTATTGGAATTTTCGTTAGTAACTGAATCTTGACCATTTTTCTTTTCTGAGATATGTTATTTTCTTATGTGATATTTATTCTGGTTTCAAATTGACGAATAAAATTGATTTTGTTTAAGTTTAATATAATTGGTTAGTTAACTGATAAAGGATTTTTCTTTCTTTAGGGGGGGAGGGGCCAGTTAAAGATTATTATTACTTATTTTGCAATCACATTGCCTACTGTAGTTTCCTTTCAGTAGATTTAAACCTGGATTTTTGGTTTTAATGAAAAGTGATTCAAATATGTATCTTTCAATGAAAGACTCCATCAACGTAGAAGTTTTAATTTTGTGTCCTGATGAATTATTTTGATTAACGTCAGAACAACAGGAATTAGAAGACGAATCAGGAAATGTCGTAGATTTAGAATTAAGAAATGGTTACATTTCTAATAGTTAAATAAGTGAAAAACTCAAGCATTAAACATTAACAATAACAGAAAAGTATTATAAAATATTGAAAATCTGAAAAATGGATGGGCTGTTCTTCATGGTCCAGCCTAATATTCAGGATACGGAAATTAGCATGAAAAACACGTTTACGTAATATCTGGATATAAAAATTATTTTGCTGATAAATTAACTACTTCAGGGGTATACCGATCAAATTGAGAACGTTCCGAGTGTTACATAAGAATGACAAAAAGGAGAGTTGAACTAAGATTGAAGATCATACAGAGATTCAAGAAATTAAGACGCTGGTGTATCGGGTCTTTCAATGCACCTTAATCCATCAGGACACACAACTACGGAGATAATAGTAATACAAAGATCTACATCCTTCCATGCGAATAAAATCCATGTACCGGGCCGTTATCATCTGGGAGGGGTTGGAGCTGAGAGGGCGGCTTTTCCATGCATACATAATTCTTCATCCGCATCTTCTCGCATGCCGTCTCAGGCGCGAATATCGATACCGGACTGTCGAGTGGTTGTTGGGAGTCTTGGGAAGTGCATAGTCCATGGACGTCTTTCTTCCTCTAGGGTGGACGTGCACCAATCCCGGCCTGCTATCCCCCAAAACCTCATGTGTTTCTGTTAGTGGATGTGCACGGTTTTCAGCAAACTGCGGCTCATCGCCGATTTAAAACTTAAATGAAACATCCGCAAAGCGTTGCACGCCGATTTCAACAAAATTTTGCAGGTAGATACTAGACATAAAATAAAGTGACCCGTATTTTTTCATTTCTGCGGAAAAACTGTTTGAAGGAGTCTAAGCCTTTTCCGAATTATTTTCAAAAGAACTCGAAATCTCCAAAGGACACAAACAATTCGCAGAAAAAGACGTATACACATACTAGATTGAAAATTAAGGAATACGAATTTTTTTCTTTTGTGTGAGGAAACGGTTGCAGGGGCATCAACAACCCGCTTTCAAACTTTTCCAAATAATATGGCAAAGGCCAAAATTGACAAAAGGTCACAGGCGATTCCGAGGAAACTATGCGTGCACGTACTAGACGTAAAGGTAAGAAATATGTATTTTTTTCGTTCCTGCGGAAAAACGGATTGAAGGGGCCTACTTTTTATGTTATTCCACTGTGTACAAAAAATTGAGTATTAAATGCCGAAAAAACCGGAGATATTCGTTAGCTGATTTTCGCCTCTCGTAGTGGCTTTCCTGTCTGAGAAACTTATTTATATATTCCTTAAGTGTATACCAGTCTTCATCAGAATATTTCCTTGTGTGGGCATGGCATCTAGAATTTATATCTCTTTTATCTATATAACAAAGTTTGTCCGACTTCTTTTTCGTTTGAATAGTTTGAAGCTTTTGACTTGACAGTGCCAATATCAATTTAAATGTTTTACAACATACCTGTTTAACTCTTGTTGCTGAATGGTGCCGGTATTGTGCTGAATGTTCCTTGTCTTCTACTTTTTGAGGGATCATTATTTCCATGTCGTCTCCGCTCAATTTGTGCCAGCTCTACCCGGTTTAGAATATAGGTACCCCGATCTTGCTCTGACAGCTTATAGTATGACATATGGTGAAGTTCAACATCGTTTCTGTCTAAGCACCTTCACTCATATGTACACTTACAATCAAATGTTTCCGGGCGGCAAAGGCTTTCCAGGAATCGACTTACTTTTACTTGTTTTGTAAGGTTTTCCACTTTCTCGTAGTTTCTTTCTCCGATTAGCTCTTGAACGAACTGTTAGAGGCACTTCCTCTTCCATAATACTAACACTTAAAACTGACACAACAGTCCCAAAGGTAAATTAGTTTCAGGTTGTCACTCAATACTACTTGCAATTCGTTTAGTTTGTCACTCAATATTGTTTGCAGTGAGTGAATTGTTTCCATATGGCGGGAAGGCACTTAGTCTTTCCAACAGATGACAAGAGCTGAACTTACAAATGGTGCCGTCTCTGATTAAAGCTAGGAACTCCACCAAATAGACAAGACATATTCCCTGTTTACAGCAGGAATCCCATTGGGTCGTAAAACTTTTTCTGACTAAAAAGTGAAACTTTTCCAAGGTGGCACTTACATTGTTTTCTACAGCATCTTCAATTAAAGAGTGCGAGTTTGTGTGTGTGTGTGTGTGTGTGCGCGCGTTGGTGAACCCGCCAATCTTTGTAGGTCGATCGGCTACAGAGCAGCACTCTGAGCAATTTTTGCAAAGCGAGCATTTTTTAGTGGTTTCTCGAAAAGTTTTTTACTTTTAACGCGTGCAGGACCATTATAGGGGTCCCCCCGCGAGTTCTTTTGACTCCGCTCGTTTATACGGATACAGCCGGTTTGTGTGTGTAAAGTGTGTGCTCAGACTGAAAAATTTCGTTTCTCGATCGGTGTGTATTCCGACGCAGTGCCATCTACGTGTGTATTCCAAGCAGGAACTAGAGCAATTCAAACTCCCAACGGCTGCGTTCACCATTGTTGCCAATCAAGTATTTGTTGAAACGTTAAAGAAAAATAGCAACTATAGCAAGGAATTTTTCACAGTAAGAACTCGGATATGAATATTACGTAAAAATAACCCTATGCCTAAAATGCTTTTTTTACTAGAGCTGAGGAGAGGGAGAGGGGAGGGAGACGTGTGTATATAAAAATATATCTATATATATAAAATTGAAAATCACTAGGTTTATGACTTTAAATCTGCTGAACCGCTTGATCGATCTCGATCAAATTTGTAACATGGATGAGGTTCAAGGCCGGGCTGGTTTTAGGCTATTCACTTGGATGGTAAAAGTGAGGGGGGAGGGGGAATGGGTATAAAAATAAATAAAACTTAACAACTCCCGAACCACTCAACCGATCTTGATCAAATTTTCAACATAGATGAGGTTTAGGCCTGGGATTTTTTCTATAATGTTAAATTGACTGAGCAACGTATGGGAGGAGAAGGAGGGGGAGGTATATAAAAATCAATTTATATAAGACTGAAAGTGACTATTTTTGTAACTTAATAAATCTTGAACTATCCGACCGATCTCATTCAGAGTTTCAACATACATGAGATTCGGATCTGGAAATATTTTTGTAATTTCACTTTAACGGTAGATTCTAGGGAAGGGGGTGGGGAGGGGGACATGAATAGAAATTAATAAAACTAATAACTTTTGAACCACACAACCAAACTCGATCAAATTTTCAACATGTATGAGGGTCGGGCCTTGGGTGCTTTTTATCGTTTCACTATGACGAGCCAGTATAGAGGAGGGGGAGGGGGAGATATATGTAAAAAAAATAAAATAAAAATGACTGTCTTTGTGACTTCATCACTCTTGAATCACCCGACCAATCTCAATCAAATTTTCAACATGCATAAGGTTCGGATGTGGAAACATTTTTGTAATTTCACTTTAACAGTAGATCCTAGGGAAGGGGGTTGGGAGGGGGACATGAATAAAAACCACCCAACCAACTTTTGAACCACCCAACCAATCTCGATCAAATTTTCAACATGTATGAGGGTCGGGCCTTGGGTGCTTTTTATCGTTTCACTATGACGAGCAAGTATAGAGGAGGGGAATGGGGAGATATATGTAAAAAAAAAAAATAAAATAAAAATGACTGTCTTTGTGACTTCATCACTCTTGAACCACCCGACCAATCTAAATCAAATTTTCAACATGCATAAGGTTCGGATGTGGAAACATTTTTGTAATTTCACTTTAACGGTAGATCCTAGGGAAGAGGGAAAGGAGGGGAACGTATGAATAAAAACTAATAAAACTAATAACTTTTGAACCACCCAACCAATCTCGATCAAATTTTCAACATGTATCAGGGTCAGACCTTGGGTGTTTTTTATCGTTTCACTATGACGAGCCACCATAGGGGAGAGGGAGGGGGAGATATATGTAAAAAATAAAAATGACTGCCTTTGTGACTTTATCACTCTTGAACCATCCGACCGATCTCAATCAAATTTTCAACATACATGAGTTTTCGGGCAGGGATTAAGGATACTCACTTTGACGATGCAACGTAGGGGAGGGGGAAGGAGGAGAAATTTAAAAATGATCAAAATGACCAATATTAGTGTTGAATCCATAGTTTTCGGGATCGATGAGAGAAATAGTGACACTTCTGATGCTGTAACAATCCAAGTTCAGCCCTGATAGTTGAGGAGGGGGAAGTTGCAACGTAGGGGAGGGGAATAAACATTAAAAATGATCGGAAATGGCTAATATTAGTGTCGAATCCATAGTTTTAGGATTTGCTGAGATTAACAGTGACAATTTTGACGCCGTGTGCCGCAGCACGGTTGAGGGGAGGAGGAGTTGTATATAATAATGATTGAAAATGACCAATATTAGTGTCTAATCCATAATTTTCGGGATCATTATGATGAACAGAGACATTTCCGATCCGGTTTAAATCCAAAATCAGCTCCACAAGTTGAAGAAGGGGGAGAAAGAGATATATTAAAAATGGTCGAATATGTCCACTATCAGTAGAATTTATAGTTTTCTGGGTCGCTTAGATGAGCAGTGATACTTTCGATCCCGTTTAAATTCAGATTCAAACCTTCAACTTGGTTGAGGGGGAGTAAAACGTTTAAAAATGGTCGAAAATGACAGATATTAGTGCTCAATCCACATTTTTGGGGTCGCTCAGATGGACAGTGATACTTCCGATGACATAGGCCGCAGCAAGGGGGAGGGGGATATAATGATTCGAAATTAGTGTTGAATCCATAGTTTCTGGGATCGCCGAGATGAACAATGACACTTCGTATGGTGTTAATTCCAAATTCAGCCGCGCGTCTTCTGAGAGGGGGAGAGGGAAATAAAAAATAACCCATATTAGTGTCGAATCCATAGTTTCCTGGGTCACTGAGATGACCGGTAACACATCCAATGCCGTGCCCCACAACATGAAAGAAGAGGAGGGGGGATATATATATATATATATATATATATATATATATATATATATATATATATATATATATATATATATATATATATAAATGTTCAAAATTATCCGACACTAGTGTCTGATCCGTAGTTTTTAGGGTCGCTGAGATGAAGAATGACACTTCCGATCCCGTTTGAAACCAAACTCAGCCCCGTAGCTTGGGAGATAATGAAATGATCGAAAATGATTAATATTAGCGTCGAATACGTGGTATTCGGGATCGCCGAGGTGATCAATAATCTTTCCGATGTCGTTTAATTCGATGCCATTAAAAACGAAAACAGCATATTTCACGGATACAGAACACGTGAGACACGGAATTGTGCATTTAAATTTTCATTTCACCCAGCGAAGCGGGTATATACTAGTAAAACCTCATAACTTTGGAATCACCAAACCGATCTCATTCAAATTTTCAACATGGATGAAGTTCGGACCTGGGATGACTTTTATCATTTTAGTTTGACGGTCCAATGTAGGGAGGGGAAGAGGGTGTATCAGACCACCAGTCTTAGACATTTTTCTCAGCTTCTAGTGCACGTAGACGCTGGAAACAAAAAATGAATGACCAAATGGTACATGAAGAATCAAATGGTGATACTTCCATATCCAGTGGCGTAACGGGAATACACCAAGGGGGTCAACACCAAAATTTTTAATGGAAAATGGTATCAATTTCGATTTTTTAGAAGTAACATTGAAAAAGAATTAACTTTTACGGGAAACACTTTTCGTTAAATTCTACGGTTTCGGATCTACGTCTATTATTTGTTGTATTGCTACTATCAGACAACCCGGTAAACTCATTTTTTCTGTTCATAGTGCACGGAGACACTTCAAACAGAAAATGAATGACTAAATCGTATCTGAAGAATAAAATGGTGATACTCCCATATTCAGTGGCGTAGCGGGAATGCATCAAAGGGATTAACTCCAAAATTTTTAATGGAAACTGGTATCAATTTGGACTTCTTTGAAAGTATTACTGATAAAGAAACAATTTTTACGGGAAACACTTTTCGTCATATTCTACGGTTTGGTATCTACTTATGTTATTTGTTGAATTGCCACTTCAGACCAATTGCCATCTCAGTCATTTTCCTCTGTTCGTAGTACACGCAGACACTTCAAACAACAAAAAACTGAATGACCAAATCGTACGTGAAGAATCAATGGTGATGCTTCTATATCAATTGGCGTAGCGGGGATACATCCACGGTGGTCAACTCCAAAATTTCAAATGGAAATTGGTATCAATTTCGATTTCTTTGGAAGTATTATTGAAATAGAAACAACTTTAACGGGAAACGCTTATCGTTAGATTCTGCGGTTTGGGATCTACGTCTGTTATTTGAAGTTGAATTGCTACTATCAGTCCACCGGCACAGGCATTTTTCTCTGTTCGTAGTGACGTAGACACTTCAAAAAAAAAGGATTCAAACTGGACCAGTAGTGTGCGTTGTGTATGCTGACATCTCCATTACTCTTGAAGGTTGCTACATCCGTCCACAGAATGTCCCGGTGGAAACATGGGTTTCCTGGCACTCATCCACTGACAAAACTAGACGGATATGTAAATCTTGTTCTCGGAGTTCCTGATTCAGATGAACATGGTCAAAATGGAGCACGTTGTTGAGCAGAATCCTCCAAACCGTCATGTTGCTTATCGCAGCATCCCTGGCGAATCGTGTTTTCGAGATTTGGGGAACCACATGGACTGCAGCAAGGATGCCGGGAGACCGTTTATCCTAAACACGGCGCCTGATCTGCTGACGTCTTTTGTGTTGAGAAGGGACATGCCCAGTCCTCTGCACACCAAGTGCAAGACGAAACGCTTTCCTCGACTGCCCAGCACGATTGAGAAACCGTTGATCATATAGCCGCGCAGCCTCGCGATAATTCTCCCGACTTCACTCAATACTATTAACATATCAAAAGCTACGATATTCGAAAACATCGTTTGAGTTCCCTCAAGCACACGAAATAATAGGCAATAGGAGCCGAAATCAACAAACATTCAACACTTTATCTTTCAACTACAAACAACAAATATTCAACTGTTTTATATCAGAACTTTTTTTCCGTTTTCTTCTCTTCTTCTACTTTGTCAGATGGCACTTCATTAATGTATTTTTCGCTACTAATAACCATCATACAAAAAATTCTCCCTTTTCACTCCTTTTTGCAGCTTCTTTCCCTCTTAACCCCCGTCTTCACCTGTATCTCATTCTTATGTGCAGGTGTAGCTTTGGCGCACGACACTTTGAACTATTTACATGTAAAATTCAATTCTTTGTATGGATAGGCATGTTTATAAGGAACAAATGGCGACAGAATGAAATACAAAGTAATACTCTGTGTTATAGGTTTACAAGTGTAGTGTTCTAGTATAAAATGATCACAAGTGATTTACGCCGGATATAATAAGTGAGTGTATATAAAAGATGGCACTATTAGATGTTATTTTCCACTGGCAGCATATTTTTGCACAATGTAAAAAACCTGTATTTTATATGTTCAAGTGCAACGTTACTGGAAAAAAAAATTACAAGTGCTATTGAAATTCGTACCATTGACAAAACCCATTCCTTTTCATCTTGGCTTGCGCACATATCCCCGACTGCTGACAGACTTGTTCCTTTCGGACGCACTCCCGCGCTAGCGTACGGACCCACCAGCTTTATTCTTCCCTGACCCAAGTGGATAGCATTCGTGTTTTAATGGCCACCTAAGGCAGGTTGGTTTGAGTTTTTGCACTATAATATTTAATTATTCATCCCTGTATTTTATCTATGCCAAGAGAGACATTTTCATGTCGCCTAGGGAAACCTTTTAGGGGATAATAAGAAGGAAATTAGTAAAAGAATTATAAGTTTTAACAATTGTTTCTAGTGGTGCGCCAAAAGTAAACTTGTACGCATTCCTTTTCTCTCTGACTCTCTTTTTCACCTGTGTCTCAACGGTTCGCTTTAATTCTTCAGACTTCCATCCATCATCTTTTTGTATCATTTCTTTATACTTATCCTCTACATCTTTTTTCTTTACTAATCCCTTTATATCTTCGCCTTCTCTTTTATTTTTACACGTTCTTATTATTTTACTATCTACATTTCTGTATTGTTTTCTTCTGTTTCTTTCTTTCGTAACTTTATTTTCTGTTCTCACCTGTTTACCATATTTGTTTTGGACTTCTATTATTTGTATTCTTTCCTTCTATTATTGTTGACCTTGTACGTATTCCCTGACTCATACTAAGGTATTCCATTTCTACTACCTGTTTGTCGGTGTGTCGGTGTGTCTACAGACCTGATTCCTCTGTTATCGATTTTCTGGTTCAAGATTCTCGTGTTTAACCTCTGAATTTCGTTTTACCAATTAAATTCGATTAATTACTAGTGAACATATTTTCTTCTCTGTATTGGCTACCTGAATGGAGCTTAACATAAAATCTCCACTGAACTAAAATTTCGTTCATCTTCTACATTCGTATTTGCTTCTGTCATCTAATTCTTCTGTAATTCAGTAAGGATGAAGATCTTGTCTTCCTTCTGAATATCTTCATCAGGCAACTCATTGATTCTTCTTATGTACCTATTTGTATACCTTTTGGACAATAGTGTGCAAAATGATTATATTCGTTGCAATCCCTACATTGTGCGCTCCTAGCTGAACATTGATATCTAAAATGTTTTCCACATGCTAAACAACCATATTGATAACATCCATATTTTCCTGTGATTGTTTCAGAACGAAATCTATTGATTTTATATAGTTTGTCCTGGTAGATATTTGTATCTTTGGTTGGTCTTTTGCGACATTCACTTGTAGCGAGAAAAAATGCTTTTGTACACTGATTTAACAATGCACATCGCATAGATATAGCAAATCATGTAGCAATACTGCAAAGGGAAGTAACCATGTTTTGTGAATTTTATTCAAGAGTGGAAGAAGTGAATCTAGCTGCTCTCACTGTATTATTGATCTTCATTTGGGCCTAATTATCTGTTCTATACTAGCAACCTGTGCTGAATGGATACAAAATCATTGAAAACATGGTCGTCCCTGCATCAGGATTCATAAAACTCGTAGTGCCGTAACAAGGCGGAAGGGTGGTGTAAGGGAGCAGTGCCTCCGCCAATTTCAGGAGGGGACTTGACTGGTGTCCAACTTTTTGTTTTGCACAAATTAGTACCTAACTCAAGAGTGCTAAGCATTTTCCGAAAGTAAACCTGGAAATATAAACATGTGAATATTAGTTCACCTTTTTAGGGGAAAGGAGGTAACCCCAGACATTTTAACACATTGAACTGCCTCTTGGTAAAAAGATGTAAAATTGCCCCGAAATAAGCCTGAAATATGGAATGTGAACTTTATTAACAAACTGAACATATCGACATAAATGCTAAAATAATGAAATAGACAAATGGCAATACAGATCGCTAAATTTCACATATTTGGAATATTGGCGAGCACTAAGGAACACGTAAGATGTTTGAAAAACATCATATTCTACACCTAGAATGAACAATAAGAAAACCTATCCACGAAGCTAACAGTGGTAGCGTGTAATGGATATCTGTTGACTTAATTGAGGTGCAGTTTCATGAACCCAGCCATCGCAGGATTCACACTGCACCCAGCATTCATTGAACGTTTCACCATAAATTATACATTTAGTGGGGCTTTCTTGTTAATATTTTCTCGTTGTCTGTGTAGTGGTTCATTAGCTTCTTGTGACCTTACTTTGCTACTTCATTTCCTAAAATCACTTTTTCTTTCAATTTGCCTCTTATATGGAATCGCGCTTTACTCAGTTCTTCTGGTGCGTGACGCTAAACGTCTCTTGCGATTTTCCGTCAATGATTATAACTGTTCACTAATGGAGAGCTCTTTACTAGTTAATGGACGAGTAGATTCTGATTTCTCGGCCATATGTGGAGAACAAGGATTCGCTGCAGACGATAAACAAGAAGTATCCCCATTTTCCTTAACCCCTAATGAAGTTGAACATTGTGGGTCTTTAGAGATCTAGTGTATCATCTTGCAACACGAATCAAGTTTGCGGAGAGATAGTAGGGTTTGTAAATATCTGAGGGTTCAGTGAATATATTCCGGTGCACGCAAATCTATTGAGAGCAATATCCATGCGACACACGTTTCAATATGCCTCTGGAACAAGTTTAAAGCCGTAAATTAGTTTGAAATAAATAATTGCTAGCTTATTTTCAGATCGGTGTTATGGTTGCAACGACAGTAGCAACTAGAGATGCAAAAAAGCCGGCTTTTTTGAATTTATGGTTTTTTTCACATAAACAGCCGGCTTTTTTGGGAAAAAACGAGAATTTTGGAAATTTTGCCTTTTATTTTCATGATTTTTCTATCTAAATAGCTTTCTTATAGTATATTCTATAGTTAGATAAGAATTCCATGACCTAAATGCCATATTTCGCTCTGAAATTCACCATCAAGATGGATGGAGCACATGTTTTACGAATTAAAGCTAACATGAAGAATGTAGTATTTGAGGGCAATTTTATAGGCTATTTGACTTTATTTTAACTTTTGATTTATCAACATTTTTTTCTTCTCTAAATCATTTTAGTTTGTCATCCGTGTTTCATTTCTAAGAGCTTAGTACTCTAGCTTCTAGCGCAAAAGTTAAACTTATGTTTTTCTTTATATTCGTCAAAGCGTACGTTTTTCAATATATCCGTCAAACCGTACTTCCACATTTCTGTTATACTGTAGCTGTGCAACGATTTAGAAATAATTTTCCGGATACAATCTTAAATACTAATTTATACAAATAATCAGTAGCGGATTGAGAAAAGTACTTTGGGAGGGGTTTCTCTGATTGTTTCGTTTTCTAAAATGTCCTAATTTTATTTGGGAGGAGCTTGAAGCTTATGAGTACAGGCATAATATTTCGTTTCGTTGATATATTTAGCGATAATCTTCCGAATACAACCTTGAAGATCATTTTATACTGAGAATCAGTGGCGGATTTGGAAGAGTATTTTGAGAGGGGATTTTCTTACTAATGTTTAGTTTTTCTAAACATTCGTAATTTTTATTTGACGGGAGCTTAAAGTTTATGAGTAAAGGCATAACTAATAGATATTTCCTTTGTTTTAGACATTCCGTAATTTTGGGGAACAGGCTTCAGTCCGAAATAACACCCCTCTAACCTTCGCAAAACAGTCACTGCTGGTAATTAGTAATAATAACGCTAGGAAGTCAGCCAACTCACAGTACACGCACTATTTCTACTTCACAGATAGAATGCAGAAAAGCTTTGTCAGAATGCTCGAATGCTGGGTTGAATCCCGAACTTTCCGATAGAAGCGCAAAAGCTCCACTCAGTCATGTTTGTTGTGCAGTTGTATTTATCTTAACTTAAATATATTCCGTAGTCCTTTTTTTTTTTTGGTGGTGGTGGGGTGGGGAGAGTTCCGTCATGATATGAAGGATGTGAGCCAAGAACATGGTAACCAACAAATTTTAAATTGCTGAGTTATGCAGCAGATAGACAGCAACCCATACCGCTTCGTTCAGTCCTTCATGTATAGTATTATGTGAAAAATCAGCTTTCCAACTTTCAAAATGCATTGTGCAGCAGAAAATCTCTAATTTCTTAAAATAGTAAAATTGTGGGTTACCATGTTCTTCCCTCACACCCTTCATATGTTGAATCGCTCTTGTTAAAAATTCAAAAAACTTGAGGACTGAGTAAACCGTAATGGTGGTTATAGAAAACTATAGCATTTCAAGAATATACAGAACCAAAAGCTCTAGCTGGGCAGCCTTTAAGTGTATCATATAAATCTAAGTATTTCTCTTATGTTTTATTTTAATTTTATTTTGTTCCAAAAAGAGGGTATGGAATATTTTGAAGTAAAAATACTACATAGAATTTTGCTAGTTCTTTGTGTATTTTTAAAAAGAAGTATTTACTTTTAGGGTTGGCTGGTTTACACCAGCTGTTTTTTTTTTTCTTTTTCTTAAATAAACAACTGGTTTAAACCAAAAAAAAAAAAAAATAAAAAGAACGAAAAATGGGGAATCGTGTGAACTTCATGGTGATGTTTTCACACATCAAACAATCTGCATTAGTTTTATTTCCTTTTCACCTTTTAATCAAGGTGTCCCAGGTTCAATTCTCGGTTGAACCACAACCCTTCTTTCATGCGTAAACAAAGTAGCGGTTCGGATGTAACTTTAAGCGAGTTTTCTCCTTGATAACCTCGGTATTACGTAAGGATGTTAAGCCTGAACATACGAAACGAAACCAAATTGTATATTTCTGCATGCCTGAATGCCTGTTATTTTATAAAGAAGCCAAGGTTGCTTAAATATATTGATAAAAATTGGCATAATTTATCGATTGCCTACGTAGCTTCCAACATTAGCTTGGATTGGACTTTCAATGATATGTACGTACTAAATTTGTTATTTAATACCTCAGTTTTAGCGTATTGATTATGATACGTTGACCTTTAAATTTTACATGCAAAGCAATAACAGGATTTTTCCGTTTGTTTTCCCGATGGCTAGGATGGGAGTTTCTCTATTTAAGAAATTTAGTGACCGGACTTCTTTAAGCTTATGCGACCTCTTCCAGCATAACCCTGTTGTTGCATAATAACACCAAGGCGAAACAAACTTATTTCCGTCAATATGTAATATAAATACATAAAGCAAAATATCTAAACCCAAAAAACCTGATTTAAGCCAAAAAAACAACCATGGTTCTTCCTAACCCTGCTTACTTTTATATATAGGAGGTTAAAAAATTCTTATTATATACATTGGTTAATCCTTTGGAATTCACAATGTAAATATGTTGAGAAGTAAAATTGTTTGAAATATCTTTTCGAAATTCATGGTTTATTTTCGAGGTTTTTTATTATTATCGGCATCAGCCACTAATTAAATGACTTTTTGTGTTATAGAGAAGCGAAACAAAATCTGCTTTATCAATTTAAAGCAGAATTTTGAAAAAAGCCCAAAATTTCCCAAGCAAAAAAGCGAAGCAGAAAAAACCGAGTTTTTTTTTTCAAAAAAGCCGGGTTTTTTTCCGAGGCCTTGCATCTCTATATTATAATAATTATTATTATTAATGAATAGGATGTTGCAATTAGGTTTTGTTCCATGAAGTTGGGAAGTCAACTGCGAAATCTCATAGGTAGTTATATAATGCTTATATGAATCATTTAGTAGCATTTGAGTTTCGCAATAGTTCGTAAGGGCAGTGAGTCTTTGAAGCAAGCCGGTAGGACAGAAAACCGAGAGAACAATGGTGCATACGTAGAAGCCAGGGATCAAGTTTTGTTGGTCACTAATTTTGGATTCCAATGGTCTCGACATTCTCTCATTAAATTAACAGTTGAATCTCTTGGGAGCAAATATATGGATTTCATGGAGAGACCGAAGTAATATATAAAAAATGTTGTCAAAAAAGTGAATGCACAGATTTTTGCTAACCATTCGCATTAAAATTGAAAACATTGCGTATTAGAATAAGGTATGGTTTGTTTCATAGTTACTACGGATAAAATACTAAAATAGATAAATTGATTCGATTAGACAAATAAATTATAATATTCCAGAGCAACAGAAGTTTTAAGTGATGCAAGATTACGACGTTCAATAGTATATTAGTCATATTATATGAACTAATAGTATATTAGTTCAATAGTATAATAGTATATTTGTGTGTTGTTGCTAAGTGTTAATGCAAGTAACATGATAACGTCTTAACGTTTTAAAATCCCTCCTTTGTCAATTTTAAACTTACTGCCTCTTTCGTTTTATTGTTTTATATTATATCTTGTTTTGCAGTATTCTTGACGTTTAGTACTTCATTTTCGACGTTATAACAAAAATATTAAATTCGATGGTACGAATAGTTGAGTTGAGTTGATTTTGTGTTTAACGTCCCTTTCAGCAGTGAGGCTATATAAGACGGGACCTACTGATTAAAATGGAATCCGAATCACATGAACTCCCGCCGGGAACCTGGGTCTCCCACCTGGTATGAATAATGTACCTGGTTTCGGTGTTTCTTGTAGGCATATAATATTGTTCTCCCGCTGGCTTTGTAGCTGGAACGTGTCTCTTCGGTCACATTGTCTCATAGAAGCAATTATAAAATCTGAACTATTATAGTGGTTCGGATTCCACCTTGAACTATAGGTCTCCCTCTCATACAGCCTCGGTGCAGAAAGAAACAATAACCTTCATAACAGATATAACCCTACTTTAGTCTCGCCATTCCATTTCAAAATGAAATGAAATCTTACAGTTTAACGTCCCACGATTATGCCCGTTAGGTTACGGGAGGCGATGGCTAAGGCAAGTGAATGGTGATGGAATAATTAGGGGAATGAGAATGTGGAAGGAAATGGGAGTACTCCGAGAAATCCCATGGAAACGATGTTGTCCACCACAAACAAACTTTTCCGGGGGATGGAATCAATGCGCTATTCCATTCGAAATGAAATGAAATGAAATTTCTAGTTTTACATCCCTTGGTTATACTCTATAGCTTATAATAGACGTGTGATTAATGAGGGTGAAAGATTATGAAATAATTGGTGCAAAGGAAGTGTGGAAGGAAATTGGAGGACCCAAGAAAGTCAACAGCATTAATCCATGTGTTTCATTTGTTACAAAGTTAACTAGTGTTTAAAGCAATTGCTCTAATTGCATTGCTCAAATTTACTCACTGAACTCACATTTTACACATAATATCTTTGTTTGTTAGTTAGTGTCTTCGTTTGTTACATTTACTCGTTTTGCAAATGCCCTGTTGGTTTGGGTGCTCACTTGTACGTACCCAGTCAAGGACGAGATACTGCATTCTGGTGCCTCTGGAAATGTAGTTTTATCGATGACGCAACTTTTGGGAGCGTATCAGGAAAATAGCTCCATTAATAAAGCAGATATGAATGCATACTCGGTTTTCCTATGGCCCAGCTCGTATACGCCTTTTATAGGGTAGACAAACAGAGGTGTAGAGGTAGGTGTGTGTGTGTGTGTGTGTGAGTGTGAGTGAGTGAGTGAGTGAGTGAGTGAGTGAGTGAGTGAAAAAAACGGTTGCATGGGGAGCAATGGCCAAAATTGAAAAACGGAGCAATAACAAAGGCCAAAATCGAAAAACGGCACAAGCAATTCCGAGGAAACTATGTAAAAGTAAGAAATATTTTTTGTTTCGGCGGGAAAACAGTTTGAAGGAACTCAAACCTCTTCCGAAGTAGTTTCAAAAAAGCTCAAAATCTCTAAAAGGATACAAACAATTTGCAGAAAAAGGCATACCCAGAAATAGATGAGAAGACAAATGACACAAGATGTTTTTTGCACCTTCGGATAAAGAGTCACAGGGAAAACAATGGCTTCGAATGGAAATATTCGATGTGTATTTCATTAAGTTCCCCGATCCACCAGGGTGGCCACGCATCGGGAATTTCGGGAAAAGCGGGAATCATGCGTGAATTTTTAAGACCTTGAAGAAACCTATAAAAGTGCGTGAATTTATCTGTAGATCCTTGAATTTTTAGAGAATAATCTAAGTAACAAATTTGAGGCTTTATTAACATTAATTAATATTTTTGAATATTTTGGGGCCGCGGTGGCTCAGTGGTAGAGCGTTCACCTCTGGTGCTTGGGGTCCCGGGTTCGATCCCAGTCCCCGCCAAGTGAACTTTGTGATGGACAAACACCATGTGCGTGGGTTTCCTCGGGGTTCTCCCGTTTCCTCCCACTTTCTTCATTCCACCATTTCATTCATCACTTATCATCACCGTCTCCTTTAGCCTAACCGGCTTAAGCGTGGGACGTAAAACTAAAGATTTCATTTCATTTTTGAATATTTTATAGACACTGCAGTTCCAGTTGAGTTAAGTTACCTTATTAGATACAAAGGCAAATATTTAGAATCGTCTCCTAGTTTAGACGCAAAAAGCACAGGTCTTTATTGATCTGTAAATTGATTTTGTAGTAGGTATCTATAACAAAAACTTACTATTGTGACTGCTTCCAGGTTCATGATGTCAGGAAGAACATCAAAGGGTTTCCAGTCCCATGGTAAGACTTCATTTCAAGAAGGTTGGCTTCAGGACCCACTCCTCTGGGATTGGCTAGCCAAACGTGAAAGAGAAGTTTATAGTGCCAGTTGCCGATTTTGCACTCAAGCTATTATTTCTGTTGCCAGTATGAAACGCCAAGCATTAATTAGCCATACGCAAGTGAATAAACACACAGAAAAGAAGAAAGCCTATGATTCGTCCAACCATCACACACATATATAAGAAGACCAGAAACACCAAGTTCAGCTTCTTCATGAGCCGAGAAACTACCACTGTTTCGTGTTCAGCTTCCTCATTAGGTGTGAAAAGCGCAGGAACAAACACTGTTTCATATTCAGCTTCCTCGTCAGGCATTGTCTGTAATAAATCTAACGGAAATACTAATAATATTGGATCTTCTGATCTTCACTCAAGTACCTTCAAGAAGTATCTGCTAGTGAGGAAATTAAATGGTGTTTACAAGTAATTGACACACATAAAACCTTCCGTTCTGCTGAGAACAATGTAGAATTATTTCCCTACTTATTCCCAGACAGTGAAATAGCAGCAAAAATGCAACTGGGCTGTACTAAGATAGGTTACATCAATTTATTTGGACCAGCACCACATTTTAAAAGGAAACTTCTTAACACAATACACACAGTGTGCGGTAACAATCCACTTGTTATGGGTAGGATGAATCACGTAACAAAGTGTCTCAGAAAAATCAAATGGATGCCAATGTCAGATTTTGGGACACTACTAAGGTGGAGAGGTTTGTACTCGTTACTTGACTTCTGCTTTCCTTGAACGAAGTAGAGCCTCAGATCTCCTAGAAGCATTCATGGACTCTGTGAAACCCCTTGATGTCAAAAGTATAATACAGGTTTCTATGGATGAAGCCACGGTGAATTTAAAGTTCCTTCAGGAGTTTAATACATTTCTGAAATAAAAGAATGTAACTTTTGTCCTTTAAACCTAGGTAGTTGTAGCTTGCATACATTAAATAATGCTTTTAAAGTTGGTATGCTCGCAGTAGATTAAGATATTGGAAAGATTTTGTGTTCTTTGTTCAATTTATTCAAGAATGTTCCTGCAAAGAGAGCTCTCTCTCTCTCTCTCTATATATATATATATATATATATATATATATATATATACTGAATTAATAAGTTCCGATATGTTTCCATACAAATATTGCCCTGTCCATTGGTTACTAAATGTAAAAGTAGCACAGCGAGCTCTTGATATGCTACCTTGCCTCATAGAACTTGTTAAATGGGTACCATCTTTGAAAGATGGTAGCAAACCGTCTTGTAGCAGTTATGAAGTAGTAAAACTCTCTCTTGAAAACCCAATGTTAGTCCCCAAATTAGCTTTCTTTAAAACCATAGCTAGTGACATTGAACAATTTCTCACAGATTTCAGAGTGACAGACCTTTAGCTCCATTCTTATACTCAAAGCTCTACAGGAGTGTGTGTGTGTGTGCAGTTATGCAGATTTGTGAAACCAGAGCACGTTGAAAATTTTAAGATTGATGTACAGAAGAGAGAGAGAGAGAAACAACTTGTTGAATTTAGCAAATGTTGATATAGGATTTGTCACAAAAAGGGAAATGACATACCGGAAAACTGTTAAGGATATAGAACTAGCCAGATTCTACAGAGATTTTCGAAGAATAATACAGAAAATGGTCATACAAATGCAGGAACAATTATCACTGAAATTTAAGTTTAAAAACCATAACAAAGATTTCATTACATTTTCTCAAAAGCCATAACTTGCTGGAAGCTAGAGGTGATGAAGGAATGGTCCGCTTCAAGGAACTTTTAACCATATTGGTTGAAAGCAGTTGGCGTGACAGCCACGCAGCTGATGTCGCTGCTCGGCAGTATTGTTCTGTAATCAGTGATCCAAATACCAGAACGCGTCTTGAATCTTTTGATAAAAAGTGTCACAGACTTCGCAGTGTGTGGTTTATCACCATTTCTGCCTACAAAGGTGAGACAGATGCCTTGATGAAGGTTCTCCATTCTACACTTAATACTCTCTCACGGAAATGCAAATGTGGAAAGAGGCTTTTCCGTAAATAAGGTGTGCATTGTTGAGAACATGCTTATAGTAATGTGGAACTCATGTAATAATTTTGTGTGTGTGTGTGTGTGTGTGTGTGTGTGCGTGCGTGCGCGCGCGCGCGTTGGTGAACCCGACAATCTTTGTAGGTGGATCGGTCTACACAGCAGCACTCTGAGCAATTTTTCCAAAGCGAGCAGTTTTTAGTGGTTGCTCGAAATGTTTTTCACTTTTAACGCGTGCAGGACCCTTATAGGGGTTCCCCCGCGAGTTCTTTTGACTCCGCTCGTTTATACGGATACAGCCGGTTGTGTGTGTAAAGTGTGTGTTCAGACTGAAAATGTTCGTTTCTCGATCGGTGTGTATTCCGACGCAGTGACATCTACGTGTGTGTTTCAAGCAGGAACTAGAGCAATTCAAATTCCCTGCAGCTGCGTTCACCATTGTTGCCAATCAAGTATTTGTTGAAATGTAAAAGAAAATTAGCAGCTATAGCAGAGGAATTATTCACAGTAAGAACTAAGATATGAATATTACGCAAGAATAACCCCATGCCTATAATGTTTTCATTAGAACTGAGGGGAGGGAGAGGTGTGTGTATATAAAAATCTATATTATAAAATTGAAAGTGACTATATTTGTGACTCTTAATCTCTTGAATTGCCTGACCGATCTCATGTGGCGCTGGCTTGGGAATGTTTTCAGCTGTTTACTTTGATAGTAGAGCTTAGGGCAGGGGGAGGAGGGGGACATAGAAAAAATAAATAAAACTTAATAACCCTTGAACCAAAAGACCGATCTTGATAAAATTTTCAATGTAGATGAGGTTTGGGACTGGGATGACTTTTATCATTTCATTTTGACGGAACAACGTAGGGGAGGGGGTGAAGGGGGAAATATATAAAAATCAATAAATATAAAAGTAAAAGTGACCATGTTTGTGAATTCATAACTTCTGAACCACCCGATCGATCTCAATAAAATTCTCAACATATATGAAATTCAAACCTGACAAGGGAACCTTCCGAAAATGATAGTTGCAGGGAAAGATGTGACCTATGCCAATTGAAAGAGCTGTAACAGAGATGATCATTCCCAAAATATTAGCTGCCCATACCAATAGGTTCAAGAAATATAAGGGGTGGAAGTTCGGGAAACAGCACGTTGGACAAGGGGGAAACATGCAAATTCCGCAAAAAAAGGGGGGGCACAGCAAAATGCAATGCTGACAAGTGATGTATAGAAAGAGACTTGCCACAATAGGGAACAAATGAAGGCCACCAGTGGGGTCACCAGTGTTGCCAACTGCAATGAAAAGTACGTTTTGCAAAGAGCACTATATGAAGTTAGTGCAATATTCAGTGTTAACCTATCATATAGAACATATGATATGACGTGTATAATCAGTGGTACAATCTAACAAAAGAAAATAGAAGAAACGAAAGTACGAAAAATGCGGAAAACACGAAGTTGGCCATAATGCGCCACATTTATCACGAGCTGTGCATATTAGAATGAACAAAACAAGAAAGCACTAACTATGCAGGAAACCGACGTACCTAGAGTTCCAAAGTTGGCAACACTGGCCATGAAAATCCAGACAAGTCTAATATAGTTAGGCCACTCGCTTCACAAAAAGAAAATTCCGGGAACAGGCATTACTCGGAATGCATTGATGCTGGAGTGATTGAGGCAGTGTCAAATCGGGAAACATGAAATTGTTGGGTTGAGCCAACAACCGATAATAGAAGTAGTGAACATTATGTCATGGTTGGGTCGTATGTGGGAATATACAGGGTGTTCCACCAAACTTTGTGACCTGAAAGATTTGCGAAACGAACAAAAATGTGACGGATCCAGTTGCGCAGGAATGTACCAGTGTCAGGGGGTGATAAAAGTCTGTGAGAAGTAAGTGCCCCCAGGATCCCCATCATAGGGCCCCAGGAGCCAACTTCAAACTTCCAAATGGCAACAGGGACCGAGTGGTACCTCTTTCGATAGATCAGGGAATGTGCAACAACACCTATAGGAAACATTTGCTATATGAAGCATGGCTTTCAAAATGGCCGCCACAAATATATGTTGTGTCTTATATGGATCGAACATTGTGATCTCAAATTGCTGCGAAGCGAAAAGAGATGTTGCAAATCCAATTGCACAGAAATGTACTCATGTCGAGGGCCAAGAAAACTTTGTAAGAAGCAAGTCCCCCAGGGCCCCCATCATAAGGCTCGAGGGGTCAACCGCAACATTTCAAACGGGAACAGGGGACGGATGATATTTCTTTGGATAGATGCAACACCGCCTATAAGAAACATTTGCTATATGAAGCACGGGTTTCAAAATAGCCGCCAAAAATGCACGTTGTTGTTGTCACCGAGCAGATATTTTTAGCGGCCATTTTGAAATCCCATATAGTAAATATTTGTAATATGCATTGTTGCATATTCCAAGATTTATCGAAAGAAATATAACTCGACCTATGGTGCCATTTGAAATTTTGAAGTTGGCCCCTGGGACCCTATCATGGAGGACTTGGGGCACTTGCGTCTCACAGAAGTTTGTCGCCCGCTGATATGGGTAAATTCTTGCACACCTGGATGTGTCACATTTTTTTCGCTTTGAAACTATTTCAGTCGCAGAGTTAGGTGGGACACTCTATATATATCATATAAGCGGTGATAGTACTGCAGACAGCAGCACAAGATGTTTCCTATGTCACTCCACTTGTGTTGAAAGGAGGATGATGAACTAGTAAGAACGATAAGGTCAGTGGGAGGGAGAAGGTATAGAAAATAACAGACAAATGCTATCACACTAAAGGAAAAAAGTGCGCTGCAAACACTCGTAAGTCAATTGCTTTCCTACAATTGACTGGTCAAGGTGGCTCACCGCAAATGTATCTTCCGTTTGGACCGTTTTCTCATCGAACAATTGCACGTACAATGTTGACGAGCATGCACAAATGATGCGAAGGCTAACGCCTGTTCTGGAATTTTCTTTTTGTGAAGCGAGTGGCCTAAGTCTATTAGACTTGTCTGGATTTTCATGGCCAGTGCTGCCAACTTTGGAACTCGTTTTTCTTTTCGACTCTAGGTACGTCGGTTTCCTGCATAGTTAGTGCTTTCTTGTTTTGTTCATTCTAATATGCACAGCTCGTGATCAAATGTGGCGCATTATGGCCAACTTCGTGTTTTCCGTATTTTTCGTACTTTCGTTTCTTCTATTTTCTTCTGTTAGATTGTACCACTGATTATACACGTCATATCTTATGTTCTATATGATAGGTTGACACTGAATATTGCACTCACTTCATACAGTGCTCTTTGCAAAACATGTACTTTTCATTGCAGTTGGCAACACTGGTAACCCCACTGGTGGCCTTCATTTGTTCCCTATTGTGGCAAATCTCTTTCTATACATCACTTGTCAGCATTGCATTTTGACGTGCGCCTTTTTTTTGTGTGTGTGTGGAATTTGCACTTTTTCCCCCTTGTCCAACCTTGCTGTTTCCCGAGCTTCCACCCCTTATATTTCTTGAACCTATTGGTATGGGCAGCTAATTTTTGGGGAGTGATCATCTCTGTTACAGCTCTTTCAATTGGCATAGGTCACATCTTTCCCTGCAACTATCATTTTCGGAAGGTTCCCTTGTGAGAAGTTTTATATCATTTCGACAGTAGATTTTAGCGGAGGGGCATGGGGAAGGGGAAATATATGAAAATGAATAAAACTTAACTCCTGAACCACCCTACCGATCTCGATCTGATTTTCAACATAGATAGTGTTCCTGCATGGGATGTTTTTTCATTTAACTTTTACGGTGCAACCTCGGGGAGGGAGAGGATATATAAAAATCAATTCATATAAGACTACAAGTGACTATTTTTGTAACTTAATTTCTCTTGAACTATCCGATCGATCTCAATCAAATTTTAAAGATACATGAGGTTTGGATCAGAAAACATATTTGCAATTTCACTTTAGCGGTAGATCCTAGGGGAGGGGGACGTATAAATAAAAACTAATAAAACCTATTAACTTTTGAACCCCCCAACCAATCTTGATCAAATTTTCAACATATATAAGGGTCGTGCCTTGGGAGTTTTTTTATCGTTTCACTTTGACGAGCCAACATAGTGGATGGGGAGATATACAGTATATGTAAAAAATAAAATAAAAATGACTGCTTTTGTGACGTCATCACTCTTGAACCACCCGACCGATCTCAATCAAATTTTCAACATGCATGAGTTTTAGGGCAGGGATTGCTTTAGGCTATTCAGTTTCACGATGCAACATAGGGAGGGGGAGGGAAAAGAAATTTCAAAATGATCAAAAAAGACGGAAATTAGTGTTGAATCCATAGTTTTCGGGGTCGATGAGAGAAACAGTGACACTTCTGATGCTGTTTCGATCCCAGTTCAGCCCTGATAGTTGGAGAGGGGGAGGGTACAACGTAGTGGAGGGGAATAAACATTTAAAACTGATCGAAAATGACTAATATTAGTGTCGAATCCATAGCTGAGATTAACAGTGACAATTCTGATACCGTGTGTCGCAGCAAGGAGGAGGGGGAAGGGGAGCTATATATAATAATGATCGAAAATCACCAATATTAGTGTCTAATCCATAGTTTTCGAGATCATTCAGATAAACAGTGACATTTGCGATCCGGTTTAAGTCTAAAATCAGCCCCGCCACTTGGGAGAGGGGAAGATATATATATATATATATATATATATATATATATATATATATATATATATATATATATATAGATAGATAGATAGATAGATAGATATAGATATAGATATATAGATATATACTTGATAGAAAATGGCCACTATTAGTGTCGAATTTATGGTTTTCTGGATCCCTTATATGAACAGTGGTACTTTCGATCCCGTTTAAATTCAAATTCAAACCTTCAACTTGCGGGAGGAAGAGGTTTAAAATGATCGAAAATGACCGATATTAGTGCTGAATCCACATTTTTTGAGGTCGCTGAGATGAACGATGACATTTCCGATGTTATGGCCCGCAACATGGGGTGGGGAAATATATATGTATATATATAAATGGTCAAAAATGACAGATACTACTGATGAATCTATAGTTCCTGCGGTCGCCGAAATGAACAGTGACACTTCTGATGCTGTTTAAGTCAATTTTCAGCCCTGACACTTGGGAGATGAGGAGGGATGACATACATTAAAATGATCCAAAACGAGCAATATCACTGTCCATTTAAATTATTTATTTCAACCCAGCGAAGCGGGTAATATATGCTAGTAAATCTATATATATATAAGATTGAAAATCACTGTGACTCTAAATCTGCTGAACCGTCTGGCCGATCTCGATCAAGTTTGTAACATGGATGAGGCTCGAGGCTGGACTGGTTTTAGGCTATTCAGTTTGATGGGAGAAATGAGGGTTGGGGGAGGGGAAGGGGTATAAAATAAATAAAACTTAATAACTCCCGAACAACTCGACCGACCTTGAACAAATTTTCAATATAAATGAGGTTCAGGCCTGGGATCGTTTCTATGATTTAAGTTTGACGGAGCAATGTATGGGATGAGAAGGAAAGGGAAATATAAAAAAATCATTTTATATAAGAATGAAAGTGACTATTTTGTAACTTAATAAACCTTGAACTATCCGACCGATCTCAATCAAATTTTCGAGCTACACCAAGTTGGGATGTGGAAACATTTTTGTAATTTCACTTTAACGGTATATTCTAGAGGAGCGTTAGGGGAAGGGAATGTATGAATAAAAATTTATAAAACTAATAACTTTCGAACCACCTAACCAATCTCGATCAAATTTTCAACATGTATGAGGGTCGGCTGTTGGGTGTTTTTATCGTTTCACTTTGACGAGCCAGCATAGGGGAGGGGAGGGGGGAGATGTATATGAAAATTAAAATAAGAACAACTGCCTTTGTAACTTCATCACTCTCGAACCACCCGACCGATCTCAATCAAATTTTCAACCTACATAAACTTTGGGGCAGGGATTGCTTTAGGCTACTCACTTTGACGATGCAACGTATGGGAGGGGGGGGGGGAGAAATTTAAAAATAATCAAAATGACCGATATTAGTGTTGAATCCGATGTAGTGAAGCTTTTGGGGTCGATGAGAGAAACCGAGACACTTCTGATGCTGTTTGAATCCAAGTTCATACCTGATAGTTGGGGAGGGGGAGAAAACAACGTAGGGGAGGGGAATAACATTAAAAATTATTGGAAATGACGAATATTAGTATCAAATCCATAGTTTTAGGATTAGCTGAAATTTACGGTAAAAATTTTGATGGCGTGTGCCGCAGCACGGTTGAAGGGGAGGGAGAGCTATATATAATAATGATTAAAATGAACAATATTTGTGTCTGTTCCGTAGTTTTCGCGATCATTCAGATGAACAGTGAAATTTCCGAACCGGTTTAAATCCAAAATCATCCCCACAAGTTGTAGGAGGAGGAGAAACTGTTATATAAAAATGTTCGAAAATGACCACTATTAGTATCGAATGTAAAGTTTTCTGGGTCGCTTAGATGAACAGTGATACTTTCGATCCTGTTTAAATTCAAATTCGAACCTTCAACTTGGAAGAGGAAGAGGTTTAAAATTATCGAAATTGACCGATATTAGTGCTGAATCCACATTTTTGGGGGTTACTGAGATGAACGGCGACACTTCCAATGACATGGACTGCAACATGGCGGAGGGGGATATACTGGTCGAAAATGACCGATGTTAGTCTTGAATTTATAGTTTTTGGGATCGCCGAGATGAACAGTGACACTTCTGATGCTGTTAAAATCCAAATACAGCCCCACATCTTGAGAGAGGGGAAGAGAAATAAAACGGATAAAAAATAAGCCATATTAGTGTCGAATTCCTAGTTTCCGAGGTCGCTGAGATGACCTGTGACACATCCGATTTCCTGCCGCGCAACATAGAAGAGGGGAAAATATATATAAATGGTCATAATTTTTCGATATAAGTGTTTGATCCGTAGTTTTTAGGGCCGCTGAGATGAAGAATGACACTTCAGATCCCGTTTAAAACCAAATTCAGTCCTCAGCTTGGGAGAGAATAAAATGATCGAAAACGATTAATATTAGTGTCGAATTCATGATTTCCGGGGTCGCCGAGATGATCAGTGATCTTTCCGATGCCGTTTAATTCGATGCCATTAAAAATGAAAGCAGCATATTTCGTGATTACTAAACACATGAGAGACGGAATTGTGCATTTAAATTTTCATTTTACCCAACGAAGCGGGTAAATATATGCTGGTAAAACTTCATAACTTTGGAACCACCGAACCGATCTCATTCTAATTTTCAACATGGATGTAGTTCGGAGCTGGAATGACTTTTATTATTTTAGTTTTACGGTATGTATATCAGACCACCCGGTAAAGGCATTTTTCTGTTCATAGTGCACGTAGAAACTTCAAACAAAAAATGAATCACTGCTGACGACAAACAAGAAGTATCCCCCTTTTCCTCAACCCCAACCGGAGTTGCGCATTGTGGGTCTTCAAAAGTAGGCCTAGTGTATCATCTTGCAACACGAATCAAGTTTGCGGACAGATAGCCGTGTTTGTAAATATCTGAGGGTTCAGTGAATATATTCCGGTGCACGCTAATCTATTGAGAGCAATATCCATGCGTTTCAATATGCCTCTGAAACAAGTTTAAAGCCGTAAATTAGTTAGAAATAAATAATTGCTAGATTATTCTCAGATCGGTGTTACGGTTGCAACGACAGTAACAACACCATGCGGCTTAGCTGTAATGCTTTTGCCTCTACCAAAGTCGATGGTGTTAAGTAACTTAAGATTAAAAGGTAAAATCTCCTATCCCACAGCGGTCTAGGTTGGTGATTGAAATGATATCTTTCTTACTCATTGTAGTTTCAGGAGACAGTATAGTTGTATCTCTTTGCTTTTTGCAACCTCCGCGGCAGGTAGTTATAGAAATACGGAGTTAACAAAACCTCCGTAACACAAAACGATCTCAGAAATTGTTTAGGAAGGTTATCGATCAGCACTGGAACATATTCTTCTGTCCACTTGAGGTCCTCTTTTATGACTGTCTTCTGAAGGTGAAGTTGGTGAAGAGAGGGTTGACCATCTTCAATTTCCTTCGGAACCAACTGCGCGTCTTTTTGGTATCCTTCTTCCACCGTCTATTGGTGATTATGTTTTGAATAGAAAACACGTGCTCCTGAATGAAGCATGCTTTATGGTAGTTGCCTACCCCTGAGATACTGCACCTTACAGCCCCACACCAGGAACAGAATTCACAAGATTATTTGAAAAACACAAATATTGCTCTGGAAACATCTGTTAAAAACGTTCTATCTTCATGGCAAAATCCTTGATATGTGCCAGTAAGTAGGAACATAAGCCCGTAAAACTGGAAAATTCTCTTTTGGTGGAATCTTGAACTCTGTATTATTGGCTTTCTTGCAGAGATTTTAAAAGAATTGCCTGATACTAAATATACGAGAACATTCACTCTGAGTAAAATAAATTTGTCTTAGGTGAAGCACAAAAATTTCTTAATTTTTAAAATAAAATTCCGATAGCTATTATTGAAAAGTGTAGCCTCTCAGCCAGGGTGCGAATTACCGGGGGGGATGAGGGGGATTTTCCCCCTCAATCACATTTTGTTCCCCCCAAAGAAGTCAGCTGAAGTATCCCCACCGGGGATGCTCGCTTTCCCCCTCAAACTATGCTTAGTATAACTCCAAATTTCACTGATTTTTGTTATTTCTTGTAAATTTAATCTTCGAGCTGTATTTCGAAATGATCGATGTAAACTGTTCAGTTTTGGTCATTTCTACTTACCACCTAATTACCCACTATTTTCAACGTTGTTTAGTAGAACTATATTATTATGACTACGGTTGTTACTTGCAACTGTACCTTCGTACCCTTCAGTTCGTCATCGTTTGTGAATTTGAATGTACTAATTGCGTATAACAAAGCCACATATAGATTTATAAATGTTCTTAGCGGTTGGCCAAGAAGAAGTAAACAAATAGCTTCTTCTACCATACTTGGCGAAGTTCGGATATGTCATATTCATCCTCTATATTTCTATCGATTATCATCTTATTTTAATTTTTGTTATAACATGTTATTTCATTTTCCAGTAGGGATGCGTTCGAGTCGAGTCGAGTCGAGATTTAAGCCTGTCTCGACTCGTCTCGAGAAAATGTTGTCTCGACTCGAAAATATGTTTCTGTCTCGACTCGACAGACTCTATCTCGACTCGACTCGAATTCGAGTCGAGACGTCTCGAAATTCGAGTCGAGACAAAATATACGAGTTAAAATATACGCACACATCAGCCAGAATATTATGACTACCTACCTTATTGTCAGTGTGTCCAACTTTGGCACGGATAACAATGGCGACGCGACTTGGCATGGACGCAATGACCCTTGAAAGGTCACTGGAGAGAGTTGATTTAGGGATGCATTCGAGTCGAGTCGAGTCGAGATTTAAGTCTGTCTCGACTCGACTCGAGAAAATGTTGTCTCGACTCGTGTCTCGACTCGAAAATATGTTGCTGTCTCGACTCGACAGTCTCTGTCTCGACTCGACTCGAATTCGAGTCGAGACGTCTCGAAATTCGAGTCGAGACAAAATATATGAGTTAAAATATACACACACATCAGCCAGACCATTATGACTACCTACCTAATTGTTAGTATGTCCACCTTTTGGCACGAATAACAACGGCAACGCGTCTTGGCGTGGTCGCAATGTTCCTCGGTGGGTCGCTGGAGAGAGTTGGCACCACATATGCACACACAGGTCATCTAATTCCCGTAAATTCCGGGGAGGGGGTGATGCGCCCTCAGGTCACGTTCAATCACATCCCAGATGTGATCGATTGGGTTCAGATCCGGAGAGTTTGCACTTGGAACTCGCTCCTGTGTTCCTCGAACCACTCCATCACACTCCTGGCCTTGTGACATGGTGCATTATCTTGTCGAAAAATGCCACTACCGATGAGAAACATGGCCGTCATGAAGGGATGTACGTAGTCTGCAAGCAGCGTGTGACGCCTCGGTCGTCATGGTGCCTTCCTCGAGCTCCAATAGACACATGGATGTTCACCTGAATGTTCCCCAGATAATAATTAAGCCGCAGCCAGTTTGTCACCGCCGCCCAGTACAGATGTCAAGGAGCTGTTCCCTTGGAACACGACGGATTCGCACCCTCACATCGTCATGATGAAGATGATATCGGGATTCATCAGATAATGCAACGCTCTGCCATTGTGCCAAGCTCTAGTGGCGATGGTAACGTATTCATTTCAGTTGTAGTTGCCGATGTCGTGGTGTTAACATTCGCCATCGGTAGGAGTGTTCGGTGCACCGTGTGTTCAGACTAGTGATGTAAAGGTCTGTGAAAAAAACAGAAATTTTGGGTAAAAAAACAGTTTTTTACGGTTTTCCCGAGCTGGGGAAAAAACGGAAAATTTGGGTATTATCAGAATCATCATTTTTGCTAATCACAGAATCATTTTAGTTAATATGTTAAATCAAACATATTTCATAGAGATATCTTCATTGTTGTATGTAAAAAAAAACTATTTGTTGGCCTGATGCTAGTAATCTTACTTGCTGTAACATGTCTGCAGCATATACAGTGGGAAGTCGAAAATTCGAACTAATTGGGACCACAGGTAGTTCGGATTTTCAAATTGTTCGGATTTTCGAAAATGACCAAGAAAATGCCATTTAGGCTTACATATACTGTACGGTATGTTCTTCTATCGATACAGTGGTTATTCAGTACATACAGTAATTACAATACCGTACGTAAGGCTACTTACATTTAATGTTTCTGAAGAACCTGCTTGTACTCTAAATAACACTGTTCTTGTAAGTCACACTTAAAATTTATAGGCCTAATAAAAAAAATAAAAATACATGACGAACAATTACATATAAATGAACTTTTGTAAAAACACTGACTTCACATAACGTCGATGGACACGATATTGTTTGTTTCTCGCGTTAAGACAAAATGTAAAAAGCTTCTAGGGACCGCGTTCGGATTTTTGACGTTAGGATTATCGACGTCCTACTATATATGCAATGTATTTCGCTAACGGAAAAATACTTAAAGCAACAGGTTTTAGTTCTACTTTACACACATATACCGCACAAGTGAGTAAATTTGAGCAGCGAGAAATATATTAAGTGAAACTTCCGTTAGTTATTATTACAGACTAGCAGAATATCCGTTCTTCGCACGGAGAGAATACGTTTCATTTTGGACGCAAAGGGCGCCAAAACTGTCCCCAATGAAGTTGTGAAGCAACAAAACTATGAATTTGACATTAATACCGATAATTTTCAATTATCTTTACATGTCACCATCCCCCTTAGAGTACTAATGGGGCTGAATTTGTGGATTTAAACGGCATCTTCTGTTCATCTCAGCGAGTATGGATTCGAGGCCATTTTCGATCATGTATGTATATATAGGTAGATATATATACATATATACACACAGAGGCGGATCCAAGGGGGCTATCGCCCCCCTCTCTTCACACTCAAGTATACACTGCATAAAAGGGGCTTCAATCCTGCTTTACACTGGATAAAACTGCAAACTATGGTTTAGCCCCTCCCTTGATCATATCCTGGATCCGCCACTATACTGTATATAATTCTCAAAAAAATTAGGGGTTCAGCTGAAACATCACACAAGACCTTAAGATAGTGTATGAATAAGCTTGTGTTTGACTCATATATATCTTACAAAAAGGAATGCTTTAAGATACACTAGAAAAATGGGGCACATACTGGTGTTGGGGCACGGAAAACCTTGTTCACATGGCTCATGACACAAGACGGTTATGTGTGTACCTCTCGAACTGCTCACAAACAGGCAAGGCAACAACACTGATTGTTCCTTAATATGTCATATGATCACTTCGAATAGCCAACAGAGCCTCGCACCTGCGTGGCATGGATTCAATCAGATTATCGATGAGTTCTTGGGGAATGTTGTGCCACTCATCCAGAAGAGCGACTTCCAGCTCTGGAATGGTTAATGGATTTACTGGCCTAGCGGCAATTCGTTGCCATGCATATTCCAGACATGCTCAATTGGAATGAGATCCGGAGAGCATGCTAGCCATTTCATCCGAGCGATACCCTCAGCATCCAGCATCTCATCCACTAACCGAGCTCTGTGAGGACGAGTATTGTCATCCATGAAAAGGAACGAATCACCAATGGCACCAGCATAGGGAAGAGCAAGAGTTTTCATAATCTCATCCCTATATCTGAGAGCCGTCAAAGAGCCATTTCGGATGATGTGGAGCTCAGTACGCTCACCACTGCTGATTCCTGCCGACACCATCAGTCCACCACCATGATACTGGGATCTTTCTCGCACAAACATGGGATTCTGTCGTGTTCCACAATCTCTCCAGATGAAAACACGTCGATTATCAGGCTCCACACTGAATCGAGATTCGTCAGAGAACAAAACATTGCCCCATTCATTGCGTCCCAACCCACGATGTTCCTCTACCTTCGCTCTTCGATCAACACGGTGTCGTGCAGTTAATGGGACACACACCATAAGCCTACGTGCGTAGAGACCACCTTCTCGAAGGCGATTGCGGACCGTTTGAGTGGATATTGTGCGTCCTGTTGTTGTTCGGAAGGCTTGCGGGAGCAGAGTTGTATTCTGACGCCGGTTTTGACGGGCTGTTAACAAGAGATAACGATCGTCTCTGGCTTTGGTTGCTAGTGGACGGCTCTGTCTTTGTCTTCTTCGAACACTTCAAGTTGTTTGTAATCGATTCCACAATCGGGAAATCACACTTTGTGCCACTCCTATGGCATGTGACACCTCCCGCTGTAACTGACCAGCTTCCAACCTGCCGACAGCTCGCCATGCCAACGATTCTGGCAAATCACATTGTTGCGCAATTTCACTACGTAGATTTGTGACGCACTAAACACAATGAAAACAAAGGTATCCTGGAGCTGGAATGTATTGGCAGCGCCACACTACAAAATGATATCTGTTAGCGCCACGTCACTGATCACGTGCACAGATGTTTCAAACGGTTCGTTTGCACGTTGGGCCTTCAGGATTTTAATCTGAACTGGACAAGATACAGTGTTCTCACATTATTCGTAAGAAGTTTTACATGTGTTTTCATCTGATTCCCTAATTTTTTTGATCAATATATATATATATATATATATATATATATATATATATATATATATATATATATATATATATATATATATATATAGATAGATAGATAGATGTAGATATATATTAGATAAATATACCCATTCTTCGCATGAAAGTCAAGGCCTGTGGAAGTATTACCCTCATTTCCGCGACCGCGAAAACTATGGGTCTGAGACTAAATCGATCATTTTGGATTACTTTTACATGTCTCGGTATATCCTCCCCTCCCCGCTGATTCTCGGTCCGCATACAATGGTAGCTGAATTTGCAAGTGATCACTAATGAAAGTGTCACCATTCATCTCAGCGACTGCGAAAACTATGGATTTGACACTAATATCGGTCATTGTGGATTACTTTTACATGTTTCGGTATCCCCACCCCCCGCTGACTCCCGGCCCACATACAATGGTAGCTGAATTAGCAAGTGATCACTAATGAAAGTGTCACCATTCATCTCAGCGACCGCGAAAACTATGGATTTGACACTAATATCGGTCATTGTGAATTACTTTTACATGTTTCGGTATCCCCCCCCGCTGACTCCCGGCCCACATACAATGGTAGCTGAATTTGCAAGTGATCACTAATGAAAGTGTCACCATTCATCTCAGCGACCGCGAAAACTATGGATTTGACACTAATATCGGTCATTTTGTTTTTACATGTTTCGGTATCCCCTCCCCCCCCCCCCGCTGACTCTCGGCCCACATACAATGGTAGCTGAATTAGCAAGTGATCACTAATGAAAGTGTCACCATTCATCTCAGCGACCGCAAAAACTATAGATTTGACACTAATATCGGTCATTTTGGATTACTTTTACATCTCTCGGTATATCCCCCCCCCCCCGCTGATTCTCGGCCCGCATACAATGGTATCTGAATTTGCAAATATCGCTAATGGAAGTGTCACCATTGTTCTCAGCGATCACGAAAAATATGGATTTGACACTAATATTGGTCATTTTGTATTACTTTTACATGTTTCGGTATCCCCGCCCCCGCTTACTCCCGGCCCGCATACAATGGTAGCTGAATTTGCAAGTGATTACTAATGAAAGTGTCACCATTCATCTCAGCAACCGCGAAAGTATGGATTTGACACTAATATCGGTCATTTTGGATTACTTTTACTTGTCTCGGTTTTCCCCCCTCCCCGCTGACTCCCGGCCCACATGCGATTGTAGCTGAATTTGCAAATCATCGCTAATGGAAGTGTCACTATTGATCTCAGAGACCGCGAAAACTATGGATTTGACACTAATATCGGTCATTGTGGATTACTTTTATATGTCTCGATATCTCAACTCCCCCTTCCCGTTGACCCCCGACCAGGTGCCGCATAGCATGAATTTGGAAGTTAATGCGATCGGAGTTTCACCATTGATTTCAGCGACCGCGAAAACTATGAATTCAACACTCATATCTGTTATTTTCTACTACTTTTACATGTCCCGGTAAACAACCCCTGAGACCCCCCTGGTTCGAATTTTGACAAAATCGTTTAACTCTGGTCTGGAGCCTGGACCAAGGTATTCGTGACTAAAATTTGGTAACTCTCGGTCAATTTGTCTGGTTCCCAAGCCGGTTCCGGTAAACGCCTCCCCATGAGACTCCCCTGGTTCGAAATTTGAAAACAACTTTTCGTCTTGATCTCGGGCCTAGGCCAAGGTACCCCTGACCAAAATTTGGTAACTCTCGGTCCACTCGTCTGGTCCCCAGGCCGCATACATACAGACAAACTCACAAACAAACTGTTTATTTTATTTATATTAGACTAGATAGATTCTTGGAAATTATACCAGATTTTCATATTATCTTTCCGAACTAATTTTAAAGACCCGCTCCTACTTATCTTTATATGTATACAGTATATCTATATTTATATCTATATATGTATATAACAAACGCAGGAATTACCCCATAAATAACACTCCTGGAGGACCCCTTTCTCAAACACTTGTACAAACTTCAGTTTTCAGAGCTCCCTCGTGGCTAAGCGGTTAGCGTACGCGCCTTTAGCGTGGGAGACCTGGGTTCGATTCCCGGCGGGAGCTCATGTGGTTCGGATTCCACGTTAATCAGTAGGTCCACGTCTCATATAGCCTTGCTGCTGAAAGGGACGCTAAACTAAAATCAACTCAACTCAACTCAAACTTCACTTTTCGTACCGGATGATTACCGAGACCTGGTGGAAAAAAAAAACTGCTTTTGCGTTCGAATTAAAAAAAATAGTTCTCCTCAGATTAGTATTCACTGATAATATTTTTATAAAATTTAAATTTGATGGGTAAATCAGTGGACTTTGAATACATCCACATCGCATCCACTGAGTTGCGAAATTGTGTACCTCCAAACATGAACGGCCGAAGAAAATTTTCTAGGGGAACATCTTCAATGTTTGCTATATTAGTCTGGCATTTAATGTTCATGGTTTGTTATATTACGTATACATTTTCGTGAGCCAGGGAGGTTCATTCTTATCAAACACGGAGATTATGAAGGAGCAGATCTACTGTACAAAATATAATAAAAACATCTCTTTCGGATTTCTATTATCCCGCAGTCCAACCCCGAGACGGAAACATAAGAGATAGGGTTTTTGTTTTTAAACAAGATAACGTGTCTAGCGAATGCTTTACATTGTGAAGATTATATTAGTGAAAATTAAACGAATATAATTTTACAACTTAATATACATATTACTAAATGTTTAGCTCCCCGTTGCTATGTTGTTAGCGATGCGCCTTTCTCGAACGAGGTTTGATTCATGGTAGGAGCTCATGTGTTTCAAATCCGACATTAAACTGTACGTTCACGTCTTGTAGAGCTTTGCTCCTAAAAACGACGCTAAACTATAATCTAATTTAATATTATTAATATTAAAAAATAATGACTTATCAATGTGACGTCAATTTGGCAGTCATCAAATCCATTTTATACTTTCACTTAATCCAGTGGATATTAATATAACAATTACGAGACACACGCGCATATAAATACTCAGAAACAAGCACATACACACGTACACATTCACAAATATAAACACTTCAAATCTATTTACATGTGTTGGGCTGCACTGCATCAAGCATCTTCTCATGTATCTGCATTTTCTGATTCATCCACAGATTTGTTATTTGTACGCATAAATCATTTTAGCATTTTCGGGAAGGTTCAGGGTTCGTTCTTCATTTAAAGAGTCGGTTCTCTGTATTGGAAACAGAATGAGGGGAGGGTGGGGGAATTTATACTTTATGAATGGATAACATTTTAAGAAATATATACAAAACATGCCGCTTCCGATGCAGCACTAAAGCATTTCTTTTAGCGGTGTACTACTAGTGGTACCCTGGTGATAATACCCCCTCCCCTCTCAAGTTGTAAAGTGAGAAGGGACAGAAACATCCCAGACACTCAGGGTTCAGTTGACAATAATAAAACTATAGGTAAGTAAACATCTTGTGCAGAGTCACGTTTTGCTTATTTTTGAACATTTCTGTGAAATCAACAATACAACAGCGGAAATACTAACTGGTTTTATTACTCCAACCATCGCTTCAACAAGGGATAATTCCCAACGGTCAGTGTTCTCTTTCTCTTTTTCTGTCCTCGTTCTTATTCTCCACATCTTTAATGAAGTAGGGAGCGCCCAACCCCTCGACATTTGGACGTCTTTTCCTCTTGGTTTCGCCACTTGTTGAAGACAATCACCACAGCACTCTTCGAACACCTGACAAGTCCTGCAGTTTCCGAAATTCTCGTGCCGAGTGTTTCTGAGCGAGTACTTTCTTCAAAATATTAAAAATTATAGAAAGATTTTCGAGACATTCGAGTCGAGTCGAGATTTTTACCAGCTGTCTCGACTCGACTCGAGTCTCGACTCGAAAATTCGAGTCGAGAAATACGTTTGTCTCGACTCGTCTCGAATTTTACAAAGAGTGTCTCGACTCGAATCTCGACTCGAATTCGAGTCGAGTCGAGTCGAGATTCGAGACATGTCTCGACTCGAGCGCATCCCTAAGTTGATTGGTACACATAGGCAAGGGCGCCGATTTTTCTGTAAATGTGGGGGGGGGGCATTCAGATGCAGAAGGCATATATATGAGGATTTTAAGACAAATTGTATTCAAATTATGCCAAATATTGTATATTCATAAATACAATGCGAGGGCTCACATGAGCTTTGGGAGTGTCCGGGCCCCCTCGGCCCCCCAGGATCGGCGCCCTTGCACACAGGCCATCTAATTCCCGTAAATTCCAGGGAGAGGGGCGATGCGCTCTGAAGTCATGTTCAAGCACATCCCATTTGTGTTCGATTAGGTTCAGATCAGGCGAGTTGGGCGGCCAGCACATCACTTGGAACTTGCCCCTGTGTTCCTCGAACCACTCCATCACAATCCTGGCCTTGTGATATGGTGCATTATCTTTTCGAAAAATGCCACTACCGTTAGGAAACATGGTCGTCGTCTGCAAGCAGTGTGTGATACGCCTTGGCCGTCATGGTGCCTTGCTCGACCTTCACTAGACACATGGATGCTCACGTAAATGTTTTCCGGAGCATAATTAAGCCACCGCCAGCTTGTCTCCGTCCCGCAGTACAGGTGTCAAAGAACTGTTCTCTTGAAACACGACGGATTCGCACCCTCCCATCGTCATGATGAAGAATATATCGGGATTTATCAGACAATGCAACGCTCTGCCACTGTGCCAAGGTTTAATGACGGTGGTCATGTGTTCATTTCAGTCGTAGTTGCCGATGTCGTGGTGTTAACATTCGCACATAGATGGGACATGGGCTTCGGAGGCCCATCGTTAGGGGTGTTCGGTGCACTGTGTGTTCAAACGCACTTGTACTTTGCCCAGTAATAAAGTATGATGTTAGTTATGCCACAGTTCGCTGCCTGTCTTGTTTTACCAGTCTGCCCAGCCTATGACGTCCGATATCTGTAATGAGGTGGGGGCGCCCAACCCCTCGACGTTTGGACGTCGTTATACGCGTGACTGACTAGCAGACATTCGTCGGCAGGTGACACAGATATCGCCTGGACGGAAATTATATCGATAGTAGGTTGGTAGTCATAATGTTCTGACTGATCAGTACATACTAAATAAATTTAAAATGTAGGAAATTTTCAACATTCTGATTAACTTGCAGGAAATTTCACAATAAAAAGAAGCAACTGACTTGGACAAGACAACGGTTAGTTGATGGGGCAATCTTTTTTTCTGGTCTTTGAGGTGTGAGCTTTGACCATGCCTTGTGAAATTTTGATGTTTGGTGCTCATCAGTCGCGCTTCCACTTTTTTTTTCTAATTGTTCCAGTTCATGATAAATAACAATACATTGCGCAGTTCGAATACATGTTCACGTTTTCATTCAATCCAACTCAAGCCGCTTCAGATACTATAGAGTTGTATTTGTTTACGAAGAATTAATTGCGTATTAGAAATACACCCAAACAAAACATTCTGCGTGCTCATCTGCTCAGTATTCAATATTTTAATTACAACCTGAATTGTTAAAATGCGAACGTAAGTTGCATTAGATATCTAAGCAGTTCCTAGTCTATGGATAATTCAAGCAATGCTAATTAAAGTCTTTCTAGCAAGCACTTCTGCTGTTCATAAACCTTACGCATTGGAGTAGGAAAAAAAAGAAAAGAAAAGAAATAAGTAAAATTGGTAATTTTGCAACCGTGACTCACTCGGGCTCATGTTCTCTATCCTCAATGGAGCTCGCGTTCGCTAATCTCAATGAGGATCACACTAGTCAAGTTTCTCACTAATTCGAGCTTGAGCTTGATATTTACTGTGAAATTCTCTTTAGCTCGATTTCGTAATGCCACACGTCCTTTCTTGTTTTTACATTTGTCTCACCATTTTCGATTTATACGAGTGGCCGTGGACTTTTCAATTAAGTTTTTGTTTTCATTTTGACCCGCCGCCATTTTGCACAGGGTTGTCGTAGAGAGTCGAGACTTGCTCCATTTTCCTTCATTTTACAACAGATTTCAAACGATGTGCTACTTAACACCCCTTGCCATTTGAAACTTTTTAGTTGGATCCCGTCTGGGGCCCTGCGGGGAACCCTGGGGCAAACTTTTTATCCCAAAAAAGTGTGGCCTTGAAAATGATGGGATACATGTTCACCGAGTTTTCCATTTACCCAATCGTTTCCGAACAAATGACTCGGTTCAAACTATTCTAGCAGGTAATTTCCTAGCTATGGCTTTTTAAATATTTAGAAATTGGCCATATTTTTGGCCAATATCACGGGAACGGTAAGCCATAGAAATATGATATTGGTGGTAATCAATCCCTAATAGAATGTTAAACATTTTTCTTCTGATATTAATTGGTGGCCACTGGCCAGTTGGACAGTGACTACCGGTTACTATTTGGTACCAAAATGTTCACCATCCTTTTAGATATTGATCAACACCAATATGATCTCTCTATGACTTACGGTTCCCGAGATATGGCTGCTTAAATTTCTGTAAATAGGTCATTTTTTGACCACTATCTTGCGAACGGTTAGATTGACGCGAAAAATTTAATCATTTTGTCTGATAGTTTTTGATGCTCTATCTAACGCAGTGTACAAAATAGAGAATTCAATAACGAACTTTTTAAGTTCGTTGAATATGTTGTAACTCACGATATCCCTCCCGGTGACACGTATAACTTCGGGATTCGTCTAGTTATAACATATCCAATGCGAACACAATTGTCTCGTTCGGATCTCAGTGGAGCCACTCCCTTGTCAGTAAGCAACTGTCTTCTTCAAATAACAAGTTGTTATATCTCGAATTATTTTCTTGGAAGATATTTCTGGTAAATACGATAATTTATTGTAATACACTGTAATTCTAGTCTAAGATACACGATATCGAAAATATGGCATTATAGACTAACATAATAATATGCAAATATTACACTGGAAAATACACTGGAAAATCGCAAAGACGAACCTGACATTCATGTTCACAGTCATTCCTCATTATTTGATTTTAATTATTACTTCATTATCAACGAACTTAAAAAGTTCGATACTGAATTATCTATGTCTGTGTGTCTGTCTGTCTGTCCGTCCGTCTGTCTGTTATTTGCGATTTTTCAATTTTGAACCGTGTATTTGATAGAGCTTCAAAAACTATCAGAAAAAGTGATTAAATTTTTCGCGTCACTCTTACCGTTCCCAAGATATTGGCCAAAAAATAGCCGACTTCCAGAGATTTAAGGAGCCATATCTCGGGAACCATAAGTCACAGAGAGATCACATTGATGTTGTTCATTACCTAAGAGGATGGTGAACATTTTGGTACCAAATAGTAACCGATTAACACTGGCCAATTGGCCACTAGTTTGACCAATGGCCAGTTGTATAGTGGTCACCAATTAATATCGGTACTAAAATGCATACCATCCTCTTAGGTATTGACTAACACCAATATCATCTCTCTATGACTTACCGTTCCCGTGATATTGGCCAAAAATGTCCAATTTCTACCTATTTAAGGAGCCATAGCTCAGGGACCATAAGTTGTAGAGAGATCATATTGGTGTTGATCAATACCTAAGAGGGTGGTGAACATTTTAATACCAAATAATAACCAGTGTCCACTGATTAACTGTCTACTGGCCAACTGGCCACCGTTCCCCAAATACTGGCCAAAAAGTTCAAATTTCTAGATATTTAAGCAGCCATATCTCGAGAACTGTAAGTCATAGAGAAATAATATTTTACTAATTTTTGCGAAGTAGGAACAATGACAGTTTTCCTTCCCGCTCCATATCTCCATTCTTTTTAAGTTCGTTCTGGCAATGCTCATGGAGCATTCTCAACTGGTTTAATTCTGTGAAACTGTTAGAATTAATTATAAGCTGTGTAGGAACGCTTTCAAAATGCATTAAAATTATAAATGACAAGTAAAAGGTGCCTTGCTGAGCGTACGTTGTAGAGGCCCCCTCAAGTATGCTCCCCCGCACCCCAGGGTATGCGCGCCCTTTATCGCTGTCACTGGCTAATATGAATATGAAACAGATGTCAGGCAAGGACAACTAGCGGTGTTTCCCATACGATCAGACGATGACTTATTTATGGCACGTGCCATAGTAGAAGGCGGCATAGTTGAAGAAACTACACCCTCTCAGTAACCTAAATTGCACGAAAATTTCCAAAGCAGGTTCATTGACCTGACTACCGCATGTTGCCCACTTTGTCCAAGAGCGGGATGTTTTTTTTTCTAACTTTTCTACCGAAAAGCATTTGTCTGGAATGGTTTCGGAGACAATAAAATAAAGAAAATATACTAGGAAGAGAGAGAGCAGGGAGGAGGGAGTGTACCAATTATTCTTTCCTCTAAACCAGCGTTTCCCAACCTTTTTCAACTTGCAGCACACTACGGGTGTTACATGAATTCTCGCGGCACACTTATAGATATTATTATTTGTAAATATAAAACACACTGGTATTTTTTTCTTTGATTACTTATCTCCTTCGCACAGAGAAGAAAGCTCGATCACTGGGTTTTCCTCGTGGTAAATCACTATGCTTATTTTTCATTCTAATTTAAAAGGAGAAAACAACTGCAATGAAATGTTGGACTCAGGTTATTAAAAATACGCTTACTCTTTCGAAAACTGTATCCAACCTTTCACTAAGAATGAAGATCATTAAATAACGAACGAACAAATAAATCTATTTTACTTTTAAAACACAAATGTAAATAATTTATCGAAAGGATTGAATAATATTTTAAATTTTCAAGTTACGAAATAGTCTGTAACGATAAAGAAGCAATAATGGTCATAACAATAACAAATACTTTTTTCAACATTAGAAATGTACAGAAAAGTAACACGGCATGAAACTTAAAATTGTATATTCATAGTAGAGGTTGATAGTAATGTGCAATACAAATATACATTTTCCCCTACGTTTTGCAATTTGATTGCTATAGAATTAATAATTTTGTTTTGATATCCTCGCGGTACACCAGTGGCCCATTCACGACACACCAGTGTCGCGGTATTTTTACTGCTAGCTTCTCATTTTAGATAGGTATATTTACAACAAAGGGGGGGTAGCGTGCACCTTTGCACCCCCATAAATCCGGCCCTGTCCAGAAGTTATGTAGCCCTATGGCATTCATGGAAATAAAAACACAATAGTTATAACTATGCTCAATTACTATAGACTGCCAATTGCTCATTCAGAGAATTTATGATGTCCACTTTATCGCAATGTTCTTATACAGACTAGATATAGGCTACGGATAATAGTTTTATACAAACTAGATAATCAATTATTATTATTATTATTATATTTGAAGTACAATCAAATATCACGACATTAATTACTAGTTTTAATTAACTGAATTGAGCTGAAAATTAAATCTTGATCTCGGAAGATTAACTATTAAATTTATGCGTTCTGTACCTTTCTAAAGTAATAAATGCTGGAATTGGTTTCAAGGCTGTTCCTGAGTGAATAATTTCTTCATAATAATATTAAAAGTTTTAGAAAAATTTTCGAGACATTCGAGTCGAGTCGAGATTTTTATGAACTGTCTCGACTCGACTCGTGTCTCGACTCGAAAATTCGAGTCGAGAAACACGTTTGTCTCGACTCGTCTCGAATTTTACAAAGTGTGTCTCGACTCGAATCTCGACTCGAATTCGAGTCGAGTCGAGTCGAGTCGAGATTCGAGACATGTCTCGACTCGAGCGCATCCCTATTTTCCAGTGTACTCTTTGTTAGCACATGGTCTTCATTCCCTAGTAGGTTGTGTGTATGCAACTCAAAAGTTGCATTTAATTTGTGATAATTAGCATAGTAATCACTGCTTTTACAGTTTACGGAAATGAACTTATGAAACTGTACTCAAAATCTGAGATATAGGTATTCTCTCGTAAGTATATGTTAACGTACACGCTGGGGGATACGCTCCTAGTGAGCAGACATGTTAATGAAGGTGATTTTTAGGTGAATAAGCGAATAATCCAAGATTTGTTTCAGCATTTGTTACTGGTTCTCCGTGTCATTGTCCGTGTCTGTATAAGCATTTCAACTGGAGCGTTTTTTTTTTAAGTTAACCCTTCATTTTTCCATCTTTTCGCTGTACAGTTTGCTGTCCACGCAATTAATGTTGTCTGAAAAACTTCAGTGTAATGTTTTACTTTAGTTGAATAACGTAGCCCATAGTGAATCAACTCATCTTCAACCTAACAGTAAAGTAATTTTTAAGTGTTGACTTTCTGTGCCCATCACGGAATCGATATTTGGAGAAAAAAAGTCGTGATGAGCACAGCTTTAGCGGGAAGGAGAAGCACAAGCTCGAAATTTGAATTGAGATATTTTAAATATTTGGCCTTCGATTTGACCTTGATGTGAGAAATCGGGACCAGCAACAATCCATTTCTTATTTCATAGGCTAATATCTAGATTTTCTTTAAAATAATAATAATAATAATAATAATAATAATAATAAAATGTCCGGTTTAACTGATAATTTTAGTGGTTTTCACAAGACTGAAGTAGGTTTCTTTTCGCAACCTGTATGTATTAATGCAAAGTGGAAGTTTTCAATATGAGTGGAAAAATTAACATATGCTTGTGATCATGGCTATCGCTCGAGCCGAATTATTAACTAAATAAACCTTAGAGATCTACGGGGACAAGAGTGAGTACAACATTAAAACACGTTCAGAAAGGTTTAGTGGGATGTGTGTATGTCAGACAATATATATGTGCATAGTTATTGTCGGTAGATTTATTAAATTAATAAATCTCTTATTTATTACAGGTGTCACACACACACACACACAGACACACACAGACACACACACACACATATATATATATATATATATATATATATATATATATATATATATATATATATATATATATATATATATGGGGTAAGGCATTTATTGTCTCATTTTGAAATTTGAACCTTCAGACTATGTCCTTTGGCCTAATTTTATCCCCCCCAATATAGATTATCTAATTCGCACACTGCTCTCAGCACGATGTCATCGACAAAAGATATTATTCGTTAATCAATGTAAAGTCATCCTAGTTGCAATTAAGAGAGCTTGTGTGCTAATTTTATGACCCATCACGCATATGAGAATTTTGTAAGATTTTCTTGTGTGATTGACCTCGAAGGTCATGTATCAATGGCTTTTCAGATGGAGAAAGATGTGGTGGTAACTCGAAGATCTAAGGTGGTTATGTATTTTATGCCTTTTAAAGTATTTAACACATACTCAATTGACTGGAATGGAACCCACAGGTATTTAATGTATGTTTTACACTGTTGTAAATTCAAAACAATTCTAAATGCGTTCGTATTTGGTTTCTTGACAATAATTTGTGGCGAGGCGAAGCTATTATCGTCTGTGGGTCGTATAATTCTACCATTAAGAAGTTCTTGAATTTGATTGTCTGCCTGATCTTGAACATGCATTGGAACAGAGAGATTTGTTCTGGAACACTGCCGATTTAGGGATTCATATTTTATGATTGTAGCCCCTATAATGTTCAATGCCGTCCGGAGTGTATAAAAACATTTTTGTATTTGTATAATAACTTGTGAATGGCATGTTTCTGCGACTGGTCTAAATTAGGATTAATATCAAAAACATCAATTTTGATAATTTTTATCTATACTTCAAAGAATTGTCAACCTCCTCTTTTCTTGTACAGTTTTTATTTTCTTCTATTGAGCTCGCTTCCATTGTTGCAATAGATTAATCCTGACATGCCACAAGTTCCACCACTGGCGTATTTTTCCTTAAAGTTACAGGATAACTGGATTGGAAATTACCAGTCATGTTGTTTACGTGTAACCTTTGCTCAGTAGCTTGTATATGTCAAGGAAACCGTGGAGAAACGATACGAAGAAAGATGCAGAATCATCAATCTGTCTTTTTGCTATCACCAGAATAAATGCGTGGAAAAGTGGAACAAAAGTAATGCGTTTGTGGATAAAAATGCAAGCTTGTTTTCTTTTCCTACGTATATGAGTCGTGTATTGTGATAAAATGTTTTCCTGGTTCTCTGGGAAAGTTGGCTTTTTATGATTTTTAAATAGAGAGATAAGATTCTTTGTTAAATCTATTTTAACATATAAGCGTTTTAGCAAGTCTAAACCAAAAATAACTAGAATACATGATTTCTTCATCATACGAAAGTAATGAGAGAATTTCGTTTCCCAACTTTGAATGATACCATTGCTACATATTTCAAGTTAATTTTGTTTCATATCCATTTAACCGCTGTTTTATGTTGTATTAATTGAACATCAGGAAGTAAATATTCGAAGGGCCAGATGGAAATGCTCGATCCGGTGTCCACTAGCACTGTTCGTCTGCGTAATTTAGTGATTATTTATAGACTTTGTTCTGTCATTAGAATTGCTTGATATTTGACTCCAGGACAAGAGTTGGCCCTACTCGCTTTTAGGACGTTTAAAGGAGGTAGAAGCACAGTGCCTACGCTTTCTGAATATTGCGAAGTCCAGTATTTGATCTTCTGTTGTGGATTTTGTTGGAGGTTTTGTGGTGACCCCTGATTCCTCTATACTTCTCCCCGTTCTAATAGGTTTTTTTGCTTCAACGATTATTCCCTTAATTCCCATTTCTGTTTTGGTTATGCAAACTGGTTTGTGCAACTATTAAATACGGCTCTACATTTTATTGGCCAGGGAAGAAAAATCCTTTTAAACAGTAGTTTTCTCCTGCTGTTTTGATTGTACGGCGTCGAGGTTAGACTTATGATTTTTTTCTAGTTGTGGTGGTGATATTGGATTATGTAATAGCAGAGAGGATTATATTGAAAAATAGGATTTTGTATAGGTACTGTTAAATTGACATTAACTTTATCCTGTAATGATTCAAGAGACTGAGGTAGTACATTTATGTATATACACGTACAGTGCGACAATAATATATCGAATTGGTTTTTTTTCCATAGACAAATGAAAACTGCGCCGAAAGCAAATATGCTTCTTCGTTGCTAAGCGGTTATTGTGCGCGCCTTTGGAGTGGGAGACTCGGGTTCAATTCCCGGCGGGAGCTCATGTGTTTCGGATTCCACGTTAATCAGTAGTTCCCTTCTCATATAGCCTCGCTGCTGAAAGGGATGTTAAAATCAACTCAACTGAAAGTATATGTCTATCAAGTGGCTAGCACAAATGTCAGTAGTCGAGCAGTAACAGTTACACATTGTTATTATTATTATTGAATAGAATCTTGCAATTAGGTTTTGTTCCCTGAAAATGGGAAAGTCAACTACGAAATCTCATAGGTAGTTATATAATGCTTATATGAAGCATTGTGTAGCATTTGAGTTGCGCAATATTTCGTAGGGCAGTGAGTCTTTGAAGCATGTCGGTAAGACAGAAAACCGAGAGAACAATGGTGCACATGTAGAAGCCACGGATCAAGTTTTTTTGGTCACTAATTTTGGATTCCAATGGTCTCGCTCAGTGGCGGCGGTTGGAAGTTAAAAGTGGGGGGGGGCAAGACATGATCTGAACAATTGTATATCAGTGTTAGATTTCCTGGTTGTTCCTAACACCGATGAAAGGTTGTATAACTAATAGGATACTATCCTTTTTCACTTAAAATACCGTATATCGTATTTCTATTTTATTAAGTAAGTTCATAAGAGCAATACAGGTAGATACTAGCCCTTTATACTCTAAAACAACGAAAGTATAAGAAGAAATTTGAGTTCTTGCTCATGAACATCTTAAAATTCTATCTGGAAAGTTGTGTGATCAAATTATTTAATAAATTTGCAGAACAAATAAATAGAAGGGATAATATTAATCATAGTAATGAGAAATGACGCTTGTTTTGCAGAAGTTATATTGAAACTGGGAATTAATGAACAACTTATACTTTTAATTCCACACATGCCATTAAATGAATGTTTTTACTCTTAGAAAACGAAATACAGTAAGTACTGCAAGCATATGCTATGACATTTAAAGAAATATGCAGTTGCAATATTAATTGCTTTTAATTGCAATTAAAACGCAATTCCTGTAGCTTTCTTAACTCCACGGGAAGACAAATAACCAATACTTACTCACGCAAGGCAAATATCATATGGCACCATTTCTTTCTATGAAACAGTAATACATACAAAATCATTTCCAGGGTGTCCACATTCTGGAAAATAAGTGAAAGTCAGATAAGTAAAAATGTATCAGGTAAAGTCAGGGAAATGGCAGATTGGTCAAGGAAAGTCAGTGAACAATCGATTTAGGTCTATTATTCAATTACTGAATTTATGAAATAGGGTTGATTTCTTTACTGTTACTGGATGCAAAATGTGGTGTTCTTAATGATGATATTGAGGGAGTCAGTGTTCTCTGATATAGTTGTTAAAACTAATTTTCTGTGAGACACACATCTAACTGCATCCTGGCATATTTGCTCAAAAGGGTATACGCTGTTCTAGAAGAATTGCATGGTGCCAAGAGGATATTTGGACAAGTGGCTGAGAACGCGAAGAAATAGTATCTCCAGCTCATAGTGAAAGCTCAGACTGAAGAATTTAAGGAACAATCGAATGAATTCACAGCCAATGACAGAGATGGTATTGACTTGATGAGTTTTTACTTAGTCTTAGGAAATGGGAAGAACTTCGTTGACTTATGGTCAGTGATAAAATTGTGTTTTATCTTCTTTAACGGAAACGCATTTTTTGAAAGTGTTTTCACAATAAATAAAATTCTCATTGTTGAGAACTTACAAGAAGAATCTCTGGTGGCTCAACGGATCACATATGATTCTGTGATGAGAATAGGTGGATCATCAATAAATTCAGTGAGAAGTTCAATGAGACAGTATCAGGTGTATTTGCAAAAGAAAAGAGAAATAGATGCCGGAGACGAGAAAAGGAGAGAGAAACAGACGATTCAGCAACAACTAAAGGAGCTGGAGGAAGAAGAGAAGAAAATTAAACTGCAGAGACAACAAGAAGGATATTCAGATCAATGAGAAGAAAACTATGCGAGATAGGATGAAAACAAATTTCTAAATGGATTGCATATAACAACTGCACCAGCAAAACTATGTTACATATTTTTTTTAATAATCAGTAAAATCATGTATGAACTGTTTATTACTAAGGCAATATTATAATGCTGTGTAATTGGTATTATCATGTGTATTTTTTTCATAAGTACTCTGTATACTGCGCACTTTCGTTTGTAACTTTACATTTTGTGTAATATATAGGCTTAATCAATATCGCCCTAATGCACATATTTGTAAATTTACATTCCTTTGGAAAGAAAATTGAAAGAAAGAAACAGAAGCGGAAGAGAACAAGGTCAACTATGGGGAATCTGGAGGATGGGGTTTCTTTCTTTTTTCTATATTTTTAAGTTATACAGTGGGGTCAGGGAAATCTGGAACTTTCGTCATGGAAAGTAAGGGAAAAGTCAGAGATTTCTCCAAATTGTGTGGACACCCTGTTTACATTTCCAAATGAAACTATAAATTGGGGCGTCACGTCAAAAAAGTGGGGGGAAACTGCCCCTTCTTGCCCCCCCTAATCGCCGCCCATGGTCTCGCTATTCTTTCATTAAATTAACAGTTGAATCCTTTAAGAGCATATGTATGGATTTCATGAAGAGATCGAAGTAGAAACATTCTGTAAGAGTACTGTAAATATGTGAGACAAATGGATAAAAAAAAAGTTATCAGAAAAGTGAAGGCACAGATTATTGCTAACCATTCGCATTAAAATTGACAACATTGCATATTAGCATAAGCTATGGTTTGTTTCATAGTTAGTACGGCTAAAACAGTAAAATAGATAAATTGATTGTATCAGTCAAATATATTATAATATTCCAGAGAAACAAAAATTTTAAGTGATACAAGATTACGACGTTCAATAGTATATTTGTGTCGTTGCTAAGTGTTAATGGAAGTAACATGATCATGTCTTAGCCTCTTAAAATACACCCTTTGTCACTTTTAAACTTACTGCCTTTTTCGTCTTATTGTTTTATATTCTATCATCTTTTGCAGTATTCTTACCGTTTAGTACTTCATTTTCGACGTTATAACAAAATTCGATGGTACGAATAGTTGAGTTAAGTTGATTTTGAGTTTAACATCCCTTTCAGCAGCAAGGCTATATGAGACGGGAACTACTGATTAACATGGAATCCGAACCATGTTCCCCCCACGAGCTCCCACCGGGAATCGAACCGGGGTCTCCTACCTGGTATGAATAATGTATCTTGTCTCGTGTTTCTTGTAGGCATATAATATTGTTCTCCCGCTAGCCTTGTAGCTAGCACGTGCCTCTTTGGTCACATGGTCTCATGGAAGCATTAATAAAATATGAACTATTATAGTGGTTCGGATTCCACCTTAACTTATAAGTCTCTCTCTCATACAGCCTCGGTGCTGAAAAGAAACACTAACCTTCATCGAGGAAACAAACAGATATAACCCTATTTTAGTCTCGCCATTCCATTTCAAAATGAAATTAAATGTTACAGTTTAACGTCCCACAAATATGCTTGTTAGGTTAACGGAGGCGATGATTAAGGCAACTGAATGACGATGGAATAATTAGTAGAATGAGAATGTGGAAGGAAATGGGAGAGTTACGAGAAAACCAATGGAAACTATGTTGTCCACCACAAACTAACTTCTCCGGGGATTGAATCAATGCACTATTCCATTTGAAATCAAATGAAATCTCTAGTTTTATATCCCTTGGTTATCTTCTATAGCTTATAATGCACGGATGATTAATGAGAGTGAATGATTATGAAATAATTGGTGGAAAGGAAAATGTGGAAAGAAATTGGAGGACCCAAAAAAGTCAACAGCATATATCCATGTGATTCATTTGCTACAAAGTTAACTAGTGTTTAAAGCAATTGCTCTAATTGCATTGCTCACATTTACTCACTGAACTCGCATTTTACACATTTTATACACAATATCTTTGTTTGTTTGTTATTGTCTTCGTTTGTTACAATTACTCCTTTTGCAAATGCACAGTTGTTTTGGGTGCTCACTTGTACGTACCCAGTCAAGGTAGAGATATTGCATTCTGGTGCCTCTGGAAATGTAGCTTTATCGCTGGTGCAACTTTTGGGAGCGTATCAGGAAAATAGCTCCATTGGTAAAGCAGATATGAGTGCATACTCGGTTCTCCTATGGCCCATCTTGCATACACCTTTTGCAGGGTACACAAACAGGGGTGTGTGTGTGTGTGTGTGTCAGAATATTCTACTAGTTACTTGATTTGTTGAATTGTGCATATTCGTTTGATGTAATATATATACACTGTGTAAAGAAAAAATAGCGACACTTGCTCGGATATAGTTTTCACAACATACATTAACTAATATGAGTTTTTACATGAAATGATGATAATACTACAATGCATATTCTTAATGAGCAGTTCATTCTTAATACTTGCGCCGCAGTTTCAGGTTTTTTATTTGCATATAATGAATTTATATGCGTATATTAGTAGCTATGTGTGTTTTCAGCAAAAACGACTGTGGGAAGAATTATACATAAAAGTATGAAAGATCAACAATAATAGCACAACACAAAAAATGTAATTTCTTAAGAGTAAGATATATTGTGTACGAACATTGGAAGATACAATACATCAAACTAGATTTCGTATGTGGACCATGGGCTTTAGGAAGTGCAGGGAGTCGTCGAGGCCTTTTTGTGATAAGCTATTGCAAAATGCAACCTTGATTTCATGGAATCACTCCCGGATTATCTGTTCCATGAGTTCCATTCTATCCGAGATAGTTGTCTATTGAGTCTTCTGCTCATATTGACCCAAGCTTTACAATTGGATTAATGTCAGGTGAGTTTGGAGGCCACACGAGTCTTTGAACAGTCATATTCTTGCACCACGTATTAATGATTTTCGCTCGGTGACATGAAGCATTAACGTCCTGGAAAACGAAGTAGTCCGTATTTTTTTCAGGAAAGTTATCTTTAGCTGTTGTAAAATTTTACGTACCAGAATTTGAAGACGCTTTTGTGCATGAAATAACTCTTCACATATATCCATTGTTCTGATGTCTTTGGCGGTGAACCAAGCCCATACCATCACTCAGTAACTGAATATTTGCATCTCTTAAACAAAATCCGTATCAAGTTCCTCGCTTATTCGTATCCACAACTTCACACCACTATCGTTTCCCACTATTCTAAACTATTCTCAACGGAGAAATCAACATGCTTCCAGTTGTCATAAGTCCAAGTAGCATATCCCATCACAAACCTATGTGTTGAAGTCTTCTGTGTTTTTGCCAGTTTCGACTTTCCAGATGGTTTTTTATTCGTAATATCCTTTTCATAGAGTTAAGACAATACGGTCGTACGCGTAACTGCAGTTCCAATATCATCTCAAATTATAGAAACTATTTTTGGGGAAGTAATTTCTTAATTCTGCAGTGCTCTTGATTTTATTTGGCGATCTGCTCTGGGTGATGCTTTCTTTTTTCTATTACACTGTTGACGAAGGGATGATTTCTTATACTATTTTTGCTTGTGAATTACTCTTTCTGCCGTTGAATGGTGGATTTTGAGTATTCCAGCTATCTCTCTTAGAGATGTAACTTAGCTGTGCAAAGCAAGAATTATGTCTTGTTCACGTGGCGACAAGTCATATTTCTTACCCATCATACTTGTTTACAGTCCACATGTAGCAACAATTTCGTACAAAAACAACGCTGCACAACATTGATATTGCCACTTGACACTGTTCACACATTGACAAGGCAGAGAACAATCACAAAATGCTAACTACCTGGGCCTAACTTCACAAATGCAATGCAGAATTCTCACTCCAATAACTTACGAGACGCTCTTAGGTGCCATCTGGAGAGAATTACTGATACATAAATAATTAGTAAGCGCCGTTGTACACCATAGGTGTCACAGATAATGCAAATGTACTATCAAATTCATAATTTCCTTTTATACCTCTTCTAGCCGGCTGCAACTATGGTTTTCAGTGTAAGTTACCTTGAGAATTGAGGTGTCGCTATTTTTTCTTTACAGAATGTATATATATATATAAATGATGTATTATATATATATATATATATATATATATATATATATATATATATATATATATATATATATATATACACCTACCTGTTCAGATTCTAGAGTAATGCGAAATTTATGAAATAACTTCTATATAAAAGCCTTTGAAAAATGTTATTATGATGCTGGAAAACCTGGAAATATGGGTGAATTTTATCTTGCCGTTTGAGTGGCCATCCTGATCCACGGAGGAACACGTGCGGTGCAGATGAAACTGTGTATACACATACTAGATGTAAACTTGCGAAAGATGTATGCCGCCTTGTTTGTGGAAAAGCATGTGGTAGGGGCCTAAGGCTTATGAAAATGTGCGACATATTTGGGAATGTTGGCAAGGAGGGAGTACGCATGGAAGAAGGAAGAGGGATAAGATGCATGTGCAATTATACTTAACTGGCTCGTGGCGTGGGCAACAACTTATTTACTTGTGATAATGACACATGAATGCCACAAAAGAACACTTCAAGGAAATGAGTCGCACGTGGAAAATGAGATACCAGTGTCTACCATGTGTACAAAGTATATACACGTGAAGTTAAGTGCATGGCAACACATACAGGGGCGTCATGTAGGGAGGGTAGGAGGGGACAATTGACCCACCCCCCAAGAGTTTGAAGAATACATATACTTGAATCAATTGTCTACTAATATACTAGCACAAAACGTGAAAGTCTTATGTCGGTGGTGCTCTTGCCCCTTTCCCCCAAGTGAAGTCTGAAATGACGCCCCTGACACACTCACATGTGTACGATATAAATTCGTAGTTCAGTCAGCGTATTCAAGAAGAGAAAGTCACCATGAATCCCGTCAACATTGTGCACTTACTTTTTGTTGCTTTTTAAGTGATACATCGCCCACAGTCGCCGGTAATAGCACAGGAAAGAAATATGCAATATTGCAATGCTTGCTGGAAGACTGGATGGACGATATGGTTACGTTGAACACAAAAGAAACATTAACATTAGCATTTGCGAAGGACGATAGGGACAAGGAAGAGGATATCGCTCAATATTCTTCTATGGATGACGATGTAGAAGAGTGCGGTGGAGGCAGAACCGCACATGTTCAAGCAGACGTCACGTTTGTATACAAAAAAAAAAAAAAAAAAAAAAAAAAAAAACGGCTATCACCTATTGGAGAAGTATTAATAAGAGACAGCTATCCCTTCGATCCGTACAAGCAAAGTTCAGAAAGATAACCTCGAGGCAGCAACTAGAACGCTGGGAAAAGTAAGTCACTGGTGGAGGAACACGGAAGGATAAGATATCGCAAGTATCTCAATATGTTCTTCGGCAATTCCAAGACGCTCGTGACGCACACTTTCCAGTACACGATGTTGATCTACGACGATGGGCTCTCTTATGGAGGTACAGATGGAGGTCCTTATTACTGTAATTACAGATTTGCTGGTTGTATAAATAAGTTCCTTGGATATTATTCTTCCTTTGTAAATATTAGGGTAATTCCTTTGCAATATATTAGGGTAATATATTTTACCTTTATATTTCCAATTGTAATCCGGACCGTTCTCAATCCGCATTATTGTAAATATTTTTCATTATTAAATGCTCGTGTTTTTCTTATGTTGATCGTGAAGTTGAGCGCGCTTCGTTTAAAAAGCTTGAGTTAACTCATTTTTTACACTCTGAGTTTGAGCTGAACTAAGCAGGTTTCAAAAGTAAGCGTTTATAACCCTGGTCACTTCTTCCGTATGTGTTTACAATGTATTTACTATAGTTTTTAATAACATTTCCGTAAGTAAAGTCTTTTGGCCAGGGAACATAATGAATAAGAAATCATCCGTCAATCACTACAACTGGTTTTGTTTTCTACTTACAAGGAACCCTAGGTATCTATCAGAGCCCGATTTTCACGAAACTTTGTATATAGAGAGAGTACCTCGGGAAACTTGCACAGCCAAAATTGTAGCTGCAGAGTCCAAGACGTTGGGACACTAGGGCTCGAGAAAGATCAAAAGTGGAACGTCAGTAGATTAAGGACATGGTGGGAAAAATGCACGTTTTTCTTTAAAAATAGTCATTGTAAGGACACGAAATGAGCATACATGGATACGGGATGGTCGATATGATCTGTTAAAAGTTATAAAAAGAATATCCGCCATCTTGAAACTGGTGCGATTGGTGTAAATGAGAAGAGGGTCACTCGGTGCATTAATTTGAACGTAAATAGCCACAAAAACCTGTTGGTGAAGTTTGTTGTGAGATTATATTATTCATGTGCTTCTGGTAGAGTGGTTTAGGTACAAAATGAGCAAAGTGATCTTTTGACACTCGAGCAGATGATGATTATGGAGCGCTATGAGTGGGATCAGTGGAACTAGAAAACCGAGCGAAATATAATTTTAGCACTACATCATTTGTGTCACAGTCAACATGTAATTGGTGTGGATGTGCTGATATGACGGGTTCAATCTTCATAATAATGTCATGGTTGACATTGACTTGTAACTTTTTATTAGACTTAAATTAATTCGAACAGAAATCAGAACGTCATATCAGTCCACCTATAATGCTCCATACCCTCCATCTGCTCGAGTGTCATCAGATACACTTTGCTTATCTTGTACCTAAACCACTCTACCAGAAGCCCAGGAATAATGTAATCTCACAACAAACTTCATCAACAGGTTTTTGTGGCTATTTACGTTCAAATTAATGCATCGAAAGACCCTCTTCTCATTTACACCAATCGCACCAGTTTCAACATGGCCTCTTTCAAGATGGCGGATATCCTTTTTATAACTTTAACTGATCATATTGACCACCTCGTATCCATGTATTCTCATTTCGTGTCACTACAATGATTAGTTTTAAAGAAAAACGTGCATTTTCTCACCATGTCCTTAATGTACTGACGTTCCACTTTTGATCTTTCTCGAGCCCTAGTATCCCAACGTCTTCGAGTCTGCAGCTACAATTTTGGTTATGCGAGTTTTCCGAGGTACTCTATATACAAAGTTTCATGAACATCGGGCTCTGATAGATACCTAGGGTTCCTTGTTAGATCAGCTGCAAAATTCATCTGTTAGATCATCTGCTTTGCAGATTGTTGACATATTATTAGGGCCAAGATTGATAAATGGTAAAGGTGTATGTGGTTGGACACTTTTCCGAATTTCTCATTATGATAGTCATAAATCCACCTCTATCCTGCCTAAGACTTTAATTAATAAGCTATATAAGATTGAGGGAAAACAGATATTGTGAAGATTCGGGCGTAAGAGCTCCTACTTGTTGAAGTTCACTTAAGTCTTCAACGACCATTTCCCTTTTCCCTTGGATATGAGTACTCCAGAATAGTTATAGTGTTAATAAAAGACCCACTTAGAATTCTGTTATCTGAGTTTTAACACAGGTACCAGCTGAGACACACTGAATCCCTCCCATAACGTAAAAAGTCTTTGCCACCAAAGAATTCGCACATTTACATCAGCTTTATCAGAAACGTGCTGCAGAAACTCATCTGGATGAATATCTTGGGAGCCAGCGTTAATGAGCGATGTTAGGCAGATTGTAGCTTCATGGTAAGATGCCCACATTCCCATTTATGACAATATATCTATGACGTGTTTTGAGCCGTATAATCGATGCAGGTTTAGAGCAAGGCTTGTCTGGTTGTCTGTGTGGGTAACAGAAACGATCTAGGTCTTACGGCAGATGCAAGAGCATGATTTATAACAACGCATTTCTTTTCAGCTTTCTGAAATTCAGTTATTATTTTTTTTTTAACTTGTATTGTAAAAATGTCAAACTTTCTGAAATAAAACTTTTCCACTTGATTTAATTTTATCCAAATAAGGGTAGTTGCTGCAGTTATAGTGCATTGTTTGTATGTCTTCCCTTATGACAGAAACCACAGCTAAAAGTCTTCTCTTTCGTTCGGCTTCAGGGTCATTAACTCTATTCTTATACTATTGGTCCACAAATTTATGAACATTTTCTGACCCACACAGTACATCTTCCAGAAGCATATGAGATTGTTATTCTTTCTTAAGATTGTGCACTTTAATAATAGTCTACTCTTTCCCTATAACTTTTCATGCACATCGTCTTTTCTTTGTATAATATATAAATGAAACACGTTTGGTTTTTTTCCTGGCATATTACATAACACTTTATACCGTTTTTAAATTGATTATAAATTATGTAGTAATTAAACCTTCCAGTGCTTAACTTGCGCTGAAAACTGCTGTTTTGCATTTAAACCTACCGTAAGTTTTTGTAGTTTTTTTGTCTAGTTTTTTTTTCTGAAAAAAGATAAAAATTTAACTTGATCATGAGCATGTAAACCAAATGTTACATTCTCGCTAAGAATTGGACATCAGAATAATAACGGCATACTAATCTGTGCCTATATTTCAACTAATAGCCAAAAACCTTATACAAAAAATAAATAAAATTGCCTACTAAACACTCATTCAGTACTTTTCATTTCCACTGCACAAGATCACTTTAGCACATTCTAACTTCATAGGCATAGTATCTCTCACTGAAACTGATGCATGAAGGTAGGTAGTGTCAAGTTGGGGTGAAGGCAGCTAAACCATAAATATATGAGAGTACTCAAGACGGAGCGTGGTTGGCCCACCCGACAGGGCGACTCACCTGCACTCATTGAGTAAGAACTCTCTGACACCGTTCCCATTCCTATAAATCTAGCAATGCGTATATCATTTTAAAGCTAATAAAACAACGTAAAAAATTTGATTTGAAACATTTTGTTGCAGCGTTAACAGATTTCTAGTAACAAGAACAAAAATGTTGAACATTATATTGAAAAATCTGCTTTTTCAGCAATTTACTTCAATAGTGTCATATATACTTATTTTAGCCAAAAACACATGAGGACATAATTTAAAGAACGCAAGTTTAGGAAACAAAAAAAATCATATTGATACGACCTGGCTTAATCTTGTTATTTACGCTTCAATGTAGGTATGCAAATTTGCATGTTTAGAGCCGAAAAGGGGTGAGGGAAGCAAGAAGGGGAGACTTGGAAACTTGAGGAAATACTCCCCTTATAATGTAATAACTGGGAAATTTTCAGCCTTTTACTAATTAGTCCCGACAAAAGCCTATTTTTTTCCTTTATTAACTGAAGTACATAATGTTGCGTAAATCACTTCCATGATGTGACCCACAAGTGGTAGTTTACTCTTCGGAGTGGGCTTTTCTTGATAATTTTGTGAAATATGATTCATGCAGTTTTGTTGATATTTTATAAACAAATATTTTATTAATAACCCTAACATGACATGACTCATTCCTTATGGAAAAATTTACAATGCGTAGTTGACTTTTGGGGTCACTTTTCTTTGGGCGAAATTTTTCGGAAACGCCTTATAATTCTGTTCATATTTCACAAAAAAGTGTGTCATTAATAGCTGCAGCACAACATCGTTTACTTTAAAGAATTGGAACGCGGAAGTTTAGAACGCTGCCCCATGCCTTGATTTACTTCAATAATTTTAACAATTTGTCTGTTGTCTGCTATTGGAGGATCGTGAAGATTACTAGTTGATTCCTGTACCCATTGTTTGTAGTATTTGCTTATACAGGATGTTTTTCAGAATGAACTAAATAATATTTCTTGATTATTATGTTTAACAAACTCCTGCTCTTCGTAAATCACATGCTCTGATCTTTTTCCTTAAATTAAGTAGTGTTTACATTAAACCTGTAGAAATGAAAACATTAATCACTTCTGCAAACCAATGTAGACACACTTCGATTGACTATTGTGTTATTCATCTGCTTTCGTGTTTTCTGGATGGTAAATTGTAGAAGCTGTAAACAAACGATCATGTATATAGAATTTATCTATGCCTATATTGTAATCAAAAATTGTAAAGTTTAATTCTTGTTAATAAAGTTCTTTATAGCGATGTTGTAGTCTCGGTCCATGTTTCCTCAACCATATCGTAAAACTCATCTAATTTGTAATTTATAGAAAGAAAGCAAAAATAAATAAGAACGAGTAAAAGGAAATAATCGGAGAAAAACTCAACTATTCCAAATTAATTTTCATTGCATAGAAACAATTACTTTTCGTACTTCATTAAATCGGCCTTCAACATTAGCCGGGAAACAGACATGCATACAGAGCATAAGATTGAAAAAAATTCAACGAAACTGCAAACCTAAGATGGAAACGCATTGAAGAGACCATTCTCATCGCCAGGAAATCAATTTGCTGAGATATGGACGCTTCATCGCTCGAAGAATGCGATACGAAACTACAAATAAGACCAACGATTTGTAACATGATGACTTCTGCCTCCAAAACTCAATCGCGCAAGATCTCCGTGTGCGAGCTCATCCTTTTTTGCTTAATGTAATCATCGAAAGACAAATTTAATATGAGGAAGAAGTCATCCAATACGTAAAAAGACTGTTTTACAATTCTTTGGATTCTTCAGAGTATTTGGAAGATACCATCGACATCCTCCCAAAAAGAGGGAATTCACGGAAACATCGCCCTCAAAGAAGAGAAAGGAAAAGACGATTGCTAGCCGCCTATGATGCTGGGACCCCGACTCCTCATTAGTCACCGCTCAGGATTGAACTTCTAGCAATTTTGATGTCCAATGAATTAGAGGACTTTCCATTCATCTTTATGGACTAAACAAGTGCCACCGAACAACTTCTACAAACTGTGTAGTAGTGAAGTATTTGTGTGAATGTTAGTAGTTTGGTTACCTAACTACGGGCCCACTTTCCCCCACACCCCTGACTACCAAAAATTACATATCCGCCACTGACCATTGAACTTTAATAAAGAAGGTGAGAGCAAAGTAGATTAGATATTGTACACTGCGCATATGCTTTTATGACATTTAAAATCATAAAAACTTACATCTAAAACTTATATCTAAAAACTTACATCTAAAAACTTACAATCTAAAACTATTTCTCTTCTATCTTATAATGCCCCCATGGTAGAGTATCTATCCCATCCTTTGAAACACATCTCTTATCATCCACACAACTTAAAGCTAGCTTATTTACTTCTATACTGTACAAATCGTGCTTATAACTTCTAATCAAGTTCATCTTCTTATAATATTCTTTTTGGCTAATCAAACAGTCCTTATATTCGTTAAATGAAAGTTTTTTATACACAACACTCTTCTTAACACCTTTAGCTTTCTTACAACACTTTTCTTTATCGAACTTACCTTTAAAGTCTTTATCTGCTAAATCTATTTGAGGTGCTTTTATACTGTACATCTTACTTCTTAAACCTACAAACTCTTCTATGATTGTACCTTTAATCTCATCCTTCATCTTACCAAGTATTTTCTTATTGACCTGTGGTATCTTATATTTGTTATCTTTAGGGTAGTCACTGGTATCGAAGTAATCAATGTAGTTTTTCATGTCCTCGTACACATCTTCTGTTTGGATATGATATATATAGCTATCAGTATCTGTATAACATACTTCTATTTTGTCTTGGTATTTTGGTTTCATCACATTGTAATGGAAGTCGTACATTAAATATTTCGATAGATCTAAGATACTCATTCCAACATATATTGGTTTATTGAAAGTTAATTTTGTTTTATTCATTATGATCGCACACAGATTCTCAGTGTAAATAATTCTATCTTTAAAATTTGGTTTAGCAATTAGTTTTTCCACTCTTGTTGGATCACATTCTATTTTTATAGGTTTACATCTCTTTCTAATATTCTCCATAGTCTTTCCAAAAACTGAATTGTTCATGAGCTTATAGAAGTCTTTTTCAAAGTCATTTGTTGCTCTAGTTCTCATCTGCGTGTTTAAATCAATATATTTCTTTAACCAATCTGATTGTTCGAACTCTATTACTCGATGTATCTTGGTAAGTTTTAATCCAAGTGAAAGACATTGTTTTAGGTTTCGATAGTGAATTACATATTTTTCTTTGTCATATAGGGTTGTTAAGAGTTTTGATTGTTTTGAACCAGGTGGACACATGTTTTGAGGTGCTAATGGGTAGTCTTTGTGATAGTCATGCAATTCTTTAGGATATTCAAGATCAACTTCTAATATGTAACCAGTATCAGAATCATCAGGTATATTTGTGAAATCTATTTCTCTTATCTCATCTTCACTTAACCATCTGAATCCCTTATACGGCATATATTGACTCATTGCCCACCCATACAAGTTATTGGCATCTAGATACATTAAGTAAGAATCTTCTTTATTCTTATCGTAATCTTCCATATACTTATTGTTTGCTTTCACATATCTTTTACTACATTGACTAATCCCACCTCTTATACCTTTCTCTATCATCAATACCATATCGTAATCAGTTAATAACTCTAGTTTTATAGTTGTCATCTTTAACATTGCATCCCAAGCTAAACCTGGTGCTGTCATATACCAAGCTGGATCGAGACCATAAGCTTTAAGACATGTTTCTCTAAAGTTCTCAAACACATCTGCTAATAACAACACATCGGTTTTTAGATATAAGTCATGGTATTGTCCGAGATTCTTAATTTTAAATGTTTTCCACACTTTCTTTGCATGCTTATAATCCTCATCGCTTATATGTGTGTTCTTAAGCTTGTTGTAGAATGCTTCCTTTGGTGGTAATTTTCTTTCTCTAAACCTATCCCAATTGTTAACATAATCGTACGGATAAACACCTTTTCTTGTTACAAGGTTAAATTGTTCTTCATCAGGATAGAAGTGTTGTGTGTGCACCATTTGTTCTCTCGTTAGGTTTGATGATAATTTGTCTAAACTACATGCCATAAATCTAAATGAATCTACGAATTTTAATTTGATAGTTCCAACTTTATTACTGAATGATATGTAGCGTTGCTCGTTATTAGGTATTAATTCTATTTGTTCTTTATTACATCCTAGCTCTTTTATAAACAAGTGAGAGTCATATCCAGATAAGTTATGTATAATCACTGGTACGAACTTAGGTATTCTAACTTTCAAATTACAGTTGTTACATAATGCAGCTACAAACTCTCCTGTTATATGATCGTGATGTTTAACTTTGTGGTTTTCTGGTGTATATTTTACTTTACAGTAAGAACAGGATTCGGATTGGTTGAACTCTTTTATCTGTTTACGTGTTAATGGTAATTCATTATTTTGACTATATATGTTCGATATTTGTTTAGCTTCTTTCGTTAACATTCTTATGAACTTTTTTGCTGCATCTTTACCTCTATACACAACAGGATTAGTTTTACTCCCATCACTTTTTACAATATAGTAACAGAATCCAGATGGTTTGTGCTATTGATATTTTTTGGTATATGACTCATCTTCTGGATAACATTGTTTACATCCCATAACCTTATGTAGCAGACATTCAAAATCAGCGTAAATCACAAATGGCAACTTCATCGTAAATTGATAGTTTTTAAATTCAACGTATGTACCTTTCGGTGGCATTTCTATCTTAACAGCTTCGTAAGTGGAACAATCTTTTTCGTGTTTATCTAATGCACTTTGTGAGTAAAAATATAACAAGCATCTATCACATAAGTATTTTCGAGCTCTCCATTTAGTTATTTGGCTGCTTACTAATCTACTTAGATCTTTAATCCAACAATAGTGTGTTTTAACTTGGTCTTCATTTTGTTCTTTTACATATAATAAATTCACATGGATGTCTTTCTTGTTTTTAGTATGATATAAAACGTATACTGTATATTTTTCATCATCACTATATGTATAAACGTTAAATGATATATTGAGCCGTCTTTCAATTTTTGAGATGTCACTTAGTTTTACAGGAAAATGAATATCTTTTAATATTGTTTCTAAGTCTTTAACAACTTGCTTGTACTTTAGTGGCCGTTGTGGATGTTTTTCAACAGGATGCAATGCAGAGGCAATTGAATACAAGAAACACTTTTCATCTTTGTTCTTTACATTGATAACAGCTTGTTTCCTTTTGATTTTATTTGGTAGTTCTATATATGATGATCCTCTATATGGTGCATATTTATTAAGAGCTAACTCTAAGTAGTTTATATTTGTAAGAGCCCATCCAGAACCTCTAGCTTGGAACTCATCCATTCTTGCTCGTAATATTTGTTTAGCATCACTTAAGAATTCTTTTAGATTGGATGATTGGAATACCTCTTTGTTATTAATGTTGAAGTAAATGTCTTGAATCTCTTTACCTTTCTTATATTGACAGCTTATTAGGAGGATCCATGTTTTTGTAAGCTGATGTTCAATCTATTTATTAAAGCTTTTGATGTCGAGGTGATATATTGTTCTAGTGGATCATGTTCTTTATAAGTTGTTGTAAATCTCCATGTTTCTAATCTTGATTTGAATGCTGTGCTTTTAAGTTTTACATCGATTGGTTGTGATTCAACTTTGATTCTTGGTTCTTCAAATACTTCTTGTTTAAATGGGTATATATTTCTTATCTGTCTCCTGCTTTGTTCATCGTCATGTTGTTTAAGAAGGTCTATCAGTTCTGCTTTTCTTAATCGGGAATATCTTCTGATTCCCCTCTCTTTACATTGTCGCCTTAACTCTATTACAGTAAACTTATTATAATTATTCATCTTATTTGTTATATAGAAAATCTTCGTTAGTACTCTTCACCGGGTTATTTCAGTTCATTTTCATTTTTCTAACACATCGTTTAAACATCTGCACGCGTCTGCCATTGCCTACATATGTTTCCTCGTTGTGTTAGTCTAGAACTTTCATGGGATTAACCCATCAAAGTCACATATACACATTTAAAACTGAATCATTTTTGTAAACTTACTCATCATCATCATCATCATCATAATCATCGCTACCATATTTGTATTCATCATCACTTACTCAAATCAGATGTTTTTTGTTGCATTACTAATAACTCGTTTTCCTTTAACAGTATTTGCTTCTCTAGTAGTGTTGCTAAGAGTTTAAGATCATGATGAATTAGTTCAAGTCTATCATGTAATAAATCAAAATCTTTCTCCATATTTGTTATATAGAAAACCAACAAAAAATGAAATAAATTTAAAATCTAAGAATAAAAACAAACATGACTAGTGCTAAGGAAATATTATCTTACAAACCTGTATTTGATTGCGTATGTAAATATTTAGATATTGGTGGTTATAATGATAAAGACAAAATAAATTTTAGCGTGTCCATAGGTATGTTAGATCATTTGTTCAAGAAGGCCACTAAAGAAAACAACTCATTTCTTACGCAAAACATTCTCTATGCGAACGTTATGAACTTGTCTGATGAGATATTAGATTCACTGACTGATGAACAATGGCTATCTATAGGCCATGATGATTATGAGGAGGAATATAACTATGATCACATTACAGAAGACTTCATACGTAAATATCTGCAGAAAGTGAATTTGATTGAAATATGTTTATGGAAAAATTTATCGGAAGAGTTTATAAGAGAATTAGCAGATAAAGTTGATTGGGAGATTATTTCAGGAAGCCAAGACTTATCAGAAGACTTTATAAGAGAATTTGCAGATAGAGTTGATTGGAAAGAAGTATCGTATCACCAAAAGCTATCTGAAGAATTTATTAATGAGTTTATAGATAAAGTTGATTTTGATGCTATATCTTACAAAAACGAACTCTCTGAAGCCTTTATACGAAAACATGTAGATAGAGTTAATTGGTGGTACATATCTGGAACTCGTCAATTATCAGAAAACTTTATAAGAGATTACGCTGACAAAGTAGATTGGGAAATGATTTCAATATCTCAAAATTTAAGAAGAATTTATTGCAGAGTTCGAAGGTAGAGTTCATTGGCGTAACATTTCAACTTATTAAGACCTATCTATAGACTTTATATATTCGTTTAGACATTACGTAGATTGGAGAGCTATAATAAGAAAATATCATAATAATCCCAATTTAGGTGATATGTTGAATGTAGCATTCGCTGTTGCAGCAGAGGGTAATGTATAACACTTAAATTGTACTTTGATGGTTTAAACCATAAAAGCAATGGTATATTTAGTTTCTCATACTTAAATGTCTCTTAACTGAATAAACCTGTCAACAAGATCTATATCGCTTAAATCTGTGTTCATATGTGAACCGTGCCAAGTTATTCTATCATCATATCTTTCTTTAGCTCTGTTGTATAAGTTGATAGAGTTTGGATCGTCGACGTTAAGCAGAATACTCATACTTGGATACTTAAGTTTGAGTTGTTTAATCCTACTTTCGTAATTGCATGTTTGTACTCTTCCAACCCAATACTTATATCGTTCTATTCTTTCTTTTTGATCTCGTTCTTCTTCGTCATAGTAAAAGAGTATATTCTCAAGTTGTTCTTTAGTAAGGTTTTTCTTGATAATGAATAGCCTATGTATCTTTCCTGGATCTTCTGTATATGGTGCTGCAACTGTTTTAAGATAATCAACTTTGCTTTCTAGTTCTTGATTGTACAATCGTAATTGCCCCATTTGTTGTTCTATCTCTTCTACTCTTGATTGCAATTCTTCTTGGTTTTCTCTATATTGTCTAAAGTCTTTTGTGTAATAGTCGATAATGATTTGATTACATTTAAGGTAAAACTCTGGAGATAACCATCGTGATATATCTAGAATCAATTCTTTACAAACATACGTTCCTCTCATTTCATTCCATATTTCTCCTTTGCCGCCTGCTACTTTTTTGGTAATTTCTAGACCCGGATTACCGGATTTGGAAATGTATGCTATGAGCTCTTTTGATCCTTTATTTTCTAACCAGTGATCAAACCTTTTTCCACCATCTTGACACAACTTGGTAGCATTGAAGTATCCTGTACTCTTATCTATAATCAACTTGAAATCACCAAAGATGCCATACCAATAGTTGTCCTTGATCTGTTCATAGCAAATGTCATTAAGACTAAGAGAATTATCCATAGTACTCATATTTATTATATAGAAAATCGTTATTTTTAACTTCATTTTCGTTACCTGCTAATTTTACTGTGTAAGATGAGTTTCTGAAGTGGTCAGTTTCCTGGGAACTTCGAAGTTTGTTGTGTTGTGCTAATTTGACTTCATATGATGCCTGTTTGAAACCCTCGGAATTCCGATGATTAATCCCGGCCACTTCGAAGTTTGTTGTGTTGCTAATTTTTTGATAATTTTATCGGGCCGAATTCGGTCCCTGGAAATATAATAAGAATGAGTAGAGACCGGACTCGTTGATGAAGATTGTATGAGGATGTACACTTGACAATGTCCTGGAAAACGGGACCTTGATTTGTTTGTATGTAACTTTGTCTTGGAGCGACCGCCGGAATTCCAGCAGTCGGTGTTTTCATCGTAATACCTTATTAGCTCTTTTTGATATTTATTTCTCAACCAGTTATCAAGCCTTTCTCCACCTTTGATTGTGTACATAGAGCGGTTGGTAGAATCGTCCCCATCGCTTTTTTCTGATAATTTCCACAGTCGAAATACCGACCCCGGAAATATGCTATAAAGGGTAGCGTTTCGATACCCTTATCTCATTCGAACTATCCTTTTATGGCATAATAACCATAAAAGACAAACATCTATATTTACACTACAACATTACTCTTATCTATCCAACTGTTATGCGAATCATCAAACCCTAGCCATTTAACATATACTTTGTCACCTTTCTTTCTCAACACCTTTTCCACCAAGTATTCATCTTTGTGTTTCGTCTTTAATAGTTCTGGCTCGTAAAATCTACCTTGCACATCCTCTTCTTCTAAACCTTTAATTCTATATGTAGGCGGATTAGATGGAATAACTTCACTAATAACAAATACTTCTGTTGACCAATTAGGTGTATATCCTTTCTCAAATAACCCTTTCGACTTACTTATACGAACATGATCACCTAACTTGTATTTGGGCTTAACACGCTTATATTCTTTTTGATACGCTTTCTCCAATATTGTTTGCTCATTCTTCTTGTTAACTTCTATAGGTTTTAAACCAATTGTTCTATGAATTTGTTGATTATACTCTTTAACTAGCGTTGGTAATATCTCTATCCATTTGTAGTTCCCTTGTGCTGTGAACCTTTTCCACATGTTCTGCTTAAGTGTTCGATTAAGTCTCTCAACAACAGAAGCTTTCTTACCACTATAGGTTGAGTAGTGATTAATGTTATTTTCATCCATCAACTTCTTAAACTCTTTATTGTAAAACTCTTTACCTTGATCTGTTTGTAAGTTACTAGGTTTTCTCGTTCTTAATATGGATTCGAATGCTTCTGTAACATTCTTCCCACTCTTATCTTTAACAGGAACAGCAAACGCATATTTCGAGAACACATCTATAATCGTTAGCAAATACTTATAACCTTTATTGATTTTGGAAACGCCTTTTAATACTCCGCTATCCATTTCTACAAGATCAGCTTGCCAAAGATCATCGATACCTTTTATAACTACACTTAATCTGTCAAAGTTTTTTCTAGATGGTTTGTGAATTTCTTCTATAATGTCTTCTCTAACACCTTTACCTTCTTCTAGTCAATCAGGCTTTTTAACGAATTGAGTTTTAGTAACACCACATACAGAACAAATACCTTTCTTTAGATATCTTCCATTCTTTGTTTGTTCAATTCTAATAGTATCTTTCTTCGTATCTGTCGATTTCTTGCACTTAACACAATACATCCTGTTTATTATATAGAAAATCAATAACTATCGCTGTTTAATATTATGCTATCAACATTCTCACCATCATCATCACTATCTTCGTCTTCTCTTTCTACATGCATAAGAAGCAATAGCAATTTACCATGTTTCAGATCAGAACCTTTAGATGGTCTAACTGCTAGATTATCATTTGTATTAAAGTGCAATGGAAAAGTTTCAACTAGAGAATCATTTAAATATAGATCTATATAATACGTATTGTAAGATGACTCTATATGCATTAACCTACCTTTATAAAGAAATTTGTATGTGATAGATTATGTATTAAAAAGAACGGAGTTTCAACATTTTCTGATATCAATCGACTATGAAGCTCTATAACATGACTCCGTTTGATGAAGTTAAGCTCTTCTTTCAACATAGCAATATCTTTTCTCACAACTGTACTATCTAACTCTGATGTCATTTTAACATTACCAAAGATATCCATATTTATTATATAGCAAACGTCCTTAGGAAAGCTCTCTTTCTATGTACATTACAACAAACAATAATTGTCCTTCTTCCATAGCGGAATTTTTATTTGGTTTAATTGTAATTATATCGTTCTTCTTAAAGTCAAAAGGTATCTCTTTAATCAAAGTATCACCCAAATATATATCTAAAAAGTATTTATCCAAACTTAACTCCATGTGCATTATTTTCCCATTATAGAGAAATTTGTAACCGTTAGAGAGATTAAATATTCTAAAGATTGGCTCCTTAACGTATTTAACTTTTAATCGATATAGTAGAGGCATGGTTTCTTTCTGCATAACCAATTTAGTAGTATCCATCCTAATCTTTTGAAAATCTTCTTTCTTTATGTATGTGTCTTGTAACGTTTCTAATGCATCTTCAAATCGTTTTCTATCGTTCTCTAATTGAGCTTCTATTGATCTAAGTTGACTTACGCTAACAACATCATTTAAATTCTTCAACAATTTTAATTTTTCTTCGCTAATATCAACATCACCTTTTCTATCTTTAACATTGCCAAATATATCTATACTCATTTATTATACAGAAAATGTCCATCCTAATTTTTCAAAACATTTCTTTACCATCTCTATTTGTCTAGGTGAGCGTTTAAAATCAATATCAACATTAACATCATGCTTTTTCAACAAATGGTACAATACACATTTCAAGTTAATAAACAATGCTCTTTCCGGATACAGCTCCCTAAAGACCTCGTGTAAGTTTTCGAAGTCGTCTATAAGTGCTTTCTCCATATGTTGCAATTTTAATGGTTTTTGATCGGTAAGGTGATAGTGTATTAAATAGACATCATCATAATATTTTGTGTATTTGTTTTTCTTTAGTACTTCTAGAACATCTTTTGTTGATATTAAATCTCTTGGTATATCTCTAAGTTCATCATTTAACACCTTGAACACCTCTTCGGGAATAATTCTATCCTGTAAAGCTTGCAAACGAGATAACTGTAACTTAAATCTTTTTATAGTATCATACCATGGTTTTCGTACGCAAGCAGCTTTCGTTTCTTCACAAGTACTGTAAACCCAACCACTCTCTACAGAACAATCGTCACAAATGTAACTACTCATACCTTTTGTTAATGACTTACTACCACAATAACTGCATTGTAATGGCCTAGAGCTATAATTCGACAACAAGTCTTTTAAGGTAATTATTGGACGTAACTTTTCCAACTCTTCTTCTGTGTACAAAAATTTCGGTATTAACCTTTTCCATAGATCAATAGCATTGTATACGTTGTTTTTATCGTTTAAGTCTATCTCGCTAACATCCTGAAAATACTGATAAAAATTATATCTATCTAGTGCATCTAGTTCATCCTCATGCTTCTCAAAATAATCTAAAAATCTATTGTGTATAGCTTCCATATTTATCTTAAAGCAAAACTTTTATGGATACAAAACCATAAAAGCACTTAATCATTTTTAATCATATACATAACGTCACTAAAAGAATACCCTTGATTTAGAAGATTTAAAACCTTAACACAAAGATGACCACATATAACTGAATTAAAGTCTTGTATTCGTTCGTCATTGTAAAGTAAGTTTTCGGTACCAAGATATTGTACCAGTTGTTTAGGAGGAACACCACCATAAGAATCGAACACGTACTTTATGTTGTTATCTTTCCAATAGCATATCCAATGAGTACCAATGTTTTCTGATTTATCGAGGTTAACTACACCACACTCATTTACATAAGATTTTTGCGGAAGTTCATCACTCATAAATACACCTCTAAATTGTTTTATCTTTAATTCTTTAGCCAACCTCTCTATATCGAAGTTGGTCAATGGTTTTAGTTTTTTGACTTCTTTGGTTTACCCGCCCCCTGCTTTTCTTCCATAGCCATATTGTGTCTTTTTTGTTCTTCAAGTTCTTGTTTATTCTTCTTAGCATCCAGTACAGTTTTAGTAATCGCTGCTGCACCACCTGCTAATGAGCCAACTGCTCCTAAAGCTGCTAGAATGGCTGGAATTGTAAAGATAAAACCGCCAATATGCTCTTTCTTAATCTTTTTCATTTGTGCAGTAGTTAAAGTTAAATCCATTCCTTTACCTTCTTTAATTTTCTTGGCTTTATCGTTAAGTTGTTTCTTTGTTAATACATGATCAATATTTAAATCCTTTAGTTCACTGTAAGGAACACTAAACATACAACCTTTAATAGAACACATCTTCCTATTTATCTAAGAGAAAATCTTGGTTTGTAAAAGTACAGTTGTTGTTGCTCCACCAAAATCAATTAAGGAATCATTCTCATCTGTTATCCTTACCTCAAAATTATCAACCTTGTCTTTGGATATGGGGAAAAATAATGGATAAGTAGGCTCGTAAATAATACTATGTTTGAACTCAGCATCTGTTTTGAATGATGCTAAAATTCCTGTTTCTCTATGTGTGTATTCTGTATCTTTAACAAACATGCCATCTGCTATACTACAGTGAACATTTATAGTATCAAACGGACGAAACTTTGGCAACTTACTTCCAATGTGTGTTTTGTTCTTTTCTAAAACTTCAAAAACATTAAACCCGAGGACAGAGCCTATACTCCCAATTGTAACATCATTACTATCAGTTTCAATTTTAACTCTATTTCTTAAATGATCTTCTGATAATGTTATGTTGATGGATTGAGATTTTAAATATTCATTAAGACTGTTTAAGCTGTATTGTCCTTCTGGTATAAAAACTTGTCTATCACCATATGAGAAACTGTTTTTTTGTGTTGTTATGTTTGGTGTCAGATATGTACTGTAAAACCCAACTAGTCCTATACTTAAATAGTTGCTCTTGTTGTCTAATTCGTAATGAAGTTTCTTCTTTAAAACAGAAGTATCACTCGTTAGCTTAAATACCTTAGCCATTTATTATATAATAAATGAACGAGTTTGATTTACCTAGAGATATTCCAAGAGAGAAAGTAATCAAGTTAATAGAAGATGTCATTCGAAAGTTAGAATGCAGTTTAAAGAAGAAAAAGAGAAAACTACGAATTGTTAAATATACATACTACACTTTGATCACGTTGTCGGTTATACTTTCTGCGACAACTGGGTTTATTAATATTTTTATACCTGTAACAATTTACTCGATATTAACAACGTCTCTTGCAACTGGAAGTGCTATAATAACAGGTTTATCTTCGAAGTTAAACATAAGCAAAAGAAAAGACGAGTATAAAACCATTGTCACTTGTATTAACTCATTTAAAGAACAGTTAGAGATGATAATAACATTGAATGGTGAAATGGATAGCGAATATATAAAGGATACGTTGCTTAAGATCAGAGAACAACTTAAAGATGTAAGATAGGCTATGTAAATACAAGTCAAGTCCTTAAAGACAGGCGCGAGTTTAAGTCTTTTACAGACGTCGGGAAAATCGACGGCCGTTGTGATGGTAAAGCAATCTTCATCAACGAACCGGGTCTGTACTAGTACTGGACATATAGAGATTTTAAGGGTGAGCGTTTTGCTCACCCCCTGATTTTCTCTATAATAAATGAATAAGAAAACTATTAATTGGGATGTAAAAGAGATGATAAAAGAAACAACAGCTAAGAAAAGAAATGGAGAGCTTATACCTGATGATGTTCGTTGTCTTATCGTGGGTCCGTCGGCGTGTGGTAAAACGTTTTTGCTATTTAACTTCTTATTACAGCCAGGTTGGTTAAACAATAATTACTTCTACATATATTCTAAAAGCATGAATCAGCCAAAGTATGAGCAATTAAAAGATCGATTTGAAAAGGCAGAACTAAAGTTTAAGAAGCAGATAGCAACGTTCTTAAGCGGTAATGATTCTATTGTGCCTATTGATGAATGTGAAAAATACTCTGTTGTTGTGTTTGACGATTACATTTTGGAGAATCAAGATACTGTTAGAAATTACTTTACAAGAGGTAGGCATAAACATTTAGACTGTTTCTATCTTGCACAAACATATTCAAAAGTACCTAAAAAGCTTATAAGAGATAACGTCAACTTCCTATGTATATTCAGACAAGATGATACTAATCTCAAACATGTGTATAATGAGTTTGTTGGAGGAGATATGTCTTATGATAAATTTAAAGAGATGTGTTCAAAATGTTGGCAAGAAGATTATGGTTTCATAGTAATTGATATGACAAGGAAGGTAAACAATGGTAAGTATAGGAACAAGATAAAACACTTCTTGAAGGTTTGACGTTTATTGACGTTTGACGTTTTAACGTTTAACATTCTTTGACGTTTATTGACGTTTATTGACGTTCTTTGACGTTCATTGACGTTCGTTCGTTTTCTATACAATAAATGGATGAGAAAGAAATTGATAAGAATATTAAGTTGAAGGAGTTCTTGATAAAGGGCTTCAAATCTTGGAAGAAGGAAAGAGCAGGTATATACGATAAATTTAAGACACAAGAGCAACCTGTAATTGATGCTATTCAAAACTTGGGAAGTGAGATCAAAGAAGTAGCAGAACAAAATAAAAATCTAATAACTGAACTTGTTCCAGTTGCACATAAGACGGTCTCAATAGATCCCAGTCTACTAGAAACACCTAAAAAGATAACTTATGATAGTTCTCCAAGTAGTAGTGATACGCCTATAACGGGAGAAATAAAACAAATGAGAAAACAAATTAAAGACAAAGTGGAAGGAGTAGAACCTTTAACAACAGCACAGTCATTTGGGAAGATTGCGACGAAAATTTATAGTAAAAGAAATGATGCTGTGTTTGGAATAAGAACTGTAGAAGAAGATGGAAAAATAATAAACAAGATAGGAAATTTGGAAGTTAAAGTGAATGGTGATGATTTGATAATTAATGGTAAAACTTATAAAGGAACAGAAGGTCTATGGGAATTGTTAACGACGAATACTAGTAAAACCATTGAAGATTATGATGATGACGATTTTGAACAGTACAAGGAAATAATAATAGACTCAGATGCTGCCTTCCAAAAATATAATCGAGATAAAAAGGTAGCATCTAGTAGAGGTTCAAAGTACATTAATATTATCAAGCCTATTTGGGATAATTATATTAAACCAACTTTACCCCCAACTCCTAAAAAGAACACGACACCTAAAAGGACTGGTGAAGGAATTAAACAATATACAGAGATACCTAAAGAATATATATGGATGGATGATGTGAGAAAGTTAATTGATCGGCTAATAGTTATAGATGGAGAAGAAAAGGCTGGTAATCATAACTTTTACAATGAGAAAGTAGGTATAGTGAGTATGATTAATAACAAGCTTTCACAGTTTATTCCTAATGATCCAAAAGGTATAGGTTATTTGATTAAGATCTTAAATACATTGCCACCACGATTCTGGAATGATGAGAAGCTTGGGAAAGGACTAATGAATAAGATTTTAAACATGAAGGGGATACCAGAGTTACATATACCAGGCTTCAGATTTTGCGGGCCTTTTACGAAGCTTCAAGGAAGGTTAGAGAGAGGTGATGAAGGTATTAACCCATTAGATGAGGCTTGTAAAGAACACGATATATACTACAGAGACAATAAAGATACAGAGTCGAGACATATTGGAGATAAGGAACTAGAAACTAAAGCATGGAAAAGAGCATTTAGTAGTAATGCGCCAATTGGTGAACGATTAGCTGCTTTTGGGGTTGGTACTGCTATGAATGCTAAGGTTAAGTTGGGATGGGGATTATAAGTTTTTAATTGTTATTAGGCCCTTCACATGTGAAGGACCAATGAGTCTTTTATGGACATATCCCATAAAAGCATTGTTTCAAGATTTTCTTTATAATAAATGGATAGTGTTGAAAGTTACGAGTTACAGAGTTTTAAAACTAACACAAGAACATTTAATAATTTGAATGAAGCTAACAAAGATATCGAGTTCGATTTCAACGTGGGGGATGGTTTCATACATCCACACAAAGCAGATTGTCATATGACTTTTGAAGTTGTTGGTGCATCAGTTGGAGGAACATTTGGTGCAAACGATACTATAAAACTTGTAGATAACTTCTTCCCATTCTTCTTTTCTCAAATTGAGGTTAGAAAGCATGGAGTTGTTATAGATAAAATTGAGCTACCTGGATTAACATCTACAGCTGTCGGAACATTAAAGATTTCCAAACCAGAAGTTGAATATTTAAAACAGGCAGGATTTGAAACAGATGATAAACTTGGTCTAAGAAAGGACTTTAGTGTTTTGTATCCATTAAGATTAATTCCAGGCTTCTTAAGTGATTATAAAGAGGTTATGTGGAAAGGTGGATTGAGAATAACATTTACAAAAGCTAACAACAATAACGATGTCTTGTACAAATGGACTGGATCGGGAGCAGCTCCTCATGATGGAAAAATAACAATAAAAAGTATGGAGATAAGAATGCCTATTGTTGAATACGAATCTAATTATGAAAACAAGTTAAAGTTGAATATTCTTAAAGAACCCAAAATCATGTTTTCATTCCATACTTATCAATGTGTTCAGAAGACTGTTGTAGGTTCTTTCTTGGAGTTTGACGTTACTACTCAATTTAATTCTAGACAATTTGATATGCCTGATTTCGTAGTTGTAATGTTCCAAACTGATAGAAGCGGTAAACAAACGGCAGATGCAAGTAAGTTTGATCATTGTAAGGTAAAGAATATCTATCTTAAGAATGGGAGGAAGAGGTATTTCCAAAAGAATCAAGAAACTTAGATATTGCTAACAAGGATTACTTTAAGATGTACGAAGACTATATTGCGTTTAAGAGAATAACATGTGGCAACACCGAAATGTACTATGACCCTAAAGAGTTTATAGATAACAGGCCAATGTATGTGATTAATTGTAGTAAGAGGAAGAATGTATCGATAAATGAGAGAACGAACATAAAGATTGTTGTAGACTTTGCAGAAGCTGTGGCTGCTAATACTATATGCTATGCGATTTTAATTGGACGAAAGAACTTTACATATGATCCCAAGAATGAGAAAGTAGTAGAAGAGTTTTAGATAGTTAACAAAATATCAACGGACATATAGAGATTTTAAGGGTGAGCGTTTTGCTCACCCCTTACGGTTCAAGAATCTAAGAGCCAGTATCACTGGCCCTTTATCAGTTAGCCATAAGCGACTTTAAAGGGTATCGAAAAGATACCCTTGCATCCTCAAACTGTTTTCATTAACGATTGTTTTATGGAAGTTTTTCCATCAAACGAAATTGACGAAAATGATTAAATATTTTCTGGTGAAGATAAAAATTGAAAAGTGTTTATTGATTTTCTATATAATAAATACGATGGCCAAACACGTTGATTTTCTAAACAACCTTGGAAGTCTTGAACAAAAACAGGTTATTGGATTAAGAGAATTAGAATTAAATACGGAATATAAAATTGTGAAAATGGAAAAGATTAAAACTAAGTTTGGGAAGAGCATATTAGTTGAGTGTGATAAGTTCAAGGTTTTTCTTCCACCTAGATTTACAAAACACTTAACAGATAAAATGATTGATGAGATCGTCAAAGATGGAATAAAAATCAAATACGCTGGTCTAAAAGGTAACTACCCAACTGTTGAGTTCTGTATGTAAACCCAAAAATGAACGAAAATGAACAAAAATATGTTGTCAGAAGTAAAAAATGGAGTGTTTAGAAATGGACCCTCAGAAAAAGTTCATTCTTACTAATAACTTTAATGTAATTGTGAAAAATGTGCAAACCGAAGTTCAAGTGGTTTTTGATATTAACGGCTGTCTATTCAGCTTGAATTACGATCAGTGGACAGAGTTTAAGAAGTCATTGTTTCCTATTGAGAACGAGGTTAACAGAAGATTCCATTATCAGTATCCGAACTTGTAATTTTAAGTATGTTCTAAGTGTTTTATGGTAATAAAGCCATAAAACTGAGATCTTTGGATATACACAATGCATAAGGAGAAGCAGTACTTTTGAATGTCATTCGAATTTTAAAGATACATGTATAAATAAGAGATTTAATTGAGTTTTTTGTAATTATATCCTTAGAGTTATGCAATTTATAAGACATTCGATAGATAGGAAATTTATTTGTCTATTGATTACCGTTTGAATTTTGAAAATCGGTTAATAAACAACGGAGATATAACAAATTTGGAATAGTATCCTTAGAGGTATGCAACCCACAATACATTCAAAATATGGCAAATTTATTTCTCTATCGAACGTCGTTTGAATTTTTGAAAATCGGTTAATATTCGGTGAAGTTACAGAGAATTTTAGAAAAAAATCAAAATTTCGGGAATTTTTTACGGGTTTAGTTTTGAGTTTTCGGAAAAATGTTATTCTTTAAAAAAGTCTTAGAATTTTGTGAAGATTATGCTAGTATTTTTTATTTTTCAAATTTATGAATTTTATTTTTTGCAGTGTATACCAACTCATAATTTTTTTTTCAGAAATTTGCCAACTTTTTTATTTGATGAGTTAGCACATTATAACTATGGGGACGTAAGACTACCCTATCAAAAATATTTTGGGTAAACACTATAATATTGGGCAAGTGAGTTGGCAACACTGACATTTTTTTTCTTTTTTTGAACATTGATGTTTTAGCTATATTTGCTAGCTAGGTGGACATTCTAAGAAGTTACTCAGTTACTCAGTAGATAGTGCTGTATATCATGTAGTTTATCACTTTGCTAATAGATGGCGTTGCTTGTAGAAGTATTTGTACATATATAAGGACCGATTTTCACTCATATATACAGCGTTAATCCGTAGCTCAGTTGGATAGCGCGCAGTTCCATAAAGCTTGTGGTTCAAAGCTGATAACGTAAGTTCGAACCCTTGCCTAGGACTTGCAAATTTATATCTACGGCCGGGGTATAAATTTGTAATTTCTCAAGGAACTGTAAAGTGAACTGAGCTATACTGCTGTCTTTCATCACAGATGGTTACAGTGTCCTCACCTCTGACTCATGTGTGGATATGGCTGGGCGTCTCTGTTACTTGGGACAGCAAAAGGGGGGGAAGGAAGGGGAACCTGGCGCCAGGGATGGGATGGGATGGATGCAATAAGATTGTGAGCTGTGTGGGTGAATGTTGTGACTCGTATTCAGATAGGTAGCTATACTGAGGCTGGGTGGAAAGCCACAAGTTCGCTTACAGACCTCAAAGGAAGGAAGGAAAGAAAGAAGAAAGGCACATAGAAATTGAACAAAAAATCCTAGGATCTATCTGGGGGGAAAACAACAACAACAACAACATCAGCGCTGACCTCTCAGATGGATCCTAGGATTTCTGCGACGGCAGTTTTGCTCAAATAAACTCTGATTTTTTAAAACATATTTCTTATGATCTCGTGTTGTGGTGTTCCAATGTTAGTACTGGGATCGTTCAAAATGAATCAGTGACAGATCACCTGTTCCGAAGCTGTATGTATTCCTTCTCATCGAGTTTTTAAAGCTAATTATTAACGGATTTTCATGATTCAAGTGTCAAATGAAAGCTTATAAACTGGAGATTAAGATGCAATAAATATATTTTGTGTAGGATTCCATTGTGAGTTTTTATGATTTTAAATGTCATAAAAGCATATGCGCAGTGTACAATATCTAATCTACTTTGCTCTCACCTTCTTTATTAAAGTTCAATGGTCAGTGGCGGATATGTAATTTTTGGTAGTCAGGGGTGTGGGGGAAAGTGGGCCCGTAGTTAGGTAACCAAACTACTAATGTTGGGGCCGATTACGACGAACTGGAATGGAAAACTTGAAGTCCGTAAGTAGTAAGCATTCATTGACATAGATCTGAATCTATTGCAGTTTCTTTACAAATTCCTATAACTCTGCTCTCCCGTCTGAATGTCTGTTTTGAGGCTAAGTGTTGTTTTCAGTCCGACACTAATCAAAATTTTTCCTAGAAACTAAAATCCAAATTAGATTCATTTTAGAGAACAAAGGTACTCACATTGAGCCTCACACACTACCTTTGCTATTAATGAATGTTTCCTTTTGCTCACAATTTCATCCACGAAATTTGTGTACACTTTATTTACTCTCATAATCTCTGTAGAATAAACATGAGGATACGTTCTAGATTTGTAGGTATGGAAACCTCATCTGGAAAAGAGCGTCTATTGTGCGCTGTGCCTCAGTAGCATAGGTACACAACGATATAGTTCCTGGATCTTTTTGTCCGAATGTTGAAAAATTCAAATACATTCCTTTCTGTTTGAAGATAACATATGTAAAATACGTATGTTACATAATTCTGCGATTATTAATGACTAAATCTTATTCGCCGCGGTGGTTCAACGGTAGAGCATTCATCTCTGGTGCATGGGGTCCTTGGCTCGATTCCAGCTCGCGCCAGGTGAGCTCTGTGGTGGACAAACACCGTGTGTGTGGCTTTTCTCGAGGTTCTCCTGTTTCCCCCCACTTTCTTCATTCCACCCTTTCATTCATTTCTCATCTTCACCGTCTCCTTTAGCCTAGAGTATAACTGTGGGACGTAAAACATAAAGATTTCATTTTTTCCTTTTTTAAAATCTTATTCGCAACCCAGCTAGAGCTATCAACATCAGGACCCACATATCAGAAATTCGAAAGAATGAAATGTAGATGCATCTGGCTTACTAAAATGAACTTTACAATATAGATACATAAATTCTATAATCATAGTCAGTTGATTATGACTTCTATAACTTAAACACTGGGGACATATTAAAGCAGAAAAGCGTAAGGCAATGGCCATTTCAAGTGCGTTTACATGTGTAGAAGAGGAAATCAGTGTTCTCAAATTTCACTTATAAATAATTTGTAGTTTGAAGAAGATACCATAGTATGTAATCATATAGAATAAAAATTTGCTGAACATAATAAATTATAGTATTTAGTTTATTAGGATAATGTTTAATTGAAAGCTGATAAAGGACATAGGAACAACTCATAATCCTCCAGAAGAAGACAGTAGCCACGTTGTCGAAATTATTGAAGTAAATAAAGAAACTTTGGAACGTACATTTTCAATTGGATATTGACCTTATCTGGATATAAACACTTGGGTGATAAAGGTAACGTATAAAACATTTTCTGAAATTTTGAACGTTTACTTTTCTCCTCGTTTTCACAGCATTTTCTATTTTTATTTGTACAGAAGTACATTAATTTTAATATTCTTTTTTTTCCTAAAAACGAAAACTTCTTCATGTCCTAAGAAATCAGATTGTTTCACTTTATTGTGTAATCCCTCTATTAAATATACATAATGATACGAAAACAATAAGTGAAAATTATGTATGATTGCAAGGTTTAGCTGCACTAAATTTAAGAAAAAAATATAAATATTGAATGAAAGAATATAAAATATTTATTTCTCTCTAATGAAAAAGTTATAAATTGATTTCATTCAATTAACATTCCAATAGTGAAATAATTTTTTATATAAGCAATGGCTGCTCCCGAGGGAATTCACGTCGGTAAAATTTTAAACGTTATCACTACAAGCTATAAGAAGAAAGCTTCATAAAACTGTATTCAAAAAGTATTATATGACCTAAAGTGAGCTTTCATCCTTTAGCTTGGAGCTATAAAATTTATTTTTTTACTATATGACTTTCTTGAAAAGCCACCACTGAATATCAGTAGTAATTTCTAAGATTGATCCTTATCAGGAAAAAAAATGGCGAGTTAATCTCTTCATATCCCACATTTCGGGATATAGTGTAATTTATTACCATATACAGTAATAATAGCGTTTCAACGATGAAAGAATTTTTAACATCGGTTCACTAGTTTCTGTGAATACCAAATATAGCCACTTACATAAGTACCTGGACCCCTGACTGTTATAATTCCATTGCTTGGGGTGCAGGTCATTTGCAGTTGTGAGAACGCCTAGAAAGATGCAACCCAACTTACTCGTAACTTTTCTTGACACTAACAGCAGTTGGTAGCTCTGAGTCAAGTAACATTGTAAGTCGATGACGCACGAAACATTTCTCCATTCTGAGATCAATCTCTCTGGTTCGGAGCGTGTTGTCCAATGAACATCATATGTTAATCTCAATATTGCTGTGTATGTAATGTATTATTTCATTATATACTGTATATTCTAACAAGGAACATCACCCAATTGTCCGGCTCCGATTTCAATGAAATTTTTATTGCTGATAGAGGACATGTATTCATTACTTGTGATGACAGAAATTTTTGCCATGGTGCATGTTTTCTATTTTTTAATAATGTTTAAAGGTTGTGATGTGGTTAATCGAGATTACTGCAGAAGTTCCTTACTACCCTTTGTAAACGAAGTGATAATGAAAGAACAGCCATGTAAATACGTATAGGGCATAAGGGGAAGTCGTATGGTACGTATGACCTTGACGACAGCCATCTTGAAATCCGCCATTTTGAATTAAGGTCAAGTTTTTTAAATAGAAATAGGGTGATATGATACATAATTTCGGGCTAGAATTTAATCAGGAAGACAATGATGAAGTTAGTTTTAAGGTGCGCCCATTTGGGGAAAAGTTACAGGTATATCAATTGTTTATACTTACTATGTTCGTAAGTCCCTTACCTCCGCTTCTAACCCGCGTATTAATGATAATAAGTGGATAAAGGTTTCGGTAACACATATTATGGCTAGAGGGAAGTGATACGATAAGGGTATCTTTGACGGCAGCCATCTTGAAATCCGCCATTTTTAATTAAAGTGAAGTTTTGAAAAATGAAAACCATAGCATGTGGCACCTAATAGTAAATTTTCCCCAAAAGCCAATGGTATGCTTATTTTTGTTCTATAGTTAACTAGTATGAATTTGTGACTCTTCTAATGAGCATGAAAGGTCCATTATTCGATCTTTCAAATTGGCAACACTCCTAATTTTCACCGCATGTTTTAAGATTCCGATTGGCACTTTGCAATTGTTGCCATGGATCATGTTTTCTAAATTTATTACATTTTTTAAGAGTTGCAATTTGCCAGTTCATGAATAGTGTTGGGATAAGCATCCAGCAATCTTTCTGAATTTTGAAGACTTGCCATGTAATTATTAATTTCCTAGGCAATGTAATTATTTATTTCCTATACCTGCCCTTCAAAAACTCGTTTACTGACATGAATCATCACACAACGAAAGAACTCCAACTTTGCATTCAGGTAATACCGAAGACGTAGCTTGTAATGGATAGTAGATGAGACGAGAAATCAAATGAAAATTTACTTAAAAAAAGAAAACGAAATATGATTTTTGTGTAAATCAATGGTCTTTTGTTTTGTTTTATATTTATTTGTTTATTGTATATTTATTTATTTTCTATGGCAATATTTTAGCTAGTCAGACAAAAATGTCATTCGTTTTCTAGCGATTGTTGTCGATGGTTCATGTTTGTAAGATTTATAATCGGTATTGATCGGGAACTCGATGAAGTTACACCTCTTTATAAACAAGTTACCTGTTTTCATATTTTGTTCACGGTACAAACACTGTGTTGGGAACAGTCATATTATGTCTCTTTGATATTTTCTATAATTGCTGCTGTTCCTTTAAAGCTGTATTTATTCAAAAAATACTGTTTATCGTTTACGCAACATGTTGGCCACACTTCATGATAATTTTGAGTTCGTGTAACACCAATTTGTTATAATTTTATTTGTATTTCTTTACGTCACATAGGTCCATAGGTTCCTCTTGTACTCTGGGTTAAAATAAATGATTACACTGACTAGGAAATTAATAATTACATGGCAAGTCTTCAAAATTCAGAAAGATTGCTGGATGCTTATCCCAACACTATTCATGAACTGACAAATCGCAACTCTTAAAAAAATGTAATAAATTTAGAAAACATGAGCCATGGCAACAATTGCAAAGTGCAATCGGAATCTTAAAACATGCGGTGAAAATTAGAAGTGTTGCCAATTTGAAGGATCAAATAATGGACGTTTCATGCTCATTAGAAGAGTCACAAATTCATACTAGTTAACTATAGAACAAAAATAAGCATACCATTGGCTTTTGGGGAAAATTTACTATTAAAATTAGGTGCCACATGCTATGGTTTTCATTTTTCAAAACTTCACTTTAATTAAAAATGGCGGATTTCAAGATGGCTGCCGTCAAAGATACCCTTATCGTATCACTTCCCTCTAGCCATAATATGTGTTACCAAGACCTTTATCCACTTATCATTAATGCGCGGGTTAGAAGCGGAGGTAAGGGACTTACGAACATAGTAAGTATAAACAATTAATATACCTGTAACTTTTCCCCAAATAGGAGCACCTTAAAACTAACTTCACCATTGTCTTCCTGATTAAATTCTAGCCCGAAATTATGTATCATATCACCCTATTTATATTTAAAAAACTTGACCTTAATTCAAAATGGCGGATTTTAAGATGGCTGCCGTGAAGGTCATACGTACCATACGACTTCCCCTTATGCCCTATACGTATCTACATGGCTGTTCTTTCATTAACACTTCGTTTACAAAGGGCAGTAAGGGACTTCTGCAGCAATCTCGATTAACCACATCACAACCTTTAAAAATTATTAAAAAATAGAAAACATGCACCATGGCAAAAATTTCTGTCATCACAAGTAATGAATACATGTCCTCTATCAGCAATAAAAATTTCATTGAAATCGGAGCCGGACATTTGGGTGATGTCCCTTGTAAGAAATAAAAACACTGATCACACTTGAATCAGAAAATGTTTGAAAGTAGACGAAAATATCAAATCTAGAACAACTGCTGGAAAAAACTTTAAATCTCTGTCTCCATTGACAGACCTTTTCCAATTCTTCTTATTCCAGCATCTTTTTCTTTCGATGGAAGAGAAGATCTTGCTTGTCACACTAAGTATGCATTGAAATTGAAACACTTGAAAACGTTTCAGCCTGGCCGAGATTCGAATTCGGGTCTACCGAATAGAAGTTCAATGCGCCAACCACTCACCTACCGCGCCACTTAATCTTCCACCCAAACTTATCCCTAGATAACATCGTTTCATGGAAAAATATAAACAAGATACTAATTCTTGTGTGAGTGTCTTAATGACTTACTCGAAATTTCCTTGTTTAATTCAAAAACAAGTTATATAGACGTTCCTCAATGAGTAAAATATCACGAAACGTTCTTCAAGTTGAGGCTACGTCATCGGTTGCAGGGATGGTCCCAATTTACATTACATTTCGTCTTTACCATGACTCCTAATTTCCAAAGAAGAAAAGACGACAGATTATTTTCACATCCTTTGAATTGTATTAACACGTGTAGAAATAGACAGCTCTATGTTTCTGTTCCATAACTACTAGTTTATTTTCTTATATTCATATGAAAAATTTGTAGTAAATCGAGCCAGTGGCACTAGCCGAGTGATCTTGGGCGTTCGGCTTCTGATCATGAATCCACTAGGGTTTCGAATTCCTCCGAAGAGCAAGGTCGGAATTTTAACTGTCCTCAGTATTTCTGTGTTCGTGTCCCTGTAGTGTTTGGATCGAGATACGGACAAAATCTCGCGGCAGGATCATCGTCGCCCAAATCTCGCCGGACCAAATCTTTGCCTGGCCAAAACCTAACCGCCCAAAACCTCATGAGCCAAATTCTCGTCTGGTCAAAACCTTCCGACGAAAATCTCACTTGGGCAAAAACTTGCGGAATGAACCTTTCCTTAAAGTTTACCCAATGAGTTTTTTAACCCATTATATCCCAGCGTATGATTGTTCATATGTAAAACATATATATTTTATATTTGCATCAAATATACACTGTTTCTCCCATGAAGGAAATAGCAGTTGCTACAGTAACTTCATACTTGTACACTTACTTCTGGTTAGAATTTGTTCTGGCAACACTTGCATTGCCACGCTGGTAAGCAGAAGAATTTTAATGTTCTCTAAAAAATGTCTCAAAGGTAAGTTTATTTGTTTAATTTCTCGAGTGTTTCTTATACACAAAAATAGTTAACCAATGTCTATGTAGGTTTTCAGGGATAAAGTAGGAGAAAAACATATCGGGCGGCATTCAGAGCGAATTCGTTAATCGACGGTTAGTCACAGTCTAGTTAGTAAGAATATTAACTCTTTACTAAGGAAGGTGCACTTTTTGGTATTCAGAGTCTACTTTGAGTACAACTAAAATGATGATTTGGGTATGATTAACTTATAAAACCCCAATGCATTGGTGAGTAAAATAAATGTGGCAACTACGGAAAAGTAGATGAGCGCATGCGTAGTCTGTAAAAATGAAAATACATGAATTACGAAATACGAAATGTTGTATCGCACGCTAAACCGTGGGTAAAAGATTAGTCTCTGATCTAGATTAATTAGTCACATGAAATTAACTTCGTCCAATATTACGTCCTAATCAGAGACTATGAATACAATTTTGATAACCATCCGTTAGGCAACCCCGTAGTATGGCGCTAATCAGACGTCAAAACAACTCTGCACAAGGCCCCTTAAATCTAATAATTAGGTGTCGAGCTACAGCGTTTTGAATTTTGATGTATGAAATACCATACGTTGGGAAACAAGAAGAACAAAATATGAGTTTTGTGGTCTATTTACATTTCAAATTACATTTTTTTCCATTGAAAGAGTAACACGTGTAAGTATTAGTATGGGTTAGTGTTAAATAGCGGCATAATATTTTCTTTAGTACACTGCTTCTCAAAGTGTGCACCGCAGTACCGTCCAGTGCTTTGAACACTTTGCAGTATTTTTCAAAATTTTAAAATATAGAACATTTAGAAACTAAGTTAGGGTTTTCATTTTATGATTCTGAGGGGACGTGGGAAAAAATGTTATATACTAACTGTGCTGTAAAACAACAAACTATTAGAACTATTGCTTTATCGTAATAATAATTTTAGGATAGGTTAGGACATATACCATGTATTTTATGTGATTTTTAAGAATATATACCCCAAATTGTCAAGTGCTAATAAATTATTACGAAATATAGATTTTAGACATTTCAATATTAGGTTAACTATTAATAATTGCCTCTATTGGCAGAGACTGCAGTATTGGCTTAGTAGGTAGATCATTGGCCTTGCATTTGCTAAGTCGTGGATTCGAATTCTAAGGTCTCAATTTCTATTGAAGAGAATTGTAGCTAAATTTGCGAATGCGCATGATAAAAGTGTACTTCAAAAGAAGCTCTGGCTGATTTCCCAATCCTGATTAGCATCACATTCTGCTACCTGACAAGTGAAATATTGATCGATCTCTAATGGCCGCAGGAGAACATCGTTGTAAATAGAGGGACACAGCTAGAACGGAGTAACTCCACTTTGGTAAACCAAGATAATGTAATATTTCCATTCAGAATTAATGTTTCTTCTATGTAACAGGGAATCATGGCTCTACCTTGATTAGTTTGTCAACGAATTGCATGAGTTTGTATGCGAGCATTAGCGGCCATATATTCCGTTCAACTTTGCCTTGCGATTACTGAAAAACCTGTTTTTGGTGTGTACTTCGTTCTAGCACGTGGCCATCCAAATATGTTCTGTAGTAATGAATAAAAAAATTAACGTTACTATCACATTGACCTTACTATATAGCACTTTTATTATTCAGTTCCAAGAGACCGTTAGTTGCAGAGGAGATCCTAAACGTGCTAAACGAACTGAACAATAGTGAGAAAGATTTTTCACAGAAGTAGGAGGTCCGGAATTGATTTTGTTTCCTCCAGATGACGGAAATGACTCTAATCAAGATGATCCTGCAAGTGATGCCGATAGCGATATTGCACAACTTCGAGCTTTATCATAACCGATGGAGGTGCGTGCTGTGGCAGGTGCGGAAGCCTACGACATCGATATTAGTGGGTCTGATGGAATACCAGCTAATTTGCACAGCTGCACACCCGAAGGGACATCATCGTCCAACTCGAAGCAGTTTACTCGAGTTTGGAAAGCCCCCCCCCCCCCGAAAAAAAATATTTGGAACCCTTCATAATCAATCAGTGGCGTGATAAACAAATCAGTTCTGTAGATGTATTTTGTGAATTTTTTGAAGATTTTATTGACCACATTGTCCACGCAGATTTTATTGACCATCGATCATTGTATTGTATTGTATTTATTTCGTCCTTTTTTTCATACGAAATATATATGTATCTTCAATGCATGACTGTAATACATGTCATATGAAGCGGACACGTCATTTATATATGAATACAAAAGTAAAAGAAACAATAATAGTGAAAATTACATACACTAGGTTAGTAATTAAGCCTTACTTCTTACATCTTATTACACTGTACATTTTACATGACATCATTGTTAAAAATAAACTTAGCAATTATTACTTGCAGTGTATTTAGAAACCCTCCAACAAATATGTAATGCTAAAAGCAAGTAATGACATTGATTTACTGTACATCCTGTAACGTTTCTATTTACTTAGCACTTCATGTATTCCTCTACCGAGTAAAAGCAATGTTGTAATAAATATTTCTGGAGTTCTTTTTTGAATTTAGCAACAGAGTCCTGAGTTTTTATTTCTTTCGGAAGTTTATTGTAAAGCATGATACCCGCGTATTTACATCCTTTTTCATATAATACTGTTCTATGTTCTACAATAGAAAAGTTTTCTTTGTTTCTTGTATCATGATCATGTTGCTGTCAACATGAACATTGATCAATATAACCGGAACATGGGTGTAGTCGACCTTTTGATAAACTTCATTCGTAGTATAGAATTCGAATCAGATCAAAAAAATAATATTAGCCGTTTGTCAGATTTTGTATCAACTCTGCTGTTGTCAACCTGTGAATACTCTAGAGACATTTGAATACAAATTTGCCTCTCTTAGAATTCACCCGACAGATAGTATTAGCTTTGCTGTCTTCGCCCAACATAGAAAGACCAAGAAGTCTTCGTCCAAAATCATCTAGTAAAGTTCCAACAGAAATTTGGTATGAAAAATAGACCTCGTTGATGAGGAGGAAACAAACGAAAGTGTGGGAAGTGTACTAAGGGCCATATGCATAGTCGACCACGTAGGGGTCCCCTAGACGAACCGTATCTGCGGGCTTCCTCAACCTTCCCCTTGACTGTGCAATGCATAAAGCTTCCAAAGTGATCCCTCAGGTACGGTTAACACTAAGGGCTGATTGGTCTAGTCACACCTCGAGCGAGGCTAAAATTTTGTCAAAAAAGTCGAAGGTAAAACTCCGATGCTCAATTCTACTACGATAAAGAATTTACATCGTAAGCACCAACTGCATGGACACAATGTATGCTATATAAAAAATGAAATAAATGTTCTGAACTTTTTTCTTGTAAAGGCGGAAAAATAACGGTGTAGATTAGGAATACATTTCTTTTTTAATTTTCAGGTAAAGTCTGTTAACTCGCAAAAAGAAATAAGGATATGTAGCTAGAAAACGTGTGAGGCTGTAGCTTTACAATAGAGAACCCACTAGAAATAAATTACATATACACTATATATATATATATATATATATATATATATATTGACAAAATCAGCCCATAGTATTTTTGTGAATGTATTTTATTTGCCTTTAAAAGTTACCCTTAGGAGGGCATAAAAGTTATCTATAAATACAGTATTTTGGGGGGGGGGGGAAATTCCATGCAAATAGCGTAAAACTTCTTATCTACTTATTCCTAGACTGTTATCATCCAATTGCGTACAATTGTAGCCTATAAGACACATACATACATATAGTGAAAGCCACACGTCTCAAAACCACGCACTTAACTTTGCAAGCTGCTTATTATAAGCAATTTTTACATCTATTACGGTTCATGCCAAGGTGAAGCTGCAGGGCTATAGTCGAGGTACGTCCGTAGGGAACGGGCAAGTTTGCGATGATGGTTATACGTGTAAGCGAATTAGGGGTTCACTCGAGCTGACACTTCTACGAAATTTATTTATTTATAGGTAAATAAATAGAAAATTTATAGGTAAAATACGAAGGAATGAGAGAGTAAATATAAGTAATTACCATCAATGGCAATATTGAAATGAATTTTAAGTGATAATGAAAGTATTGTATGTGTAAATGTGCTCTCCCACTATCCTCGTGTATACGTATACCCCATCGCTGACGCACCTGCTCCCTATGGACGCACCCGCTCACTATCACTCGGGGCCCCCTTATGCACTCCTACCATAACTCAGGTAGCATTCGTGCTTTTAGCCACATAGCACAAATTGATTCGTATCTTATGTACTGTAGTTTTTGTGCCATACGCCCACACTGTATTTATACTGAGCCCTCCTGAAGTCAATCTGCAAGTAGTAATGGAGCTCTTCATATAGTGCATGCTTTGCTAAAAGAAATAAAAGCTCTAACCTAATCTGAAAATATAAGAAATGTGTCAAAATTTGGTAGAACTGTTTGCTCGAATAATGATCAAATTAGTATAAAAAATATGCATCAATCTGTAGTTGGTGGTCACTAGAACCTAATTTTGCATTATAATTGCATCGCCAGTAGCACGCCGACGTGGGACCCATATTTGTGCGACATCGGCCAATGTCGGCGTCGTGGGATCTAAACTGGCCCACAATAACCCACCAAGTTCTCATATGGGTCCCACATGGGATCTTGGTGGGCTTGCCGAGGTTGATTTACCGATATGGGTCCCACGTGGGAACTTGGTGGGCTTGCCGATGTTGATTTACCGATATAGGTCCCACGTGGGATATAAATAGGCTTGCCCACCAAAAAGAAAAAAGCATTTTGTCCAATGAATAAATTTGAAACACATGAAATTAACATTTTGATGGTTCTGTGGCAATTATTTGAAAAAGTAATTTTTCGATTCGGCCTCGATCGATGTCGATCGGAGTACGCAGATTGTTTGTCAACTGTTCACAGTTTTAAAACCATAACACCGTATGGCGCCACAAACGGTACGAAGCAGTGATGCCAATTGAAGGGAAATTTCCCTTGGCGCAGGGAAATTTTGAGTAAATTTTAGAGAAAAGGGAAATTGCTTGTAATATCTCAAAATTGCAGGGAAATTTGAACCTCTCTTCAATCATTTATAGATTGAATGTATTTACGTATCTAATTAATCTCATTAGAATTCAGTATAAATTCAACATCTTATTTGTTCCAAACACAATCCGTTGCACATATTTCACATAAATTCTCACAAGTTATCTTGCTTTGCATTCGTTAATATTTATCAACATTACACATCGATCAACCTATTCAGTTAAATTCGAAACATGACAACAATGCTTATTTAAAATCTTTTATCAAAATTAATCTTCCGATTGTTGAATTAAATGCAATGCAATAAGATTAAATATTTCTCAATTAAATTATCACTCCAACTATTATAACAGTTTGGTTTTCCCAATCAGATGATGTTTTTCCCAACCAAAAAATTGATTTTGAAGAGGATTAATCAATGTAAGAGAAGAAAATATGCGTGTCGTGAATGTAAATATGTATATATGGGCGAATGCTGGGTCATTAGTGTATGTGTGTTTGTGTAAGTTTACAAATTTCCTGGTGACTGTGTGCGCAGAATTATAAATTCTTAAGAATTCCGCATCTCTAAACTTTGTATTGTGCTTACGAACATTCCTCGTGTACAGCCAAAGACAGTAGCAGCTAGAATTTTCTTTGTAACTGTTCGCATTCGTTTCAGTAAATATGGGAGTTCTGTTCTTAAGTAAAATATATACTTAATAATTTCCAAATATATACCAAATACATACCAAATATATACTTAATAATTTCTTTGTACCTTGGGTTACATTAATATTAAAATCTATCATGATATCTATAATAAAAATTAGTTACGTAATATTTATTTTATATTTTTTATAATTTATTTAGGTTGTTCGTCCTGACCGAGGTATTTATAGGGTTTTTCCTCAATCACACCAGGCAAATACAGAGATAGCACCTTTAACATAGGTCCTGGCCTACATCTTTCCATATCCTTTCCCCTCCTCTATAGTGACGCCTTAGATACCTAAACAACAAATCAAGTTCAAATTCTGCGTAAGCTCAAAGGAAGGCTGTCAGGTATCTGCTTGTATGTGATTATAAGATTGCGGTGAGGGGGTGGAAGCGAAAACGATTAAAAATACGTTTACTAAATACAGTACTTGAACGTTTTGGTTGAAGGGAAATTTTGTCCGGAAAAGGGAAATTCTGAAGCTTGTGAAGGGAAAACGGCTCTGAAGGAATTGGCATCACTGCACTGGTACGAAGCGAGGGAAAAGCAGGAAATATATTTATGACGGTTGTTTGTTGTTGTGGTTTTACCCAGTGCGCGAATTGAAAAATTTTCCCAGGGGGGACGAATTTCACCCATATGCGCACCCAGTTCTCCCCCCCCCCATATATACACTACAAGTACAAAACAGTTGAGATGTGATATCATTCATAAATTTTCACTCAAGTAATATTTAGGTTAGCTACGCAAAGTAAGAATTGTTCCCTTTCTCTATCTTATCTTTATGTCCATTTAAAAATACTCCAGAGGGGGAAAAAGTTATCCCTGCCAGGGATAAAATTTTTCTTCTCTAGGGTGGGAAAGAAGTTTGTCAGGGGGGGAAATCCCTGGCATCCCCCCGCCAATTCGCACCCTGGTTTTACCTTCAATTCGTTGAAATCGTATTTATTATTGAAGGTGTGTATTAAAATTATTTTTCTTTCATTACTAGAATGTATATTTTATATGATTTGCATGAACGATGTCGACTATAGATTAAGAGAATCCACATAAACTGTTCCAAATAAATTTTGGCTAGTTTATAGTCCGCGCTCGATGCAACAAATCTTGTACTGGTTTTGTTGTTACAGGTGCAAACATGTGTAGATACTACTAACTTAGTCGTGAATAATTTTGATTTATGGTCTTCAGGCATAGGAGGCTCAGGCCGAGACGGCCAAATATTGGAACAAGTTTATTTACTACTTAAAAAAATGCGTTAAAAAGTACTTTAAATTGAGTGATTATGACAAATGGAGGTACTATCGAGTTATTGACTACCGAATTGGCACATTTTCGCATAGTTTCAGGTTAGGTTAAGATCAGCAAGATTTTACTTTGTATAAAACAGTGGTAGATGCACACGCATCACAACTGGTTTGTGTTAAGTACAAGGGACACAGTGTTGATAAATATAACTTGTAACTCTATTTTAAGTAAGTTAATTTACTATTTTGCTCCTTGTACTTAATAAACTTTAGGTGAGCGCATACTTTCGCTGTTCTGCGCAACGTAAGATCTTGAACCCAGCTGTTGGTTTAGGGGAAGAGAATCCGCCTGTCACGCAGCACTTGGGCAGTTCGAGCGTGGGTTGGAATCCCGCGCAGGCCTGACTGAGGCTTTCCTCCGCCCCACAATGAGAATGCCGGGATAGTACGTTCTCTTGAAAGGCTAGGGCCACTTCCTGTCCAAATCCTAGTTTTACCTGAAGGATCGATCCCTTCTTTTTGTCCTTCCCATGAGTAAATAAATAATCAAAATAAGGTCTTGCCGGTTAGGTCATGTTAGGTTAGTTTCTGTCTGCCACTACGTTGATTTGCCTGTAACCGCCATTTGAAAACTAGAATTGGCCATGAAAATATAGATTCACACGTAGGTTACTTAGCCTGTGATTGTCACTCAGAAACTAGAATTTCCCCCCCCCCCCCCAAAAAAAGCTAGCTAGGTTGGTCAGATCTCTTTTGAAATAACTTACACGCTGATGTGCCGACCATGAAACAAGTTAAGGAAACAGTACAGTGAAATATTCTGATGTAGACCTATCTTTTATTTCCATGCAACATTCGCTACCTTATTTTTTCTTGGAATTATGTTTCTGTTCATAAAGATATTATGTTTTTATGTATCTACACACAAGTACAAATATCTATCGTACTGGAGTAACTGGAAGTTCTGGGTAGTGACGTGTAAAACTCGGAAAAGTCATTGAATTTGATCTTGGCAAATAAGTGAGAATCTTGCCCTGGGAAAACTTGTTTGAATAGTGGACCATGGTAACTGAGTGTGAGTGAATTAAGTTAACGTTTTGAACAAGTTGTTGAGCTTCCAAGGACGGGATACACCCCTTTTGAAGGGGGATTATACCCCCTTCTGTGCCCTCTGTGGATGAGTGGATAAGCTCGTCGTCTTGGAATCAAGGAGTCTCAGGTTCAATTGCCGGTTGGGGACACAAGAATTGAGGATCCCTCGATAAACTGTAGGTCCCATTCTTAGGACGTCATCATCATCCCGTGGAAGGCAACCACCATGAGTTCACCTTGTCCAGAGACCTTCGGGTCAAAGACCTGGCTTCGTGCAGAGCGCCGATCACAACCATCTTACCCCTCCCCCTGGTCCGATTTTCTTCCGCGACAAGATTAACCTTTCGTTTCAGCCAATAAAAATACATTAAAGTTGCATTCGAATTCGTCACTGTTCATTTTTAGAGCACCCCCGTTTTCATTTTCTAGGCATCGTCACGTCGCTTGGCAGGGTTGGCTGGTTTAAACCAGCTGTTTTTTTTTTTTTAAAAAAAAAAAAGAAAACTAGTTTAAACCAAAAAACGAAAAATGTTCGTAAAAGTGTAAGTGTTTGTAAAATCTTGATGAACACACATTTGTGGGTTATCACGTTTCACTCCCGTATATTATTCGTATTATATTCAGATCTAAATTCCCCATTCATTATTCAAAAAGATTATGCTACAAAAGCAACTTTTTTTTTTTTTGCATAAGTTTATAAATGTTTGTTTTGTGATTTTTTTTTGTAGTTGGTATTATTGTTATGTAATTGCAATCAAAGAAAAATTCTAAATATTGTTTCGTTTCAATGTTTACTATTGATAAATTACATCGAAATGCCGTACTTTGTGTGTGTGTGTGTGGGGGGGGGGTTATACAGACCCCACGAGAGGCATTTAGTGAAATGAGAAGTATCTTTGGTATCTATTTATGTATAAATGAGTCTGAGCCAAAGTGGACTCAAATAATTCGTATCTTTATCAGGGTTTGCCCAAGTGGGCCCAGCCCAAAAAAACCCACCGGGTTTTTTCGGGTTGGACCCACCTGAAAAAACCCACCTGGGTTTTTGAGCTTTTTGTTAATATATTACTGATACAACCAAGGTGATCACATTGAAAGTCATTTTTATCAGATTTTAAACTTTCCTTGGGCGAATTGAATGCTTTCCCGTTAAGGTATACAACATTCAACATAAGACCTTTATCAAGTTCTGAATGCACTGAATGAATAAAAAACCCTTACCTTAGCTTGAGATAATTAAGTAACAAATTAATGTATGGACTATGCTTATAGCCTATTTGAAGGAAGAAAAAAAATGCAATTTTATATTTTAGAAAATACTTTCCGTGAATCGTGTGCTCGCCAACTCGGCGACGCCGAGGAATGTTGTCCCTTATACGTTTGACGCGTTTAAAGCCATGTAGTGCACTATCTACATTAACGATCTTCCTGATTATATAGTTCCAAACAAAAGCGTACTTTTTGCGGATGATACAAATATTTTAGTTGAAATTCCAAATAACATTTGCTCCGAGGAAATCATATTTAAGAACACGACAGATAAAATTACAGAATGGATAAAAGCAAACCAACTTAACTTAAATGCAGCGAAAACAACTATAATGAGTTTCAATGAAGGAAAACTGAACTCTCTAAATATACATCAAATACGTATAGACGGGGAACTCATACAGGTATCTGACTCTTGTAAATTTTTAGGGATAAAATTGGACTCTAAGTTAACATGGGACGATCACGTGAATGATTTGTTGAGGAAACTAAGCGCGAAAATATATCTTATACGTAAAGTTAGTAAGATTCTAACTACAGAAACATTGAAAACAATTTATTTCGGATTGATTCAGTCAATTCTATCGTATGGAATCATTTTTTGGGGTAATACCTGTTATGCAAAGAAAGTGTTTACTATGCAGAAGAAAATGTTACGAATAATGTTATCAGTCCCGTTTCATACACCAAGTAGACCACTGTTTCAGAAACTTAAAATATTACCATTGCCGTGTATATACATTCTAGAAACAACATCATTTATACATATGAATAAAAGAAACTTTCAACTCAACTCGGACCTACACGAATACAACACAAGAACAACCAATCATATTCATATCCAAAATTTCCGTCTAACAAGAACTCAAAATTCGTTACACCACATAGGAATAAAACTTTATAATAAATTACCAGATCGTGTCAAACGAATGCCAAACTTGCAGTTTAAAAGACACCTCAAGTTACTGTTACTCAAACATCTTTTCTATGGTTTAGATGAATATCTTCACTGTGATCTTTCTTTATAATGTAAATATCAAAATTTATTTGAATTTTAAAATATATAAAACAAGGTAAATTTATATTTTCTCTAAAAGTACACTTAGTTTGTTTTATTGTTACGTATATATTTTATATTATTACTTTATATATTGTATTATTATATATTATTTTTTAATAATTGTAATACTAATTGTAGCGTATCTCTTGCAATTATTATTATTATAACTTGTAATAGTAACTGTATCTCTTGACGAAGCCATGAACGCTAAGTTCTTACGGCGGAAAATGAAATAAATAAATAAATAAATAAACATGTAGTGCATTAGTAAAACTATTATTATTATTTCTTACCTTTGATGGTAACACGAGTATTCTTCAATAAAATTTAGTTTTCCAACAACAACAGTTTAGTGCAGTTATTTGTAGGTACTCTTCAAATAAGCATTCTGTAGAATCAACACCAACAAAAGCGTAAAAATTCGTCAAATTTAAGAAACTCGATGCTCAGAGTTCCGAAAACTACGTACCCCTTACTATTTTAAGTGCTGAATTCGAACTTTCGTACTAGTGGAAGTTTCGATGTACAGTAAAGGGAGCTGCATTTTCGAGGGAGGAGGGAAAAAAAAAAAAAACGTCCCGAAAGAAGTTCTCGGGAAATTCCTCCAATTGAACGCACAAAGCATCGGAACTGAATACCTCAACAATATAACTATTTATTTTATGCTGTAAGATATTTCATTTCATTTAAGACATTCTGAAACATCCTAACTATATATAAAACTACATGAGCTGATATAAATTATTGAGCACTTCCTGTAGGGCTACAATGATTAAATTTGGCATGATGGCAGCTTTCCGGGACTAACGGACAGAAAAATTGCCAAAAGTGAATATTTTTAATTTTTAAGGGGTCTAAAGATGGGATGAAAAGTTTCCCCATGTTATTTAAATGGGCCTTTTTTTGGACCTATAATCTCATGTTTTGGGTACTTAGAATTGGAATAAAAACTTGAAATTCGGTATGCTTGTACGTTTTCTTAGCAGAACCTAAGTAAATCAGTAAAAATTTAAAAATCCAACTTTAGAGTGGTTTTATAGGGAACTGAAATATCTTTCCCATGTTATTTATATGGAACACATTTTACACCCCCAAATTATTGAGCACTTCCTGTAGGGCTACAATGGTTAAATTTGACATCATTGTAGCTTTTCGGGACAAACCCACAGGAAAATTGCCAAAAGTGAATATTTTTTAATTTTGAGGGGGTCTAAAGATTGGATGAAGAATTTCCCAAAGTTATTTAAATGGGCCTTAAAAAAAACTTATAATCTCATGTTTTAGGTACCGGTACTTAGAATTGGAATAAAATCTTGAAATTCGGTATGCTTGTACGTTTTTGTAAGCGTTACCTAAGTGAAACATCAGAAATAAAAATTTCCAACCGTAGAGTGGTTTTATGGGGAACTGAAAAATCTTTCCCATGTTATTTATATGGGACGTCTTCTACACCCCAAAATGTTTAGGCCCTTCCGGCATGATTAGAATGATGAAATTTGGCATGATTATAGCATTCCAGGACTAACCGATAGGAAAATAGCCAAAAGTGAATATTTTTAATATTTTTAGGGGTCTAACGGGTGATGAAGAAATTTCCTTGTTATTTAAATGGGAGTTTTCTTGGGATACAAAATCTTATCTTTTAAATAGTTGAAATAGGGGAAAGAAATGATAGAATTGTGGGTTCAAGAGATGCGAGGCCTGGCGAAGACAGTGTATGGGGGGCGAAGCCCCTGATGGGCATTTTCAGGAAATATGAAGAGCAAGTTCACAAAATTCACTGTTGATGCAAAGGGCGATAGATAAGAAATGCGAGGCCGTAGGCCGAGCAAACTCGGGGGCCTGGAGGCAGAGCCCCCAGCTAGCCAAAAGCTAGTTTATTTTATAAAATATGAATTATATCTTTCTTAATGGTCCTAAATTAATTTTCTGGAAAGATATTTCTTGCAACAAGTGCTCGGGACATTCCTGTAATTGAACGCACAAGGTATTGAAAATTAACTTCAACAATAAAAACCATTTATTTTACGCTGTTAAATTAATATATTTGGTGTTCATATTTGGCAAACGTCACTGAGGCTTCTGGGATGATTCAATCTGCATTTGTTCGTTCGTCTGCTTGTACCACACATAGTGCAGGGAATCACTTCTGGTCTTTTAAGTGTAAATTTTTAGAGTACAAGCACGATACAAACTAAATTTCCTGTGTAGATTTTGGCGGCATACCAACGTAAAATTTCAAAATGGTGTCAATTTATTTTTTTCAAAATAGCGGGTATGCACGCTACAAAGCGCAATTTTCGGTCTTTTAAGTCGAAATTTTTAGAGTAGAAGCACGAGATACTTTGAATTAGCTGTATATATTTTGGCGATGATCCAACGTAAAATTTCAAAATGGCTGCCATTTTTTTCAAAACAGCAGTGAATAGAAAATTGTTGCAAGTTGTGACAATGATAATCTTGAAATATAAATCATATTTTAACACTTTTACCCCAAAGACATTGAAACATTTTGATAAAACCCAATTAAACCCGAAAAAATCAATAAAACCCGAAAATACCCGAAAAAACCCATATGGGCCCAGGTGGGTTGGGCTTTTTCAGAAAAACCCAGGTTTTTTCAAACCCTGATCTTTATTCACTTTTCTTACTGACATGCAAATTAAGTCGTTGTATTTCTTTAATTTGGACCAATAAAAGTCGTTGTTAACTAACTGGAACTAAATTAGATCTTCTGTACTCCGTAGTACTTTGAAATTGTCCATATTTAATTCTGTATAATGGTTTCACTTGTACAACTGTTTATCTTTTTGTCCTTCTGAAATGATTCTTGACAGTTATATTAAGAAGCATGTAAAGATCAGTACAACGTATTTTTATCAGGGTTCCTTCGTGAGTGAGTCGACAGACGTATCGCATTTGTGGCCAATTAGTCCTGGTTCCGAGTTCAAATGGAGGACAATTTATCTCGGATGTAACTCGAGAAGCAGTTTTTATTCCGCTTTAAGCTTATGTAACCCCTTCCAGCATAACCCGGCTGTTGCATAATAATATCAAAGCGAAACAAACTTATTTCTGTCCATATATGATATGAATATATAGAGCAAATTATTTAAACCAAAAAAACGTGGTTTAAACAAAAAAACGTTTTTTTTTTCAATAAAAACCATGGTTTTTGCCAACCCTGTCGCTCGGCCAATAAAGGTCTTAAAGGACAGTGAACATTAATGAGAACTGCACTTTGACGTTAACTACATGCCAACTGAACACCCGACCTGGGTCATAAATTGTAGGTTTTCTTTGTTCAAGTCTCCTGAGTAAGTACAGTAAATAGCACATGGCATTTTGTGTGCGTGATCAAGGATTCGAGTTCCATTTTTTTTTTGGGAGGGGGGGGGGGTTAGTTTGAACGCGGTTATGATTTCACTGCAGCAAGAGCTATATACCCGTCACTAGATGCTCAGTTAAACCACATTTTAACTTTTTTTTAGGCTTGCGTCGCATTTATTTACCTATGTCATTAATTTATGTTCTAATGATAGTAATTAGTATAAAGAATTTCGTCTTTACCGGGGTTGTAATTTTTCAAGATGTGCTGCCTGAGCAGTTGTTTCATCGTTTTCTGTTACTACATGTTGGAATTTCCATTTTGTGCAATGCACAACTGGTAAGCAAAGAAGAATATTTATCATACGCTAGGCCACTTCTAAAACTGTTTGTTGAAAGAATGGTAGCTCTTTATGGAGAAGATTGTGCAGTATATAATGTTCATTCATTAATTCATATCGTAGATGACGTACAGACATTTGGAACGTTAGACAATTTTAGCTGCTTTCCATTTGAGTCATTTTTGTACCAATACCAAACACCAAACAAACCATTATCGCAGATCTACAGACGGTTGTCTGAAATAGAACACGACAAGCAGAAAAATGTAAAATTAGCTTTGAATAAACCGTATAGCGGAGCACCATGTTTAGGTGTTGTGGGTGAAGAATATAGAGCAGTGAGTTATAGTGGATTCACCATTGATATCTCTGTTGATAAGGACAGTTTTGTTCAATTCACTACAGGAAAAATAGGCAAAGTTATTAATATTATTGAGACAAATAGTTCGAATGATCACCCATCCATTTGGTTGATATATTTGGATGTTCCGATAGAAGGTAACTATTATTCCTTCCCATGCAGTTCGCAGTTGGTATTTGTTTATACAGTAAGTGCGGCAAACTGTCGAATAAGATATCCCGTGCTTCCCTTACCTCAGTGACATCAAAATGTATTGTGTGTTTGGAAAAGAAATACGCTGCAGTGCTTTCTCATTCAGTGTTGTGATTTTTTTTTTTTTTTAAAAAAAAGAGCATATCTGTAGACAGAATCAACATGACCTCAGGAAGAAAAACGTTTTGCGTAGCAGCTTTCACTGACGAGAACGGAGCATTAGAAGTTATACCTAGTAAATGGCTTAAAAACGAAAATGAATGCCTTTGGCCTAAAACATCATCCGTTAGGCGTATTCAAAATTTGATCAGGGACTGTAAGGAGCCATCTGCTGATTGGACAGTTGTGAACATAAAAATCTATGGACAATCCAGTGGGTACTATTTGTATTTTCTTTTTATCTGTCTCGTTGTGTTTTTGAGTATTTATACCTCAATTTTGAGTCAAAATGTAATATTATTTCACTATTTTCTGCATTGAAATGCAAGATCTATGATACGGAGCAGCCGTGATTTAGTTGGTAGCGCGTTATCTTAGTATTTGGTAGGTCGTAGATTTCAGCCCGGTGGCTGGTCATCCTGATTAGACACCATGTCCGCATTCTGGAAAATCAGGGAAACAAGAAATAAACATAAATGCCAGGGAAATTGCAAGAGGTTGTTTCGGATTACGTTTGTTCCTGTTTTATTCATTTATAACGGTTACTAACGGTGAACTCACCTGTTCGACGCTCCAGCGCTACAGGTCGAAATTTGTGAGGATATTTTCGTCAAAACAAGGAAAAGTTTAAAGGTTTAATTCCATTGTAATTTGTATACTTGTGACTACAGTTCGAGAAGCTTAGTTGGTAAATGAAACTCATATAAAGTAAGCTTGTTTAAATTCATAGCTTCCTGTCACCAGTTGTTTCGTGACAAACATGCTTTAAAAATGTCTTCCATTTTAATACATTGCTGCAATACAGTCTTATTGAAGAAAAAAGAAAAAATGGTGTCCTCTTTACATTACAAGTTGGTATGAGGTATGAGTTGACATATATTTGTATGACCTAAAATGAACTTTTTATGTTAGGACCTTATATAATAAATTAGCTTTTAAAATCCATGACGTTTCTTATAGGATTCTTAAAGTGCTTTTGAAATAACGTTAAATAAAGTAAATAGTATATGGAAGAAAATAAAGAAGTCAGGGAAAAGTAGCAACTCCAGTCAGGGAAATAAGAAGGATTTTTTCTTTGTGTGTGTGTGTGTGTGTGCGTGTTTGTGTTTGTGTCTAACTATGCTAGAGTTTTTTCCGGGATCTTATACTCAGTCAAATCAGGCGAATGCTGAATATAGTACCTTAAAGACAAGGCCTGTATAACTCTCTCCAAATCCAGCCTTGCACTATCTTATCGTGAGCAGCAAATGTCAAAGGTACGTTAAATAAAGTTAAAAATAAATAAATAAAATAAAAATGCTAGTATTCTTAGGTCTTCTATTCTTAATTCTGTTACAGGCTTTCTTACTCTCGAATTTCAGTCGTGAATAACTTTACATAAACAAGAGTATTTAGTTCGTAAACAGATTTGTTTTATTTGGGATATTCTAATATTTAATGTTTTACAGTTAGCAAATAAATCACAACTGAGGGTAGATCCATAACCATGTTGCTTTCTTATTGTGTATGGTTTTCATGCCAAGAATAATTTCGCAGCTACTTTCCCTTATCAGTAACTGTAGAATATATGTATTATTTAACATTTCAGATTCATTTCAAAAAGCTACAGCAAAGGCTGACAAAGCTTTACTGACTTCAAACGTTAGTAGTGATTCTTCTGACGAAGAAATTTATTCAAGAAGATGTCGCAGAAAGCCACAAAGATATTTGTCTGAAAAGGACAGTGATGACTCATATCCAGGAACTAAGAGAAGACCATATGAAACTTTTAACGAATGTAGTGTTCCAAGTCCCCCAGCACCTATTCGGAAAGGTAATTATGCTAAATATATTTTATATTCATAATTTCGTTCAAGAACACTGCTTGTCTCCTCATATATATCTCTCTTGATAGTAATTTCAACGCAAATTAAAAGTTTAGCTCGTAGCTGATTTGTTTCCTAGGACTATGTATTGAATCGCGTTTTAAATATATATATATATATATATTTTAAATGTGTGAAAGTTAAAATTATCAAGATTTCGTGGGCGATTCTTTATTGCCAGGGAGTTGACCTTCTTTCGCAGTGTTTGTTTCAGAAAAAATGTTCCGGGGGTTACTCTTAGTATTCGGAGGGGCTGAAACCATATATTTCCCTCTGCTGGTTCTATTCCAGTACGTTTTAACCATTTCGTCCGGGGGGGGGGGGGGGGAACAGGCCTGAAAGAAACACTCTTTCGTATTACTATGCCAGTGCAGACGTTACTTAAATGTGAAACTATATACTATTTTGGAGAAAGTTTATTGCTACTTCGTCTCAAAAATATTCAAAAGTAAGGCTGGCTGAAATAGTAGACAGATAGAAGTAACCTACAATGTTTTATGAACCTGTTGGAAACAATTTATTCGTTAGATGTGCAGAGTAGTTGTTGTAATGTGTACAACAAGCTTGAAGTGAGAAGCCCTAACAACTAAAAATAAGATGTCTAGTTTGTTTATTTTTATAAACAAGTTTTTCAATTTGGAGTCCAAAATTGGCTGCTTGCTATGTTCAAGCAAGTTTTACGTAACAAATCATTCAGACTCAGATCTAGTCTCAAGTAATTTATTTCTATGAAAAGGCTTGCTAGTTGTTTTTCTTCTTTTTTTTTAACGAGGTTGTTAATACTTTCGCCTTTTATCGGATAAATGCTATCTTCTCATGATGGTTAACTACAGAAAAACCGGGCTTGTAATGCAAACTGTGTCGTTAAATTGGTTCTATTATGAGTATACATCAATAAATAAATAAATGAAAAAATAACGTACACATTAAATATTCATTTAATTATGATAGGGAGTCTATTTAGGACAAGATCAAACAAGCAGATAAACAGCGTTAGTATCTTTTAACGTTGTGAGTTGATGTAATCAAAATCTGTGTACGATTTCTGCGATTTCCGGGGAGGGGGATAAATTCGTCAATAGCTCAAAAAAGTGGGTTTTATTTCCACCATATCCAAGGTTGAGAGGTATTTCAAGAAACAGAGAGGAAGAAGTTCCAGCCATCCCCCTACAGATAGAATACTGGATGCAATCATTGTAACGTTTTAAACATGCTTTTAAAACCATAGGTTGTCACCTGCTTATTGTGTACCTAACAGTCTAGTAAAAACTGGATGTTTGTATAATTTCATTACTTGCTTTCAGAGTCGCTTGGAGTATCTATAGGAGGAACTGCGGAGGTAAACGTATCATCTATGGTGCACAATTCAAACGGAGGTTGCTCGTCTGCATCACATCGTAAAAGTCCAAACGGACCTTCACCATCCCACTCCCAAATCCAAACTCCATGCAGAATGTCAGCGTCGTCAGTTGCCACTACTTCATGTGCAGATACAGACAGTACCTTCACATCAGCTCGTTTAGGAATTGGCAGTAGTAAGTATCCAAAGATTAAACTGTATTGCTAAGCTTAGTTACGTGTGTCGTCATTATTAAATAACCAAACAAAATGATGACTATATTGCTTCTTTAGGGACATTTTGAACCCTGCTAGCTCGAGAGTGAGGCAGCACATAGTCAATGCATCGATATTTTCCGACCACTTAGTGTGGCCGCCTTGACCTAGTAGTCTCCGAGATTATCACCAATTTTTGTTAATGAAAAACGAAATTATGGTAAAACTTATGCTTGGAAATTGAAATTGTTATGTTCCAAGCCGTGCGAAGGAAGGGGGGGGGGGGAGTCCGAACCCTTCTCTTCCTCAAAAATAGATTTTTGTGTAACTAATATAAATTTCGTACTAATTACATTTTAAAACATATATATCATACTAAGATTTACTTTTTACAGTGAAATCTTTAGTGTTTAAGATCTCCTCCGAAAGTATTTCTAGATCCGGCGTTCCTTTCGTAATGGAAGTACTTCTTGGCTTTAAAATTCAGAACATATAATCTGTAATTCTAGTTTTATCACATTTTGTTTTGCAGCGCATCCTGTTGGAATGGTTGCTTTGGAACTATTCTGTTCCATATTAGAGGCGGCTTGTGGGCAAGCGTATGTTAGGAGCGATTAAACTCCCAATCTTTTGAATGCTAAACCGACGGGCTGACGATATAAAGTTTGTACCATGAAACAGAAAAATTTATATTTTTGTACAAAACAGCGTCTTGTTAGTCATTTGTTTTTTCTTACTGCCTGTGCGCAGGTAGCAGACAAAATTGTTAAGTCGACACACCGATATGCCCTCTCGTGGCGCTTCTGGTTTCTTCGCTTGCTTACCAACACACACTCAAGTTTTTATTGTTGCTCTGGCTGAGATTCGAACGAACCCAAATTAGGCAAATTCCGTTCAGGTGTCATAATTGTCACACCACAGAGACGCGATCAACGTTCTTTGAATGTTAAGCATTCCTCGCACCCCATTTGAAACCGTTACTCTGCTAGTATCGATATTTAGACATTGTTCCATATACGGAGGTTCTGCAGAGAAACATTGGAGCATATCATTCTTATACTACATTAATTTGAAAGTTGAAATATCAAATGTAACTGCATTCTCTCGCAACAGGAGTTTTTGCAGTAACCTTTTTCAGCAGAACTTCCGTATACGGTAGAATGCCTAGATATTGACACGAGCAGGCTATTTTATTCCATTAAGACACTTGAAATGCTCTACAGACATATAAAATTGACCCGAATGTGGTGTAATGATTAGGAAAGCCCTCAAACAGCAATTAGTAATTTTCTTGCAATAGACTTAAAAATAATAAAATAAAAATAAAACTGCTTATGCATTAATTATGAAGCTTTTATCAATATGTGATTTAAAATTCATCCCGTATGTTGCTGTGGGTATCGACTTCAGGGTCAATATGAGCTATGTGCCGGTCAGAACCTAGATGACTTTTGTTAATGGTAGTTGCGGCACACACGATCTTAAGGTAGAATAAAAAATATTTCAAACAATGTGTACCATTGCCTCCTTGGTCTTGTATTAATTTAGTTTTTTTTTTTCTTTCTTTTGATATTTCAGCCGTTGAAAAAATATTCCAGTTACTGCAGAGAATCCAGCTAGATATGAAACATCTCAAATGTAAAGTTGATAAAATGGAAGCCAAAATACATGAGCTGCACCAAGTTCCCTGTAGTGGTAAAGAAGCTTTGCAATCTATAGAAAATGCAAACCTGCTAGCTGACAAGCTCCCTTTACGCAGTTTGTCTGTGGTTCACAATTTGATTTAAAAGACAGAGAGATGGCTTCAAAATTGGTGAGTGGTATTCTTAAGTTCGTATTGACACGAAGTATTTGTAAATATCCTTCAGGTATTGTTTGAAAAAGAAAACTTTTATTCTTTAAAAATAGATCTCGTGTGGGCAGATGCTTTTTCAGATGTACAGGTTGTTAAATTAATGCGTACCAAACAATGTAGGGGTGGGTACCTGACATGGAAACAAGAAAATGCTTTGTGACATGTGCATACCGATCAATAGGTTGGGAGATGCAGGCCGTCGAAAGCGTGGGAAAATAAATTTCAGAAGCCTAAAATTCAAACACTGTCCAACCAACGTAGAGAGTGCAGCTTCATATCTCATAAAGGAAGTCGTTGGTGTTCTATTGCAAAAATGCATGTTTCAAAATTCAGCAATGCATACAAAATTTATTTTACAAGGTGATGGTAAGCCGACAATGACTTACACTTCGGCTTTTCGGTGCCTTTGAAGAGTCCTTTCGCACGCAATGCACATTCTTTTAACATGCATTTTTATATAGAAAAGGTATGACTTCTTTTATGAGATATGTCATGAGCCTATAATATATTGCTGCGTACATGTACACTCATGTCCAAAATAATTGTCGCATATCTATAACTGTCTTCTTGTAAGAATATAATTTGATAATGATTTTGCAGGGTACTTTTAATACTGATACTATGTGTATAATCGGAAAATGTATATTTGTGGTAAATTTCACAGGAAAAAAATTACAAATACGAAAATTAGAATGAGTAAAACAAAATGTTGCTAAATGGACAAGAAAGTTTTATTTTCGTTTTATTGTTCTTATTTAATGCTCTTTTGACACGAAATTTGCCACATACATGTCTTTGCCGATTATGCACATACTAGCATTATAAGAAATACCGGGCGAATGCGTTATCAAATTATATTCCTACAACAACATTTATAGACATGCGACAATAATTTTGGACATGATTGTACATCAGCCAAACTGGATTGGAGATGACGTATTTTTTTATTTTTATGTATTTTATTTATTTTTTAATCCAAAGCTGATTGTGACGTATTCTTAATAATACAGTTTCAAATCAAATAAAATCGAATCAACTATTTCTCTAGCGGTAGCAGTTTGGACTGTGAATTCTTAGGACTTATAATTTAGGTGTCCATATTGGATCTTAAATACTACTACTACTACCAATAATAATGCAATCCAATACTAGTTCGAAAATCTTGCTTTCACTGTATAGCACCTTCGTGTTTCAACAACAAAATCATAAGGTAGGATGGTATACGGTTTCCTCGTGCCGTAGACATGTCTACAGTTATGCCTTGTTTGGCAATACCGGTACCATCTTCTACAACCTTTCCAACCATCCGCGGGTTCTCATAAAAATTAAGTGTTTAAGGGCAACTTCCACAGGTGTACATGGATTCTCCAAGCCTTCGCTTTGCAAATAATTGAGAAGTCCCTTCACTTTTCGGGAATTCGGGAAGTCCTGGATACTTTCTTTGAAGTTCTCTAGCACCCATCTCCACCTTGGTAAGTGGAATCAGTGACTATGATGATGTCACGGTTTTGCAGGAAGTGAACTTGTAAGACAAACGGGCAATACGATCTCAGCAATTCTCGACTTCATCTGCAATCATTTAAAGTAGTATTAGTGTATTTTAGTGACCTGTGCAGAAAATATAGTAGATTGTTGAGAATGGAGAACTGCATGAACGAATGTTACATAATTTTTAATGCTTGATGACAAAATAAAATTGTATTTCATATTGCTGTTGTATTTCATATGGTAATGTACTAATTATGTTTTTTTTAGTGTCATTATCTTTCCAATGGGCGTGAAGAGGACTACAAAAAACTGACATTGTCCAATCTGAAGACAGTATTTTCGAGGGACTTCGCAATGAAATTTAGCATTGACGGATTACGTGGGAAGGAAAAATTTTGTGGATTACAACTGTTCCATGTAGTTATAGGTACGTCATGTACAAATTGTATTTCATTGGGCAAAAGTCATCCAGGCCTAGGTTTAAAAGTAGTATCCCAGGATTTCTTTGTGTTAGAGTAAAATCGCTGGAAAAGTCTCATTAGGAATGTGTATTTAATGAAAAGTCCTAGTCTACGTGGGCCCAGGCGTTTTTTATTTATTTATTTATTTATTGAGAAAGTACGGTATAAGTGCCTGAATACACCATTCGATTTTTATCGCTCGATAATTGACGTACGACATGGTTATACAATGATTTAAATCAGCCTGTTCCTGTGCATTTGATTACGATTAGGGATCGAACGAGACTGACAGAAGAATTATTAAGTTTGATTTAGTTCAGTGAAACTTCTATATAGCGGACACAAATAGGGAATATAACTGTCCTATTATTGGGAAATGTCCGCTATTAAAAAAAAATCTACAGTATACTTAACGTACTACTCGTATAAGCAACATAACGTAGGCAAAATGTCTCTGTTTAATAATGAGCTAATACAGTGTTTTTTTTCCCCTATAGTATTATGTTCGGACAAAATACTCTTTCTCTTCGAAATTAACAACTTGCAGCAAGGCAAATAGACAAAGATTAAATAAACTTTTGCTGAAAATGGATACTAAACTAAATGCATGTTGAAAACAAATAAATGGAGACATTTGCGTTCAATTATCACATCCAACAATGCGCGGTACATTAACGATCCTGCCTATTAATGCTTGAAATTCTAGAAAATAACAAAGCTTTATTTCAGGCTGTCCGTTAGTTGGAAGTTCTACATAGACGCTGGGGAATAGTTTTCAGTATCCGCGTCCGTTATTGAGAATGTCAGCTATTCAGAAGTAATTTTCACATTGCACCCAATGTATTTCTGCCAGGAAATTGAAAACTGTCCGTTATTTTGAGATGTCCGTTAGAAGTTTTACTGTAAATATAATTTCTATGCGTCGTACAAAAGTCTAATGAAGTCGAAACAACACATTTATCCTTCGATTTTTGTTGTGCGACGAATATGGAATGGTTTAAACAGGTAGTAAAGTGACCTCACTTCAAGATATGTGCACTAGATTCACGCCACGATGTAGTTCGGGGCTCCTAATAATTTTAGGTCCTACCATTCTGCCTTTCACGGATGAGACTGAGGAAAAGCCCCATTCGCGATGGTGTCGCTGATTCGCCTGTGCAGGATCTGAGTTCATAAAGAATTTTGTTATATATATGTAATAGAGTCTAATTTCATCTTTCGGATGTATGGCGTTTTTTAGTATATATTTTTAGGAATCTTGGAGGGGGATTACTACCAGTGAAATCCTTTGTTTAGGTGCCATTCTCGCATTGTCCTAGTAAAAGTAAAGCTTGCGGTAATATCTCCCAAACAATACCAGAGTTACGAGACAAGTTCCTCTTCGGATCGAATCGAATTCCTTAACAATATGTAGTAAGGGAACTGGAAGTGTTATTATTCGTTGTGATCATTTTACTACAGGAATATGAAAATAATTTTGAATCACCATCAGAGTAAAAGGTCATTCTAGAGGACAAAACATAATTCAATAATACGTTAAATACTCTCCTTTCATATGGATCCATATCTGCTATGCTATACGCGTTCCTTGTCATATTCATTCATCAGTTTCTATTACTGCAGTTCATGTTTGGAGATTTTTTTTTTTTTGTCATATATCGAGGTTTCGGAGACCAATATGTGTTAATCTAGAAAAATGAAACTAAGAAAATTAGAGTTTTTTTGGCATTTGTAGACATTTTAGGGCATTGGTAACGCTGTTAATCGCAAATAAATAATTGTTTTCCTTGTTTATGCCTCTGAAAGAAGTTGTAATTTTCTGTCAATCGCACCGTGCAAGTGAATTTTCAATTTTTGACTTGAAACGAGTGGATATTCTGAGCCATCCACATATCGTTTTCCACTCCCTACTTCCTCTGTTTGACACCGAACGACAATGTCCTGTTAGATTAGCCTTTCGAGCACGTAATAATGCGCTCATGCGTACAATGGATGTTTTTTGTGCAATGTATAAAAGGTTTCTTTGTGTTTTAGGAGAAAATTATATTTTCGTTCGAATTTTATTTATGTAACTTCAAAATTAATCTGTTATTTCTCAATGATGACATTTGCTATTTAAATGTGTAGTCCCTTCTGGTGATACAGTATTATTGCATTGAGTTTTTACGATTTTTCTTCTTCAGAAGCAGTACAACTCCGATTTCCTGATATACAAACTAGCGACATTGTCCAACGGATTGGGAAAGTCTTAAGTGGTTCGCGAGATTGGGATGGCTACAGATGTAATCGGAGAAGAGAACAGGTTCAAGACTTAGGGGAAGATGCACAGTCGTTCCGCGGGGAACCCGCAAGAGTCCAAGGACCACTTGAATTCACCTTGCAGAGTCACCCCGAAGGGAAAGCCGTGGGGTGATCGGTCCCTCGGCTAGTTGTGGTCAACCCTCAGCAGCGTGTCCGATATAAACCAACTTATATGAACGAAATGTCTTATTGTAAATAAAATAGTAGACAATAATATGTTAAAGTACAAGAGAATTATAAACTTGATGAAAGTAACCGTTATTAATAGTTTTTTTTTTTTTTATTTATCACAGTAACTTGCAGTTCGCTAATTTGCAGAAATATTTCCTAGTGATACATTTTTATAAGTTTTATGTTATATTTTACTGCAAAGAACCTATCCAAACTAAAACTTTATAGTGGCATGCATATTTTACTGAATATAATGAGTTTTCCGAACTTCCGTGCTGTCTGTGTAAGTGTAAGGGATGAGTCCACACTACAGACCAGTGTGCGAATTAACGGATATTTTACACTGGGATTAAAAAAAAAAAAAAAAAACTTTTGAGAAGTTAAAATTTATGGGAAACTAATAATTTACAGAAGAAAAGAACTTCCTAAATTTTCTCTAAATTATTTCAGGTTAAGTAGAAAGATAAATATTATCTGCATAGTTTATTTAATTATATATTAGTTTCCCTAGTCGGGATGTGTAGCGGAAAAATTCGATGTTTGAAATAAATTTATTTACAGTGGCTTTTGTTGACGTAGAGTGTATATGATTTTTACGTGTTTAATTTTATTATACATATGATATATTGACATAAGGGTCAGGAAAATGGCCACTTATCAGTGAACCCTTTTTTGAATAAACTAAATAATTTCCACGCGTTGCGGAATAAGAGCTGGTTCCTTCTTCAGTGGAAGGAAACAATGATGTATATGAAGAGTACGCGTTAAGAACAGTGAAGGTCACATTTTGAATATGCTCAAAAAATATTTTCTCCACACCAAAAGATACAAAATGGTTGGTGAAAACAGGTCGTAGTCCACTCGTGAATGTACACGTGAGCGAATTACGACGTGTTTTCACCATCTTAATTATACATTTTGGTGCTGAGAAAGAATTTTCTGAGCATTTTAAAACGTGCCCTTCATAGTCCTTCCTGCGAACTCTTCATATGGAATGAAACAAAATGGTAAAGACAGTGTCAACGTTTGGTACTTATTAAGTTGATGCAAGAGAAGATTCACTCATTTTTCTATGTTGTTTCTATATTAATGATAATAAGTTACGTGTTTAAAAGTATTTATTTCCATTCGTTATGTTGGAAACAGCAAAACAATTGAGGGGCTTAGTGGAAAAGGGGCGTATCCCACATTTGAATGTTTTCGAGAAACAGAAGGTTTTGCGTTGCAACTGACAAAAGTTTTACTATGGAAGAAAGGTACATAATTACAACTACATATATTAGAGGAAGGTCTGATATGTTTCAGAAAAAATCATCATGCATCTTCAAGAAGAAATAAACATAAGAATGCACATGATCATGGCTGCCAAACCAATACGAGCTTTCTATATTAACTGATCAAAATGAAAGTTCCAAAACGCGAATATGTATGTAATGTACAGAATAACACAACAGAGTAGACCATGTTCGTCTCTGCAAATAACGTTTACACACTCTACTCAGTGAGAAAGAAATTCACACATGTTCGTGTAGCCACAAAAATAACAGGTTTTAGAGAAAAAAATATTTCCTTTGTACGGCAGCATCCTAATATGCTAGAACCGTACACACGATAAACACAACACTGCAGACGGGTATCATACACACTATACTGCACAATAAACCATTACCCAGGGCACAGTACTCACGTCCCTGAAGAGACACCTCACACTAACACTCGAGATCGCTACTGTGAATACCCTCTACCCGTACGTAGTTCCTGTCACCATTATTGCATCTTAGAGATCTGTAACATTCGTGGTGGATTGGTGGAATGTAGTTTAACATGTTCATTAGATTATCATACTTAGGATTCTGAATAGGTCTTCCTTCAGGAAAACCATATCTTGCAGAGAGCGCGGTTGTCCTCTTCGTCCCTGCAAACGTAGAGTACTTAAAGGCTCACATGTGGAGTATGTATATTTCACCTGGACTAGTTGGCTGCCTTTCATAAATTTCATGCCAGTCGCTGTTCTCACATTGAAGACTTTCCCATCTTCTGTTTTCTTGCTAAATATCAGAACATACTGCAACGCTGATACAACCTTCATGACTCCTGTTGTCATCTCGATGACTTCAAATGGCAATTTAAGCGCTGTCTTTATCAGAGTGACTTGTGCGGGGGTGTACACAGATTATTTCCCTCTTCGCTCTCTCAATGATACCGAAATCGGCATCGGAGGGGAGGACTATATGACCAAGATTGAAAACTATGTTCTATTGTCTGGAGGTCGGTGACATTTAACAAATACAGTCAGAGTCCCATAATGAGCGAATATTTACTTTGTCCAACGCACGAATCACTGTACACTAGTACGTCTGTTGCGAATATCTCTGGTAGGTGCATCATCACTCGAGGAATACAGCTTGCAATTTCATCACTATCACGAGAAGCAACAGGTTCTGACCAGACACACATAACAGCAGAATCATCATGACAGAAATGGAACCCGAAACGATATGTCCACAACTGCCGCAATAGAAAACAGTTCGCGTGCTTATCATCGGTGTTGGAAGTGCTTGATTCAGATCCATAGCAGCAACTATGGTGCTGCTGTTAATATATTTGCATTTCTACTTTGCATTTCTCAAAGATTGGTAGGCTGCTTCTGTTTTATGAATATGTATATGATATTCAGGTCGTCTAGTTTCTATGTGTAGCATCTAATCACAAGTTTTACAAGTGTCGGTGCTTGACATTTTAAATGTCATGTTAAATTCATTATTGAACATACATCGATATGTACACAATTTCACTGGACCGACTTTCCTTTGTTCACATTGTTCTCCATATAAATCGTACATTTGTTGTAAAGAATGCACCGAAACAACAGCATATATATATGAGCGTTCAGGGTTTGCAGCTCTGCTGTAGTGAGAACAGTATCTTGGAAACGACCTAAAGTGATTCCTGTCAATATCTAGTTTTTGTTCCGAAATAGCATGGCGGCGGTGTTGATGTTTACCTGTACGGTCCTCTTTGGGAGAAAGCAACGGTTTCGCAGGTATAACTTTCGTATGTGTTCTCTAATGACCACGGGCGGTACGCAAACTACGTTCAGTGATACCATGGGTATTTCAGAATGTTTGTTTGACATACATTAACTTTCATTCCAGATGACAGACGAAGAATATAATAAAAAGTATTGGCGCACCCGAAGACATTCACATTTTTCCTGTCTTTAATGTACACACGTTCACATTCTGACCTTTTTATTAGCCCAAATAGATAGGCATTTTGCGTGTTGAAATCTTGCATGTTGTAAAACAAAATTAAAATATTATCTTTGGTTTCAGAATCGATATCCTTCAAATAGCCTATCTACACAACTCAGTTTTACAATACCTAACATCACTTCGTATTTTATCCGGTACTTCCTTACCTATGGGACCAATGTAAATCTTCCCTGTGTTGCTATTAAGCTTACATTCATTATCCGTCCATTTGTTTTCGTTTCGTGGTTTAACAGGCGAATTTCCCAGACTGGAATTACTTTCAACGTCCTGCTTAGTGGCCATTATTATTTTCAACAGCAATGTGTATCAGCGGTCACGGCTTGGCCGATTTCTAGACTGATAGCCAATGGCAGATACTGTTATATCACCACAAACTTAGAAGATTAAAGATGGAAGCGGGATAAGTCATTTTTCCACTCAAGAGTTGCAGCTGAAAGGGGATACGTCATTTTTCCACTAACATTTTTGATACAAAATTTTCTTAATTTTCGTCCTACGCTTATGGGATCCATACTATACGGAGTTGAATCCTAACATTTCTGCTCAATATACCGGATAGTTCCCTGTATCCAAATTTGTAGATATCTCGATTTTCCAAATTTTGTGGGATACGCCCCTTTTCCACTAAGCCCCTCAATTGTACAATAAATACCTCTATGCAATGATTGAAGTTCACGATAAAAAAAATAATAAAAAAAAGTTAGGGAATATGTTTTGTGAAAATTTTATTTTAATTATTTAAAAAAAATAAAAATGTGAATACTTCAATCTGAAAATGTTTTTATTATATACTGTTTTGTTTAGTCTAAATACTGCATCTCTGAAACACGCTAAATGTCCGACCGCCCTCTTGGATCCGCCATAGATAGAAGTGCGGCAAAACTACTTGCACCAGTGACATTTTGAAAAAATGTCAGATGTATCCGATGTCATTTTCTCCTATTTTCATCAGAAAAACATAACTCTAAACCAAAATGGTGGACAAGCATGTAGCGTGCGCCAGAGATGCAGTACATGGCCCTATTCAAATCTGATATGGTGACATTTCCATCTGGTGTTAAATCTGTAAAAATTATATGGTCACATCTGGTTTACCGATGTGGGTGGGATCTCCCACCCAGATCTTCCCCATACCCACATTGTGATTTTAGCTTTCATGGTTAACCGATGTAGCTCTATATGGGTCCAACCCAGATCTACAACATGCCCTACAAAAGAACATATCCGCACTCAGGTTTGAATAAAACTTTCATATTTAATCATTTAATGTGAAAAGAAATAGGCTGAGCTCGTACGTTTCGCAATTGTGTATAGAAGCTGAACGATCAGAAATGTCGCCTATTCTATGTTCGGTCTCAGGTTCAAACCCTGCTCCCGCCAAGTGAACTTTGTGGTGGACAAACACCGTGTGCGTGGGTTTTCTCGGGGTTCTCCCGTTTCCTCCCACTTTCTTCATTCCACCATTTCATTCATTATTCATCATCACCGTCTCCTTTAGCCTAACCGGCATAACCGTGGGACGTAAAACTGAAAGATTTCATTTCATTTTTATTCTATGTTCCTTGTGAAAAGTACTGGGCGATTCAAATACATTTGAATAGCTCCGTTCTTTTTACAAGGAACATATAGAGCTACATCGGTTAACCATGGGAGCTAGAACGACGATGTGGGTATGGAGGAGATCTGGGTGGTTCAACATAGATTCCACATCGGTCAACCAGGGAGCTAGAACGACGATATGGGTATGGGGCAGATCTAGATGGGCCGACATTGATCCCACATAGGCCGGTATTGTTCAATCAGAGACCAAGATCGATTATGTTGATATAAGGCAGATCTAGATGGGGCTACATGGATTAATGTGGGGCCAACATTCATCTGGAAGAATCCACATGGGACCCACATAGATCAACATCGACGCCGATGTCGATCGACATAGATTTGCCAATCTTGGCCAATGTCGGCAAAATGTTTGCCATTCTGCATCGATCGTCATCGACAGCGACATCGATCCCACCAAAAATTCCCATGTTGATCGACATCGGCCCATCAACTGTGCTACTGGGGATAATTATCAGCCAAACTTCTTAACACTGTTTCTATAATCACAGGTACATATGAACCGATGCATACTCAGATCAATTACAGCGCAAAACAGGAGGTCGATGATTTCCACTTGTTTTTCCTTGTACACACACCACCATCGCTAATGTGCTTTCGCGGACAAAATCACGCGTGATCCCTCAAATTGTGCCCAGTTTGGAATCGGAATAAATGCAAACTTAGCTTGTGTTGGGCATGGTTTTTCGCATTTATTTATTTATAACATATAAGTTTGCAAGCATATTATAAATGTGTACGCAGCTGGTGGTCAGGTAAGAAACCAAGAATGCAGAAGACGTTAGATCGTAAGTGGAAAAAAGGGATGGTAGCGCTCCTCAACTTTACCTATGCTGAGAAATGTAGGCAAACACCAACAGGAAAAAGGATGTAAAAGACATTAGAATAACATTTTCACATTGAAATATGTATAACTGTTGAATCATTTTTTCCCATCAGTGATGATTCCAGATTTTTTTTTCTTTTTTTGGTAGTGGCGATTTCAATATACTGCGGTTCACATTGAGCACGAGATAGGTTATGTGGTCCTGAGGGAATGTCATGGTTCTCGGGGAGAAGTCCCCCCGGCCGATCCTTGAAATCACCACTGGTCCCCTAAAATCAATTCTTAAGCTAATGTACAATCTAATCTAAAATCTACTACGGTACCAATATTGTAACAAGTATCTCTCGCTTATTTTATTTCAGGTAGAAGTTGTTAGTCTACGCTTTGATCTCCTATTCAATATTTGTACGAGCGGAAGCAAAATATCCTGCAATCTTCTGTCAGGAATTGGTATATATTTTTAAATTGGTTGCCATCAATATATGTCATTTATTATCGCTTAATTAGCTCAACGAATTCGGCAAACTCACTAGCATACTCAAATATTTTGTCAGCATGGAGCATATGCATTTTACACAACAGAAACTGCTACGGGCTTGCTAAAGGTACTCCCATGCGCAAAAAATATTGCGCGTATATTGTAACTCACAATTTTTCGCAATTATTCCATTTTCCATAGGTTTATTGGTAAAATTCAGTTATTAGTACGTGGAGATAATAGAAAGCAATCCATCTAAGGAGATATTTCCAAAAAATATAATTAAATAATAAAAATATAAGCAAAAAACAAAATTATGTTCGGTTTTGTGTATAGGGGAAGGTGCTCTACCTAGGGACACATTTTTTCTCGGATTTTTTTGGAATAGAATTTTACATGATACATGCAAATAAAAAACAGGGGAACATGCACAAAGCTTTTTATACCTTCTAAATTTTTCTCAGAATGTTACAACAATATTTGTAGACACTAACGTGAAATTAAAGAAGGTGGTGCGTTTGTCCTCAGGTACATCTATATGATCTACCTAGGGACACGTAGCGTTGTACCAAGGGACGCAACTTAATTATAATATAGTTTGTTATACAATAGAATTAGTAAGTTCCTAAACAATAGTTCTTTAAAATTTTGGTTATATAATGAGTAGCTATGAGATAGGATTAATTGATAAATGCTTAATAAAACAAATTATACATTTTTTAAAAAAGATATAAACAATATATATACTTGTAAACTAGAATAAAACTTTACAAAGATTAGAATGACAAGTTTAAGATAGCTTGCTCTAAAAATTGAGATAATGTGCTATCTTTAATCTATAGATTAATCGTAGATTGCTTGGATTGCATCCTAAACTGTGAAGAAATAATTTTCTTTACATTTCTAGAACGAAAATAACAATATTTTCCCTTTGTGTCCCTTATCCGTTTGTTTTATCTTAACTCTTCAATGTTCGAATAGGGGAGCGAGGAAAACAACTACTTTGAACAATAGAGGATAATAACACCAAATTGGGAAGATGAAAATCAAAGTTTGAGTTTAAAATTCACTCTAAGAATTTACATATGAAGTCACCATGAAAATTCACAGAACTGCATAAATTTCTCTTTAGCCTCGAGCTGATAAAACAAAGTTCAGTAGGATTACGTTCATGTCTTATCAACAACCTCAACCAAGATTGAACCCTGAGAAATCGATCGAAAGCTTTAGCTGGTTCATAGATCTTTTCGTGCCGCCAACTCTTTGAATTTCAGGTAATTTTGTTATGATATCCTCAGGTGAAAGAAAGAAAATTTCTGAATCCTCTTCACTGACAAATGTGTCCGTTTTTGTTAATTTTTTCAAGTATTTCACAGCAAAACCTACATCATTTTCATTTCTATTTACAACTTTTACAACGAAATGTTTAGTTTCTTTCTCTCCTGAACACTGTACTAAAATGTAGTCTCCTGTATTACTATTGCCCTCAAAATTAAATTCAGTTTTCTTCTCCATAAGTTCTTGAATTAAATCTAATTCATCTTCAGACGAATTAAAAGAATACTTAAATCTTCATCTTCGCTGCTTGTGTCATATTCCTTTCTTTTCTTCATTTTAGGTGTCAAACGAGGAACTACTTTGGTCACCTTCTTGCGTTCTAGCTCTAATTTTTGCTTTTCTGGCGTGTTTGTAATAATTCTAGAAGTTACCTTCCTTCGAACGTTTGGCGTTTTTTTTTTTCCTCTCACATGACAATAGAAGTCTTAGCATCAATGGAGTTACTCCAGAACTTCCTTCTTCTGAGGTAACCACAGGTGTCTTCTGATGACAAGAACAATCTGATAATGGCATACATTCGCCCGAGCAATTGATGGACAACTCCTGGATCTGATTGCCTTGAGAATGACCTGGAAATTGACTGAAGCCGCTTGGGCTCACATATTCATGGTCCTGAAAAATGTTGAATTTAGTGGAACTATCCCAGTAACTCAGAATTTAGTGAACCCTCTAGTAATATTTCTTAAAGTAAATGCCAATTCAATTCGTATGCTTTACCAACTAATTCGGCGACCTCATAAATTGTAACTCGATTCCCGGAGTTTTCAGGTGAATTCATCCATTCGTTCGTAGCCCTTTGAATCCTGTAACGTGCCGACTAAGAGCAGATTTTGAAACAGAATATTTCTTTGCCGCACTTCTGATTGAAGACTTTTACGACAAAACTTCACGTACAGCTGCTTCGACGTCCTCTTTTCTGGGTGCATTTCTTTCTTGCCACACTTACTGCGAGGCATTCCACAATCTGTATCGAGACGAAAAAGAATATTTAGTAAATAATTTTCTTCTGCATTAAAAGAAAATTTACATTCTCGATGCAAAAGTACACTCGTTGTACCTGGGGACAGATACTTTTTGTGTCCCTAGGTACGTACGGTAATGTGTCCTTTGGTACATCATTGTGCCAATTTTTAGCATAACGTTAATCACTAGATTTGTTATTGCGTATTAAGTTACTTACTTGCGCTATTTTATGGAGTAATCTATGTAGATTTCTCTCTGCAAAATTCAGACTCCCTCTCATACGTCTGAACTTCACAAATGGGAACGAACTATCATCACAAAAATTTACTTTCCGACACAAAAAATTCAAAACACCTTCCCGCGCACGACTGCTTACGCGGTGTGCAATTGTTTCAATGTTGCCACATCCTTAGGATTTTTTACTTCCTACCTGACACAAATTCAACAACACAGTTTGTGTACACACTACTGTAGAAGCAATGTCCCCAGGTACATACTGTCCCTAGGGAGAGCACCTTCCCTTACTGGCAATAATGTTTTCGAGGGAATTTTTGGAGTAGCACAGCACGATTGCAGAGGGAATAACAAGATTAGCTGAATCAAGGAACTGGAAATTGGAGTAAAATATTGCATTTATTGGCTTAAATCTAGGGTGTAAATTGTCTGCCAAATATAAATTAGCTTCTGTAAGCAAGATGTTATACGGAAATATATAAACAAAGAGAAAAACTGTTGTCTTAAATTTGGAAGTGACATGCTCTATAGCCATGAGCATTTATTTCTTAAGAAAAAGGTAGGCAACAAAAGAAAATCTGTGTGGGCAAGTGGGTAGAGTGACGGACTAGTAATTCTTATACTGTTTTGACACCAGATCGAATCCCATCCGGTCCTGTTCAATTTTTTTTTCTTTACAAAACATTGTAGAAAGTGTATAATTTTTGTGTTAATAAGAAACGAAATAATATAATAATGAAATAACTTTTTGTTTTTCTGATGACGTATTTATTCAGAATTAGCTTACTATTTATTACTAATAGCGATTGTTTTTAGTTTATGGTATGGTATGCTTTGTAGCGCCCCAGAGGGCCCAATCCCTGGCGGGCTACAGCTAAGCTTGATTGCTCAGTACCGGAGCACTGAGATGATAAATATATGGTAAGGGTCGCCACCTGTGATCATGCTATGACACAGGAGAAGAATAGGAAAAGATGCTAACACTGTATAAGATTGCACTAAATCAATGCGTTAATCAAAAAAACGAAAAAAAGAAAAGAAAAAAAAAACAAACTTTTAGTACAACGGTAAAACGAATCCAACCTGTGCGAGACTGCCCCTGTACACTCTACGAATGCACAGAACACAGCCCTTCCCTTGTGCTGTGATTTCCTTACCTATTTGAATCTTATGAGAATGCCAAAGCTGAAATACAAGACTGCAGAGTTAATTTCGCAAAACATAACACTTATGGTAGGGTGTTGCAACATTTTATTTGACTTAAAAACATTCACAGATTAAGAATAATGGATCTCACCAATTATTACACCAAAATTATAATGAAATTACCATTGTGACTGCTTTCTGAGATAACCCTGCAATGTTATACTTAGTGACTTGCTCAGTTACTTAACTGAATAAACTCACACCCATCATATTGCTATATTGTAATTGAAAATAATGATATGGGATTCAACACTCATATGAAACAAAATATTAGAACATACATATATATATATTTATATGATTGCATAACGAGTAATATGACACTAACAGATAATAGGATAAATGGCTCGAGCAAACGTAGATTTACTTACCACGACTAGTCGGGTTTACACTAATTATGTAATACTCAGAAGTATAATATGATGCACTTAATAGTAACCACCATAGGAGTAAGGAACCCCAGAGAAACATCATGCTAGATAGGTTCTCGCTATATAGTATGTAAACATAAGACAAGTGACTCGTCCCAAATGAATGAGAACATGAATGTAAATAAAAGGGTGGACAAATTAGACAAGTGTAAATATTAGACATTATAAGTAAAACGGACAATGCATTGCTGAACGTCAGCGTTGATCAGGATGCTAGGTACAAGTGAGCATCATAATTATACAGACGTAATGCTCTGACTACCAAAACCCGTGTAATCTTCAAGTAGTGGCGTATGTGGACAGAACTTACAAGGAAACGACGGTAACGTGATCCATATAGGCTGACAAAAGTAAAAGTCACACTAACTTTAAGTGGAGAAACAAAAGGATCACATATCGAATCGACTTGTGCTAGACGGCCAGGTGTCTCCTAAACACTAAAAGCACACTCCTGCTTCCGACAATGATAAACTCAATACACAGCAGTTAACTAGACCATCATACAGCTAGTGGTGTTCCTATAGCTTACTTCAGCATAGATAAGTGCAAACAGACAATCGTCGAAATTACATTCTTAAGACGGGCATCAGCAAATCCACATACGGGCGCTATGCAATTACGATTCCAATGAATCAGCAACAGAAAAGATAATTCTGTACAAAGCAGAATTATGGTCAGCCTGCTACGAAGACAGGCACTCACAACACAGGGTACTTACCCTTCTGACAGGTGTAAACAAGCAGAGACTGCTATACCTTTCATAAATGCACTTGCACTATTAACGGAACACATTTCCAACTGGACACAAAAGAAATACACACTAACTGCTATTCAAAACGCATACGATGCACAGAACTTGAGACAGAATAACTGATCACGGTTGTGGAGAACTTCCATTAAGCTGTAACGTCTAGAAGATAGGACATGAGGAGAATTCTTCGTCTTGCACACAACCCGGTCTGGGCAGGCGAGAGCTGGGGGGCACCGTCGCCAAAAGTAAACACACCGATCCTGATACTGACAATCCATGACGCTCACTGGACAGTTTAACAGACAATGAAGATAAAGTATTTACTATGATTATCAATGGAGATTTGAATGATAAGTAGCACTATTATAACATCGTACTGAGAACATATTAATTGAACGCTTCGTAAGAGACACAAATAGTGTATATATGAAACTTAAACGTGTAGATATTAACTCTTATGGATAGACACTTCAAACTGTAAGACTATGTACAAAGTTCCATTCCAACTTCTTGGGAGAATGCTGAATTCTTGACTTCTTAAATAGTCACTAGGGAGTACTGGATCACATAAGTCACCAGGTTACGTACGATCAAATGGCTAAACAGCGCAAGCAGAACTAGCAGGAACAAGTGATAAACCTGTATCCGTACTTGCCACTCGAATAGATCACAATGATGACAATGTTCAGGATTCCACTTCCGGAATGTCATATTTTCACTGGCAAATTTACCATAAACTCCTGATGCTTCCATATTACATAAAGGCACGGATATTTCTAAATGGGACAGATGATGAAAGTACTTACTTCTGATACGCTTCACGGACATTGCGAATGAGTTGGGGGGCCCCGCTGCTAAGAATTTAGTTGGACATTAAACACATCATTTCTGATTGCAAGTAAAAATATGGTTCACCGAAAAACATGATGAGCAGTCCACTCTGAGAATGTCATTCACTAGATATTTGAATATGCAGAAGCAACCAAACAGAGCCAACCTAAAACATACACCTACACAAAGATGACTCACGTGGCAGCCCGGGCTAATAAGTATATCCCAACTACATTCGGAATTTCATACTATGCTAAATAGTGGCACACTTGCCAAAATCTGTGAAACAATTCCTTGAAGCATAAAGTGAAGCACACACACTATTAAACGTGACGATGGCGGCTGTAAATTAGAGATTTGACATAGTTTATCAACGCGCACCAAATTAATCATGCCATGATGTCTTCATGTTCGACTTTCAGTACCCAGAATCCCTTGCGCGAACCCGCGAACATGATGCTTCGGCAGGGTTGCCAAATACAAAAGGATTACAAGAGGTAAGTAATAACTTGTACTAATAATACAATTGTAGAATCGTTTACAATGGGGCGTTACAGCTTAACCGTTCCCTCTCCGTTTTTACACAGCTTCAACTCACTGCGAGTGTCTGTGAGTCAGGAACAGGAAAAAACAAAACAAGAGCAACCTACAGCTTTACACACAGCGTGAGGAACACAGTCACAGCGATAGCTCGTTCTCATGAAGAAAAAAAACTGTTCTAGTGTTTCTGTGTGTGTGTTTCTTTTTAAAGTATTGACTCTCTCTCTCTCCTTTTGTTTCATATCCACAAGTGCAACAAATGCAAGTCTGTGTGAAAAAAAAATCAAGAGTGCTTTCTTTAAACAAAACTAAATTTTACAGCTCTCTTTGTGAGGAACGCGAATGCTTCCAAAAGATGCTATGAATATTAACTATAATCGTACCGAATTATACAGTAGCGTGAAAAACTGATAATAAAATGATGTAACATGCATAAGCTTTTTTTTCTAGAGTAACCACACATTAAACATAACAAATTAAATTTTTGGGATTACAAATTATCACATTACGTGTCGGTGTAGGCCTATTCGTTTTCACATTCGAGCGACGAAAGAAGAAAGTGTGGTGATAGTTATAAAAACCGAATACCAGATTTCAATAAATTCAAGTTACATGGCTCCTACATATCGAAAAAAATGATTTTTCGATGTCTGTCCATCTATTTGTCTCTCGGTTCGTCACGCTTTTACACGCACTCAAATAGAGGCCATACTGTTCAACGTATCTGCACTGAATTCTAGACATAACGTTTTAATAACATAATATCTTTCGAATTTTATGTTCTTCGACACCTAAAAGCAAGGGTAATTTACTGAAGGATTAAAATTTAAAATAATTCAATTTTCTCAAATAAAAAAAGCTGTGACGATTTTATTTACTTTTGATAAATATATATTTTATTAACAAATCTCCACCACATATGAATAATTTTTCTGAAAAAATATATATGGTGTAATTTACTGTATGGTATGCGTTCTTTTTGCACAATTTTCTCAACCACATTTCAAAAATAAACGTATCATTAATTACCTAACAATATGACAACTCGTTCGAAGGAGTAGCTTAATCTTAGGGTGAGCTTTCCCCCGATGGTTTTCCCATTAACGCCTCAGGCAATTTTGTTCATATTTCGTAAAGAAATATTTCATTAATAAACTAACATAGAGCATAAATAGTTTATTCCGATAACATACAGAAGAAGTGGTTTTCTCAAGGGTTGATTTTTTTTGGACAATTGTCTCAGTAATAACTGAGACAAATTTGTTCTAATTTCAGTAAAAATATTTTCTGTAATAATCTTACAATATGGTATAACTCGCTTGTTCCGAAAAGAAAAATCCAAAAGAGATAGTTTACTTTGACAGTGAAATTTTTCCCGACGATTTGCTTAAAAATTACTCGATATACTGTCAAAATTACAGATAGAAGAGTTTACCTTTGGGGGTAAGCTTTTCCCGATGACCTTCCTAAAAGCAACTCAGGAGATGTTTGTTGTTCATATTTTATAAATACGTGTTACATAAATAACCTAGCTATATGGTATAATTCCCTCATCCGGAAAATCTATGGTATATTACTTTTGACAGTAAGTTTTACCCTGCGATTTTCTCAAGAACGACTCAGGCGATTGTGTTCGTATTTCATAAATAAATGTTTTATGAAAACACTAACAATATAGCATAGCTTGTTTGTACTGAAAAGATCCACAAGGGATAATTTATTCTTGGGGATGACTTTCTGCATAATTTTCTCAGAAATTACTCAGACGCTTTTGCTTATAGTTCACATACAATTATATCCTTTATAATTCTAATATATGGATCAAGTTATTTCTAACGGAAATATGACCAATGGGTACTTTACTTTTGGGCCTGAAGTTTCTTCTAGCAAAGTTTTCCAAAACATTATTTTATTCGCAATTTCCCAAATAAATGTTTCAATAACAGTTGCAGCCTAACATAAGTCAGTGTAAAAAATTCGAGCGAGAAAGTACAGTGCGTTTATTCCGTACCCTTTCTTAAATATATTTTTAAATGTTACACCTAATCACAATTTTCCGAACAAAATCGAAACTTCTTTTTAAATGTGCCTTGTTGTGGTCAAATGGTTCAAGTGCATTGGTTCTGGATTAGATTTCCAGTGAGAGCTAGTGTATCTTCATCCGAGAGATGTGACACGTCGGTGCAAAGAAGAAAGTGTTTAAATAAGCCTAACCAAGCTAATCAACAAAAGAAATAATACAATGTTACGAAATTATCGTAGAAACGTTGTTAATATTAGGTAGGTTCGACTGGAATGTCCAAACAATTGTCAATTCCAAAGGACTTTGTTTTCGTCCGGCGGGAGCTCATGTGGTTCGGATTTCACGTTAATCAGTAGGTCCACGTCTCATATAGCCTCGCTGCTGAAAGGGACGATAAACTCAAAATCACATCACACATCTTTGTTTTCGCCTTTGTTTTAGCTCATAAATGAATCTGTTCATAAGCTCCTTTGTGGTTAGCGTACGCGCCTTTGGCGTGGAAGACCCGGCTTCGATTCCCGGCGAGAGCTCACGTGGTTCGGAGTCCACGTTAATCAGTAGGCCGACGTCCCATATAGCTTCGTTGCTGAACGAGACGTTAAACTCAAACTCAATGTCTTCGTTCATAAATGTCTTTGTGTATGGTTTTGCATATACGTGGCATGGACATTAAATTTTGATTTCTACGCCATATGTATCTAATTATATACACACCTATAGAACGAACACAACAAACTTGGAATATCTACATTGTTTGCGTATGGAAAATAATCACGCTCTACTGTACAGGACAGCCGTGTGTATGGAATTCCATACACATGGCAATCAACGTATTAAGAAATGTATAATAATAAGAATTATTATTATTATTATTATTATTATTATTATTATTATTAATAATAATAATAATAATAATAATAATAATAATAATAATCATAATAATAATAAACAGAAAACGATACGATCACTTACATAATTTATAAATATAAGTTAACATTTAATAAGCATATAACTGCAATGGAATTAAGTTGTTTCTCTCTCTCCCTGAACGCTACAGCCCTTATTGTTCTAAGGCGTAGAAGAGAACTTGTGGCACCCACGATTTGGGGCGGTATGTGGTCACAACTTGGTATCCCTTTGTTGTTAGTCCTAGCTTTCTAGACGGATGCAGTTATTACCGGTAGAATATACAAGCAAATAGACTTTTGTATTACTATTAAAGTAAATAATTACACTCATTCCTTCAATGTGATACTTGTGGTTGCTTAACCGTATACAGACAGCTGATCCATGGAAAAATCGTTAATAATAATAATAATAATAATAATAATAATAAATAACAGGAACTCGACAAATATTCTTGCAAATAATAGGAAAAAGTTTGCGTCACACTGTTCACTTTGCTGGACACATCAGTGTGGCGCGTTATACCGATTGTGGCACACTGGAATATAGGGTATGTTTTTTTTTTTTTTTCAACTATTCCAACTGCTTCAATTGAAATGGATCTATAATAATAAGAGAATTAATTTAGTCTTCTTACCCTTCAATTTAGAAATAAGGTTCGCGAGAATTTCATAAAAGAATAATATACTCAGAATCGTATATAGTAGTTTGTTTTATTCGAAATTACATACTTCCTGCAACTGTTTTTTGATTGAAATGATTTGAAATGAAATTTTTAAGTTTTACGTCCCACGTTTATGCCGGATAGGCTAAAGGAGACAGTGATGATAAGAAATGAATGAAATGGTGGAATGAAAAAAGTGGGATAAAACGGGAGAACCTCGAGAAAACCCACGCACACAGTGTTTGTCCAGCACAAGGTTCACTTGGCGCGAGCATAGATCGAACCAAGGACTCCATGCACCAAAGGTGAACGCTCTACCACTGAAACACCGTGGTCTCTGAAATTACTTATGGAACTACCGAGAACTATGCTGTAATATTTGAATGTGCTCCAAGTTTACAATAATTAGTTTAGTTAAATTCATTATTAACAATTAAATAATTGCATTCATTATTAACAGGTAAATGCTGCTGATGCAAAGACTTAAATCTAGCGATACCGCGAGCGTAAGTATTAAACAGAGAGATTTTAAAGAGCCCCCTGAGCTGGGGGCCCTGGGCTCCATTGGCTCCGCCCTTAATTCGCTAATGCCTATAGATTATAAATTAAAGGGAACGGGCCGGGTCCGTTCTAAAAATTCCGGCCCGTGCAGACCTCTAGCTCCTGTGTATATGCTATCTGAAAATACAGTAGAGTTTCGCTTATCCGACATAAAACAGGCAGGCAGAACGCCGGATAATATGGATGTGTTAAGGAAAGACCTATAAAAAGTCAAACTATGATATAATTTTACACATTACGCATCTAATTATCATCTTTGCAAGAAACAAATATAATGCATTGACTCAGTGACGTATCCAGCGTGAGGTCCTGGAAGCTGTCCCTTACCAAACCTCAAGCACTTTTTAATAAACCTACTTTTTCCCTTTTGAGGTTTTTTTTTTTTTTTTTATGTCAGATTACTTTGAGTCCGTGTCCAAACTGTGGACAATGCGTTGTTGTTATAATTCTAACAAGTAACACTTCCCAAGTGTAACACTCCGATTTTGATAAAATTTGGCAGGTAGATACTATACATAAAATAAACAAATAAGTGCTTTTTTATTATTATTTTTTTTTGCTGAAAAACGGTTTTAGGGGGCAAAAGCCCTCACCTAAAATTTGAAAGTTGACGCTCGAAAGGCAAAAACAAGTGGACCAAAGTGAACGAAATTGTGAACAGATATTGCGGACATAAAATTAGGGAATACGTGTTTTGTATTTTCCTGGAAAAAACGGTTAGGTGGGGCACAGATCCCTCCAAACCTTTGATAATGAAATATCAAAAGTGCTAATAACAGTATGTCAGAAGTGCCTAAATTTACATGAAGAATTGGAACAAAACTTTGTGTTAGGACAATAAGCAAAAAATAAACAAATTCGGCTTTTTTATTTCCTGCGAAAAAACGGTTTTAGAGGACAAAAGGTCCTCCCCATGAATTTTGAAATTTGACGCAAGAAAGGCAAGAAAAAATGTACCGAACTGAATGAAATTGTTCACAAATGTTGTAGAGGTAAGATGAGGAAATACGTGCTTCGTATTTTCCTGAAAAGAGAAAAAAACCTTTTGAGTGGACCGAGGCGTTGAGTGTCGGAAGGATTGGACCGAAGCGAATGAAGTTGTCTGTAGATATTGGATATGAAAAATAAAGCCTCTCGTGTTTCACAAGTGTCTCCATCAGATTTCTTCAAATTTGGCAGATCAACAACAAGCACAAACAGTATAGAGTATTTTGTAGTATTTCACGAGACAACTTTAACCCTTACAATGTTTTTCCGCATAAACAAAAACACGTGCCGATTAATTTCCTGTTTGCTGTTGATGTGCCAAAATTGATAGGGACATCTTTAAAACACAAAAGTCCTTAATTTACATACAGTCTATACAATATCTACACACAATTTCATTTGCTTCGGTCCACTCCTACCACTTTTACGGTAATATTAACTTTTTTTTGGAGGGGCTCTAGGCCCCAACACTGTTTTTTCATACAAATTAAAGTGCATTTCATTTATTGTTTTGCAAATTGTCCCTATACGAAGTTTCGTTGCAATTCTTCATACTCTTTAGGAACTTCTGACGTATACATACTTATTTGCACTTTTGATATTTCCTAATCAACAGCTTAGAAGGTCCGAGCCCCACTCAATCGCTTTTTTTTCAGGAAAATACGAAACACAATTACATCAATTTACGTCTAGAATATCTGTGCACGATTTCAAAATTTTGGGTGGGGAATTCTGCCCCCTAAAACCAATTTTTCGCAGAAAATAAACCCGTTTTGTTTTGTTTTGTTTTGTTTTGCGTATTGTCCCTACACAATGTGTCGTTCCAATTCTTCATGTCCTTTAAGCACTTCTGACATACTGTTATTAGCACTTTTGATATTTCCCGATCAAAGTTTTGGAGGGGTCTGTGTCCCACCGAAACGTTTTTCTTTTTTTCAGGAAAATACGGAACCCATATTCCCTCATTTTTCGTCTACAATATCTGTGCACAATTTCATTCATTTCGGTTCACTTCTTCTTGCCTTTCGGGCGTCAACTTTCATCATTTTGGATGGGGGATTTTGTCCCCTAAAACAAGCATTCGTTTAGTTTTTGCGTATTGTCCATACACAAAGTGTCATCGGAATTCTTCGTCCTTTACACACATCAGACATATTGTTACTAGCACTTTTGATATTTCATGATCAAAGGTTTGGAGGGGTCTGCGTCCAACCTAACCGTTTTTTCCAGGAAAATACAAATCACGTATTCCTTCATTTTACGTCTGCCATATCTGTGCACAATTTCGTACACTTTGGTCCACTTGTTTTTGTCTTTCGGGCGTCAACTTTCAAAATTTTGGGTGAGTGCTTTTGCCCCCGTAAAACAGTTTTTCCGCAGAAAATAAAAAACATGTATTCGTTTATTTTATGTGTAGTATCTGCCTGTCAAATTTTATCAAAATCGGAGTGTTACACTTGGGAAGTGTTACTTGTAAGAATATACCGTAATGCCATTGATACCAGGTGGAATTAAAGAACACTTTTAAATGGGATTACAATTTCGTTTCCGGTCTGTTTATAACATTACTGTATTAGAACGATACACTCATTGCCATTTGCTATTTTTGTTATGTGATATACGTAGCAAACAGTTTTCCTTACATGTCTCTAGAAAATATTTTTTGATTTCGTGTGAGTTAGAATTAAGTTTGACCGGTTCATAAATGACAAGTAAGAAACGTTTAAGGGAAATACAGAACTGTTGCATTATTATTATTATTATTATTATTATTATTATTATTATTATTATTATTATTATTATTATTATTATTATTGATATTTTTGAAACATTAGAATTACGTGCTTACGAGGATTCGTGTCGGGTCCCCTCCGAAAAGAAAAGCTGGATATGTGCCTGCACTGAATGATAGACGTATGAGTCAAGGTATAGACGAGCGTGCTAGGCGATCGAGTCCGGAGCATCAAAAACAGACTAAGACCACAACTTGCAGTTCTTCTTGCCTATCGATGCTGCTTTTTACCTGCTATGATATGTCGGATAATAATGTGAAATAAACGAAGATCAAGACCATGGCGTATTGGTGTGTCATGCACCTAAACCTGTAAAATATTTGTGCCGAAAACATCTTTCACTCACTAAATAAATTTGAGGGTATGATCGCTCATCTTGCCTTATAAAGTATAGTCTTATAAAGAATATATATAGCATAATAAAAACCTTAAGACCAAATTCAATGATTTTCTATAGTTTTCTTTTTTAATAACGGGAAACTTGTTTATTTCATTACGATAAATCACGTTTGATACTAAGATGTCTGTTTCTGACTATATATACTTTTCATACTTTATTGGAGACAATTTTTTTTCAAGAAAAGAGAATGATAAAGGAAGCTATACAACACCATAAACTGAAAGGAATCGGTATTACTAATAGTACACTAATTCTAAATAAATACGTCATCAGAGGAAACAAAAAGTTATTTCCTAATTGTATTGTTTCAGTTTTATTAACATAAAAATTATACACTTTTTACAATGTTTTGTAAAGAAAAAAAATTGAACAGGACTGGATGGGATTCGATCTGGTGTCAAAACAGTATAAGAATTACTAGTCCGTCACTCTACCCACTTGACCACACAGATTTTCTTTTGTTGCCAATCTTTTTCTTAAGAAATAAATGCTCATGGCTATAGAGCATGTCACTTCCAAACTTAAGACAACAGTTTTTCTCTTTGTTTATATATTTCCGTATAACATCTTGCTTACAGAAGCTAATTTACATTTGGCAGACAATTTACACCCTAGATTTAAGCCAATAAATGCAATATTTTACTCCAATTTCCAGTTCCTTGATTCAGCTAATCTTGTTATTCCCTCTGCAATCGTGCTGTGCTACTCCAAAAATTCCCTCGAAAACATTATTGCCAGTATACACAAAACCGAACATAATTTTGTTTTTTGCTTATATTTTTATTATTTTATTATATTTTTTTGGAAATATCTCCTTAGATGGATTGCTTTCTATTATCTCCACTTACTAATAACTAAATTTTACCCATAAACATATGGAAAATGAAATAATTGCGAAAAATCGTGAGTTACAGTATACGCGCATTTTTTTTTTTTTTTTTTGCGCATGGGAGTACGTTGAAGCACCCCTAGCCATCCCCTTGACTTACTGGGAGGTTGCGGGCTTGTTTGACCCTGCGGGAGAACTCTGCAACGCAAATTATCACGTGTCCCGTACGTAGCCTCTAAGTAACCCGCAGAATAACTATGCATACGGCCCTAAACTCCGAGGTACGAGGCGCATTTCAAAAGAAGGCAGATATTTTATTATAACCGACTGGCAATAGTGATCGGATCACGCTTGCAAAGTAACATCACTTGATCCATTGGCCAGGGTTGCCAACGAACTATCAACATTTAGTACTAGATTAGAGGGTGGAAAATCACTAAATGTTAACACCATATTATATATATGGAGTGAAAGAGAACCTGAATTAACTTTGTCAAACTATAATGGCTATTCCTACTCCCTAGTGTCCCGTAAAATTTCGCGTATCCAGAACAGGACAGGAGGGTCGAAAAGATTTCGGGCGAATAATTCAGTGGCGGCTATCGAGAGGAGTCACACTGGTAACAATTATAATTTTAATTCTACAAGGTAAGAAAAGAAAGCTTCCCATGCGCTAATTCCTTATAATGCATACAAGAATAAATACATTATGTATTTCTTGCCTTAGCTTAGCGATACAATTTAAACATTTACCATGTGACCTCCCTCAAGAGCCGCTTCTGGATTACTTAAGTTAACTTTACATCTGTAGTTCTTAGTACAGAAATGCTGCTGTTATATACTACATAGAAGCAGATCATTTGGAATACATTGAACGATTAGCACAAATGTGATTTTAAATAGCTTCTCAAAATTAAGCACTGATTACAAAATGAATACGTAAGTCTATCAAGTGAATATAAAGCCTGCCTACCTGTAGAAGGCAAATCCATCTTTTTATGTGTGAAACAAGAAAACTGAAAGTACTGGGAAATCACTATGGATACTATGAACAACGAGAACAACCTACGAAGGATTCGCACTCCACAAGATACCGAATGGAATTGCTAACTAAACTAATATAAGACTCCAACGAACTGTTTTAAAAATATACATACATATATGTACCAAACAGCGGCGGTTAGCATTATTGAACTTCTTGTTTATTTATGTCTTTCTTGGAAACCTATATTAGTTTACTCATTAGCACAAGAAGAAAGTACAAGTGATCAGACTCCAAATCCCATGTGCCAAAAATTTTCTTGTGAGAGATTAGTGAGATTAAAAATTGTACAGATAATACGAAAAGATAGGACAAGTTTGGAGTGCTTGCACCTGACAATATGAAAAGATTTATACTCAACACGTGTGTCACAGATGAAACTTTCATTTGTATTGCGCTTATTTGCTGGTACATTTTATTAATACGTATATTAGTATGGTTTCCTCCTCCTTTAAAATCATTGGGAATAAGCAAAGTGAATGGTATTGCCGGAGCCTCCGTACGTGACAAAGCGTAGAAGCAGAGAATTATTATTTCTCCACTTACTTCAGAAAACTACCTGCTCACGATAAGTAACTCACAATCTCATCCCATATCGGCGAACATAAAGAGGCAGACTACCAAAGATACTCTCTGTTCACCCATGGTCATTTCGTGGTAGGGGTTGCTCTCAGAGTGGAATAAAAGATTCTGAACCGAAACACATATTTCCTTGTTATTTCAAAAATCATTTCCTTGTAATTTATCTGCATGAGAAATGAAACGCCAAAAATCACTAGATTGTGCATATTTACGCGAAGTACGTACTAGATCACTAATTCAATGATAAAATCACTAAATCTAGTACGAAGTCACTAAAAGTGGAATCCCTGCCATTGGCTATCAAACAACCATAGTTTCGCCAGTCATCTGTTTGTTTTCGTGTGTGCTGGAGCGTGTTAAAATGGCTGCGCGCATATACAATCCCGCCAGGTGCGAGGTCCGCTCTGTGATTAGATTTCTTCATGCCAAAGGACAAAGTGCTGCTGAAATTCATAGAGAATTGTGTGCAGTGTAAGGCGACAGTGTAATGAGTAAAGGAAAGGTACGGCAATGGCGTCGTGCATTCTAAGAAGGCCGTATAAATATCCAAGAGAAGAGTGGAAGACCAAGCATTCAGACTGACGACTTGGTGTAGTGAGTGAATGAAAAAGTTAAAGAAAATCGTCACTTCACCATTACTGCTCTACACATCGAATTTCCAGAGGTTTCACCAACAACATTGCTTCGAATTGTTACAGAAACATTAGGATATCAGAAATTGTGTGCCAGATAGGTCCCCAAAATCAGTGGCGGTCGGTGGATTGTAGTTTCGGGTGTTGCAGTACGAACGATAAGAGGCAGAAGATATAAAGTGGACTCATTGACTAATCAGCATAATTTTAGATGCAAATGCTATGTGACATGCGAAATTAAATAAAATTCTGTTTTTAAAAAATAAAAAATGCAAACATTTTATCCGATTAATCACCTTAATTAATTAGTAAGTTCATTCTCCTTTGTCTGATTGGAGCAAATCTGTCTAATACATGCTGGTTGAACTCTGGTATTCTTATTGTCAGGTCGTTTTCGATGGAAAGCATAACCAATGGTGATAACCTTTCTTGGGACATTCAATTCCTTGAAAGTCTCAATTCTGTTTCATGTACAAAAATACTTTTCGTCTTTTGCTGACGCCATAGGTACAGTTAATATTAATTTCAGAAGCTTTGTAGATTCACAAAATATTTTTTCTAGATTATTGCGAACGATTCATTCTAGCAAACTCAGTCCCTGACAGTGATCCGAATTCCTCTTCAGCGTTGACTGAAGAGAGTTCGTAACAGAGATTAGTGTTATGAAAAATGTCTATTGAACACACTTTATTCACAGTTTATCCAGGAAAATTTAAAATAAATTGAGAAAATGTATCTAGTGCAAACAACACTACTGCCATAAAACATTTTGTAAATTTAAACTGGATTTTTTTTTTCGAACACTCCTGAATTGTCCTTTGCTTGTTTTGTCTAAGTCTTAATTGCAAGTTTTTCCTCAGTTGAAAGCTGGTCAATGTTTTTTGTAAGTTATTTACAGAAGTCACGGTATACAATTCATTCAGAATTTGTAGGTTATTTACAGAATTAAAGCACAAACAATAAAATTAAATCTAATAAATAAAAACCAAAACAGTGATACAAAAGAGGTACTGGTATATGAATTCCAAATGTCACATATTCATACATCAACACACACATATGTGCGTAAAAGAAAAAAAATTACATTCGAAATCATCCGTCTTGGTTGTTACGCAATGCACGATGAACACAATATACTTCCACATGAGGCGAAACAATGCTTATCAATGTCATATGTTCTGGAAAGGAAACCTCGAAACCCGCCAGATATAGGATCAGCATGTATACCTAACAGAAGGTAAAAGTCAAAGAACATCAAAACAAACAGCACTGCCAGTTCTACACCCAGAAATGTGTGTTGGGAGAGGTTCGATAAGTCTATGCAGTCTTTCTTATTCTGCATCCGAAAAGACGATAAGTAATAACTGTCACCTATATTCTTAGCAAAAAAAAAAAAAAAAAAAAGAACGATTGTTTTTAAGGAGAGAGAGAGTACATGATGAGGCGTAAAATAAAATATTTAGCCTACATCAATCGTTTCTCTGTTAAGTATAGTTCGTTAGGAAAGTTTACAAATGTTAGTCAAGTTTCGAAATTTTTTGGAAGGTCCGGACCCGGTTGATCCCCCTCGTGGCTACGCCCCTGAACATTGCTAACTAGTCCCAAATTCAATGTGGCGTTCCCCATCATACAGTTTTATGTGGAAATTATCAAGAGTATAAAATATACTTATTTTATAAAAGAATTATGTATATACTAAAATACTAGGCTATCCACAGAAAGGGGGGGGCGATTCTACATACTGACTTATTAATATTTGAGTCACAAATTACTGTGGAAGAAGCTTTCATTATCAATACAAGCTAAGAATTAACTTGTAAATGCGGGTCTACTTTCACTTGTTTTCTGCTTTACTAGATATTTTCTTATTTTGTAATTCTGCAATCACTTTTTTTTAATTGTCATTATATTGATTTGCTTCAGTATGGTCCTGTAATTTAAAAATATGAATGCATAAAAACAAATTCCATTTGTTAATTGCTAGTGAAATAAAATTTAGAAATCTTATTTAGCGCGAAAAAACCTTTTCGTTCACTGGAAACCATGCTGTGTTGCAGAAGCACTGCAACGACCAGTCCCTTTAACTTCTGAGATAGGGAAAAGGAGACTTAACATTTGCTTCAATTCTCGCGCTTAAGGAATCTGGTCGTTGTATGCTCGCTGCAACACAATATAAATTAGAGACTGTTACGGATTATTTTTCGCTTTTTAAAATGGATTAACGGAACGGACAGTTACAGAAGTAAAAAAATATGTTATTTAAAGTGTATATATGCGAGTATTAAAAGTATTTTTCTGTTCTTTACTACTATTGATAATAATATTTTTTTTTCTTGAAATACTTTGGTCGTTGCGCAACGCTGCAACACTAAAATTAGCCGCCGCTGCCCAAAATGTTGACAGACGTCCACAAAGAGAACTGACTGACTGCAGCACGTGCATTTCTGGATCGCTACGTCAGAGAGGGTGATGGATTTTTTACCCACATTGTTACAGGTCACCATCACCTCTTTCTGCACCTAAAAAAGTGGCTTTCATCTCAACGATTTGAAGAACCTGATGAATTGAAAAAGGCAGTGTTAAAGTGGCTGAACTTCCAGGCGGAGAACTTCTATGCAGAGGGTATAAAAAGAAACTTGTGCCACGGTACAGAAAGTACTTGGAAAATAATGGGGGTTATGTTGAAAAATAAAGTGGATATGTACTTGCTTTTTCCCAATAAAACAATGTTGCTAAACTTACTTACCTATTTCCAATTAAATATCGGCCATTTCTTTTGAAATGCGCCTCGTACAAAGTACAACGTTTGATTACAACCAAAAAGTGCTTCCTTTTATACCACAAGAAGGAATAATAATAATAATAATAATAATAATAATAATAATAATAATAATAATAATAATAATAATAATAATAATAATAATAATAGTGTGTGGGGGCTTTCTCTGGGTATTCCCATTTTCTCCCACTTTCTTCATTCCATCATTTTCTTCATTCTGATCGTTTACGTACAGGAAATAATAGAGGGACGTAAAAACTCAGATATTATTTCATACTTTCATAAATATTATTCGATTTTTTTAGAATTTCCTAAGGTCACCGTTAAAGTGAAATAAAAACCACTGCAGGCTCAAATCCCATCTATGTTGAAAATTTGATCGAGACCGGTCGGGTGGTTCAACCACTTTCATTTTTATGAATTTCCTCTGCCTTCCCGTCAAAGTGAAAAGATAAAAAGCATCCCAGGCGGTAACCTGATCTGTATGCCAAATTCGATCGAGATTGGTCTCGAGATTCAAGAGTTATCAAGTTTATTTTTATATATCTCCCTCCTCTTCGTTGTGCCGTCAAAGTGAAATTAGAAAAGACATCCCAGACCTGAACCTCATCTATTTTGAAAATTTGATCAATATCGGTCGGGTGGCTCAAGAGGTATGATGTACAAGCATAGTCATTTTCATTTTTATATATACAGAATTTCAAAGCACGCGTTAGATTTTGATATAAATTGGTGAAAACCATAATGATATGAATACATAAATCTTTTGCCACAACTACCAGTTATATTTAATTACATTTAAATATAACATTGTCAATTTGCATATGTAAAGTACATATTACTTGCTGGTTGCTACATATACTTTACAAAATAAATAATAAGGATAATGACAGTAACAATGATGGAAAATGCAACTAGTAATTCGTGTTTGTGTGTGTGTATATATATATAGAAGAAATTGACTTCATAACTAAAAATAGCGAATAAGTCCATCCTCCACATGTTTGGAAGTAACAGGAGAAAATATCACGGAGTTGACAAAATTTAGTTTAAAAACTTTTCAGTCGAAAGTGTTCATAAATTCAGGTTCATCTCAAATAAGAAACTTCTTCCATTTTTGAAGAAGGGAAGGAACTTAAAATGCTGACCGCATTACCTCTCTGTATTGCTAAACTAATACGCTGAAGTAAAAATTGTGCACTTCTCGTATCTCCCGTCTTGAGGTTTAAGTTCGACCCAGTTTCCTTTAGGAACTCCCTAGCTTCCCGGCTAAAAACTCCCATAGTTTCTGTAGCAAAGGCGATGAACATATGATCTTTTAATTTTGAATATTTGGTGTGTTTTCGTTTACAGGCTGTCTCAGCAGCATTTCCTCCCTCTTTACACGATGAAGGTAAATGAGAAGGTGCAAAAGTGTCAACACATGTAACGTCCCATACCAGTCGTTGCCCCATTTTCCAAGGGGTTAATGTTACTCCATCTGGTCGTTTCCCATCATCTCGGGACATTCCAGATGGTTCTAAAATACTTGGGACATCAATGCTGGCAAGAGCTCGTCTTATTATATTATTCAGTTCTCCATGACGAGAAATTCGACCTCCACTCCTAGAACAGCTTAACGCATGTAAGCCTTTCTCATCAACCTGTTCCTGACATGTGCATTTGAAACTATGGCAGATATTTAAACCGAGACGTAGAGCGACACAAATTTGAAACGTGTTGTTGTTCAAGAGAATTCCAATATTTTTTGACGGTGTTGCCTGTAGCCATGCACCAGATTCTTTTCTTTGTAAGGATTTAAAACGGGCTATATCAGATGTATTTTCAGGGACCAATTCTTTATCAATTATTGCTGTTAATATAATTTTATCCCAATTCTGTTGTGAGTCCAACACGGCAGGAGTCTCATTTTTGTATATACCATTCCATATCTCCAATCCCTCCGTCAGGTGATGAATTTCCACTTTGTCAACTGGTATATTTAGTATGTTGGAGACAAGTGGCCTCACTCCAAAAGATAAGGACAGGAAAGCTGGAAGGCTTAAATCAGAGACTTTTATTACGCTTAAACCTCCTAAGCGAATTGGTAAGCTTGCTTGAGTCCATTGATTTTAATTCAAAGAATAATTGATGATAGACTGAAGTGCATATTTCAGGCAATTATCAAGCTGAAGTACTTTGGAAGGCATGGACCATGTGGGAGTGGTGCGTAAAAAGTAGATAAGTTTCGGTATTCCCAGGCAATTCTTAAGTAGAAAAAAGGCAATATGCGCTGGTAAAGTCTTCAGACGCTGAGTTATTGTTTTTAATCTATTTAAATGCTCATCAAAATTTTCCTCATATCCATCATCAAGGAGAGGTGATCCCAAGAGAGTTAATTCACTTTTGAGTACCGTCCGTATCCCAGGTAGCAATTCTTAAAACTGGGATTCGACTTCTTTGTCTGGATTCCCAGATGTGAAAAAAAGTTCGCATTTAGACGGGTCAACTCCAAGACCAAGTTTTTTCGATTCTTCTATCACAGTCTTCATGTCTTGGTAAACTGACTGTGGAGAACCACCTAAGCTACCGTCATCCAAGTAGAAGATATTTAGTTCAGACGATAAAGTGCGAACTATTGGGTGGATGGCCAGACTAAAAAGCATTGGACCAGCTGGATCAGCTTGTTGACAGCCAACTTGTGGTAAATTTGTTCGTTCACCAAAAAATAGGATTGAAGGTTGAGCATAACTTTGCCAAAAGAATGAATATAATTGAGGCAGTACTTCTTTAACTTGTTGTAGCATAAGATCTGTTTCTACAGAATTGAAAGCATTTTTGAAATCGATCTTGAGAAAGACGTAATTAGAATTATTATGTGCTTGTATGTAACTGCGGGTAGCATGTATAATAGCTTAGTTTCCTTTTTTAGTCGCAAATCCAATCCAAGTTGCTGAGGTTGCAAATAAGAGGAGCATTTGGCATACACAGAGGAAACTGCTGCCTTAGATCCTAAACGTCTAAATGTACATCCAACAGCTATGGGTCTAAGTCCTCCATCCTTCTTTCGAAGCGCACATAAATTTGCACCAAAGAAATATTTGCATATTTCAAAATTGACATTTCCGCTCAGTATGAGGTTTATTAATTTTGTGATCTGCTCCAGCAGATATGATGCTGCATCACCTGCTGATCTGGAAATAAGATCTTTTAAGTGTTGAGGTGACAAACCATCAATTCCTGATGCAGAACCACTAGGGAAACTACAAATAGCTTTTGACACCATTCCACGATCCACTATGATTTTAGGGTCAGATTATGTTCTTGTCATTATTTTAATGCAATTATGTGTTATTACAAAATACACAATTACAATAGCAATATATAGAGCATTTTGCATCGACGAAATCGCCGTGACGAGGTTTTATACTAACGAAATTTCTTCTCAGGCGAGGTTACGTCCCAAGATCAGGACCGCGAGGTTTTGGCCAGGTGAAATTTTGGGACTCAAGGTTTTGGCAATGCGAGGTTTCGGCCCGGCGAGGTTTTGGTTAGCGAGGTTGTCGCCGCGAGGTTTTGTACCCAAACCGTTTGGAATACGTCGAAAGGACATGAGGTGCCAAGAGCCAACAACTCCAGTTGGGGCGATTTGTTTTAAAAAAAATTGTGAAAGCAGGAAACCCCCATTGCAGCTACCTGGGTTCAAATCCCGTCGTGGCAATTATTAATTTTTCTGAATGGGAAGATAATGTTTATGTAATTGGTGTTGTAATTGTTATTCCTTTATTATTATTATTATTATTATTATTATTATTATTATTATTATTATTATTATTATTATTATTATTATTATTATTATTATTATTATTACCACAGAAGGAAATAAAAAGTAACATAGTCGAAGGTATTCATAGGAACAGAAAAGATATACTGTATGTCAGATGTTTCTTAGGTTTACAGATGAACTCAATAATATTATTATGTTTATGGATTTACAGATAGAATTATCATTTTATGACAACAAGAAATGGAATATAAATATTTGTTAGCTGATAACAGTAATGCATTTTGTTTCCCCTTCTTCTAGGTAGGAAGGTGAAGTGACATCTTAAATAGGGTCATTCCTCTGACTAGCGCTATAAGTTCGATCACTATTTGCAATTTGTCCACAGCTAGGAACAATTCCTTGGAACTCATTTTTGGCCCATATTACAGCAGTAAGAACGTGAGTAGCCCTTATGTATTCATCAATTATTGTCCAAACACGTTACTTCCCATACAGTTACGAATGAAGGTTGATACGGATGACGTAATTTTGTGTTGGCATTTCACCTGTGAAGGAAGTCGTCTCAACTCTTAGACCCAGAGAAATTGAATATTTTTCATGTTAGTATACATCAGAAGTATCAATATTGCAAATTATAAACATTTCCTGAATTGCCACAGCCGGAGTCGAACCCAGGCCAATTTTACAATTACAATATTATATATTCTTTTGAGCTTTCATATATATACGAATAGTTGCCTGAACTCATTAGTGGAAAATACTAATTAATTTCACTTACTAGGGAAGATCGTGGGGTGTTACTCTGGCTTCATACTGACACTATGCTCAGTTGACTCCTTTTTACATATGAAACAATTAGGCAACCGGAGAAATCCTCGAGCGCAAGCTTGTTCGAATTATGAGCGTTGAAAGTTCAAAATTGAATAGATTTTGAAAAAGGGTTGAAGTAACCACGCTTTTTGATATACACGCTTCAGTTTTGGTACTGGGGTGTTTTCTTGGGTGCTCGACAACAGGGCCGCCCACAGGGGGGATGTATGACGCAAGCTGCGCCATTGAGAAAAATTTTGGGGGGGGATTTTACTCTACTTTCGAACTAGCAATTTTACTGACGGAATAACATTAAAACACGATTTTGAGAAGCTAATTTTCAAAAATTTTCCGGGGTGAACCCCCGTACCCCCTGCTTCGATACTCGATGAATGAAGTACCGCGCAAGTAGCCGTATGAAAGGAAAGGTTGGTTCGTTTTAAGAGAGAAGGGCCGCCCACAGGAGGGATGAATGGCGCAAGTTGTGCCATCGAGAAAAAAATTGGGGGGAATAAAATAATTGGGAAAAATGAAATGAAATCTTTGAGTTTTACGTCCCACGATTATGCCGGTTAGACTAAAGGAGACGGTGATTATGAGAAATGAGTGAAATGGTGGAATGAAGGAAGTGGGAGGAAACGGAAGAACCCCGAGACAACCCACGCACACGGTGTTTGTCCACCACAAAGTTCACTTAGCGGGAGCAGGGTTTGAACCCGGGACCCCATGCACCAGAGGTGAACGCTCTACCACTCAGCCACCGCGGCCCCCCAAAAAAAAATTGGGGAAGAATTTTACTCTAATGTCGAATAAGTAATTTTGCTGTCGTCAGAATAACATTGGAACACGATGCGATTTTTTTTAAAATCTCGAGAATGAATCCCCCTACCCCCTGCTTAGAAACTCTATGAATAAAGTACCGCGCAAGTTGCTATATGAAAGGATGGGCTGGCCGGTTTATCGCTTTGTGGATATATCTGGATCAGTCTGGACAGTGGATGAAGAAAGGATTAATTACGCCTTACAGGTTTTTGTTGAATATGTTTGGTTTTCCATACCTAACAATATTATACCAGATACTTCTGTCATTACCATCAACGAGTTGCTCAGCAGAGAGGATTATGAGTAAATTAAAGATTGTAAAAAATAGACTAAGAAGCAGCATGGGAGATGTATGGCTCTCCGACATGCTGTCCTTTCTTCCGAAAAAGACATTTTAGAATGCATTCCCAACAGCGATATTATAGACAAATTTGCTTTGTCGAGGGAGCAAAGAAAAAAATTATTACTCTATAAAGGACATCAAGGGTAAGTTAATGTCACCACCACGACCAGCAATAATTTAATCCAACAAAATCATTCCTGTAAAAAAAAAACAAGTATGAGCGGCCTTAAAAAGAAGTGAAATCACAAAAATGAGCGCCATGTTCTGGTGAACAACAGTTACAAACACTCAAGGAATCACTTTCAAATTTAGATTTGAAACTTGCCTATGTTGTCTGTTGAAAATTATAAAGTAGTTTGACATCATTGTGAGCTAGTGGTAACCATACAGACAACAGCCAAGTTTCAAATCTAAATTTGGAGTGAGCCAGTGAGTGTTTGTAACTTTTGTCCACCAGAACTTGGCGCCTATTTTTGTGATTTCAATTCTTTTTAAGGCCACTCGTACTTGGCTCTTTCACAGGAATGTTTTTTGTTGGATATCACTTCTTTTTTGTAGGCTAATTTCGAGGATAACATTTTCTTTTGGTATCAAAATCAATAACTTGTAACTTGCGTCTTACTTTTCATGTACAAGGGAATTATATCAATATTTTGTAAAGAAAAAAATAATACTACTAATTGTAAAAAACGAATACCTGTGCCATACACAGTGTGTAGAAGTTTTTATACCCTTCAATATCCTTATAGAACATATTTAGTATTGTACACTACCAAGACTACTAATAAAAGTAATGCCATTTTTATAATTACTACTGCCCCTACTACTACTACAAGCATTCTATAATACTACTACAGGAAATAAAAACAACAAAAATAACAATTACTAATACTATAAAAACTACTGCTACACTGGGCAATTATTTTTAGAGGACTTGAGTTTTGAGGAGGGAAGAGATTATTAGTTTTGGGGGGAGTGCGCCATCAGCTTTGGGGGGGATGGGCACCCCTGCTCGACAAAATGGTGAGGTCAAAACGTACGTATTTTGCAAGATAAGGGAACTTATTGAGGAAGGATTGAAGGGTAATGGGTCTTACCACTTACAAATTGCATCCTGTTTGGCACACCGGGTCAATAGGCTAATAAAATGTATTTCCCACCAACTGTATTGTCATTCAAATGTTATTTTTCTGTGTGGCCACCTAAACATTAAACAATGACATTTGTCTCCGAAACGCTTTGTCGCGGAATTAACTTGAACTGGGCTTCCAACCCAGCCGGCCTCTGTGCATTGTGGAGAAAATGAAATATTTCAGTTTAACATCCCTTTAGGCTAAGAAAAACGATGATTAAGGCAAGTGAATGGTGATGGAAGAATTGATGGAATGAAAAGAAGGGAGGAAACAGGAGTACCCCAAGAAAACAAATGGACATGATGGTATTCATTATGGAAGACGGTGTTTCAACATCTCATCCATAGCCATTTTTTAAAAATTTTCAACGGATTTTAATGGCGATTATTTGAAAATAGTTGCCAAACTTCAGGCAATATTTTACGGTATTCCGCAAGAAATGTGACCAAAAAACAAAAAATCGGCTAGCGATAATGTATGCAAACAGCGGTTTTCTCGAGAATAAAAGTCACCTGGTTTACAACTTTGAGCGCACATTCCCGCTAACCATTTTTTTCTTTCTTTAAATTTTTCAGTCAAATGAATATTTTAGAATATTTCCTGGAGTTTGACCAATATTTCCCCACAATCGACATTCCAATTCGGTGAAAATTAAGTACATGGCTGGTGATGATGTATTAGAACACCCTATTCTGTCATGCATAAGCATAGGCCGACAAGGTTCGAAGTACCGCTCAGGAGTTCCACGGCAGACCTGTCTGGCGATGCGCGAGCTGTTTGGATTGCATTTCCGCACGATTAGGGTCTAACTAATAAATAAAATGCCGGTGGTATAAACTAATATTCGTATTTACCCTCAATGCCAGCCTTACTATAATTTATTTGATTTAACTTCATTTTAACAATAACATGATTTTTGTTTTCCACATATGATACTATATTTTAGTGTGGCCCAGTGCAAAATTTTTGCTAAACAGCTGATCCGGACAAAACAACACATTGGTGACAGAGCTTTTTGAGAAAATATCGGTCTCACTCCTAGCTACAGAAGGGGAAGAATCAGGCCTGTAGCCAGCCCAAAAATGTTGGGGAAGGGGGCGATCCAACCATATTATAGTTCATCACCATATTATTGTTCATTTGCAAGCCTACCGTGAAAATGTAAGGGCGGTAGTAAAAATTTAAGGGGAATCCGGCCCCTTAGACCTCCCCTGGATACGGGTCTGGGAAGAACACTACAATATAGACCATCACAAGTTTAATTGTGAATACCACGGTGTTCTTCATTGAATTTTGCACAGCTTGCAAAGCGTTTTCAAAACAAATGCTTTGGTTCAATTTGAAGGAGGCTACACAGAAAGTGATATTTGAATAACAATACAGTCGAATAGGGATATCAAATACCTTTTATTAGCTTATTGACCCAGTATGCCAAATGGGGGGCAATTTGCAAGTTGTAAGACGCCATTACCCTTCACACCCTTCCAAATAATTGCCCTTATCTTGCAAAATGCATAAGTTTTGATCTTACTACGGTGTTGGGCATCCATGAGAACTCCCTGATGCCAAAACTGAAGCGTCTATCCCAAGAAATGGTTCTTCAAACTTTCTGCAAAATCTGTTCAATTTTGATCTTTTAACACTCATAATTCGAACACGCTTGCGATCGAGGATATCTCCGGTTGCCTAATTGTTTCATATGCAAAAAGGCGTCGATTGAGCACAATATTGATACGATGTCAGAGTAATATCCTGCGACCTTCCCTAGTTAGTATATAAAATATTCATAAAACCGTAAAGCTTGATTATTTTTTCCTATAATGAAAAGAAAGTATGTATATCTTCAGTTGAGAAACGCAACCACTCACGTAGAAATGCAAATCGTTTTTCTACTCCGGAGCTGCAGTGGCTCCGTGGTAGAGGATTGACATCTTGTATGTGGGATCACTGGTTCGATCTCAGCTTTGCCAGGTGGGCTTTATGGTTGGCAAACACCATGTGTGGGGGGTTTTCTCGAGGTTTTCCGTGTGCTCCTACTTTTCTTATTCTACCATTTCATTCATTCTTATCATCACCGTCTCGTTTAGCCTATATGGCATAACCGAGAGACATGAATGTTTCTTTTTTTTTTGTAACGTCCTATCATTGTGTTCCGAAGGAAAGGTGATGATGATGGCAATGAATGAAATAGTTGAATGAAAGAAAGGGAGGGACCCGGAAGAAACCCACACATATGGTTTGTCTGTTGTCCACCACAAAGCAAGCTTGGAACGAGCTGGGATCCAGCCAAAAATCTCACCCACCAGAAGTGAGTGCTCTATATCTAGCTCTTATTGATCCAATATTCTGGCCGTAATTGATACGTGTACCACTTGCGGTTTCAACATAAGCATAAGGAACGCAGATAGAACCTATGCTTGGGACTCTGAATCTGTACCAACAAATAATTGCTTGTTATCACTTACCGTCTTTGCTCTATGTGAATTGAAATTGTGATAAGGGGCAATGCAGAGTGACTGGATGAATCAGCTACAATCACTGGCATAAGTCACGGTTCAATCCAGGCAAGTAGCCAGGATTTTGTAATAGGGGGGGGTCCGTGAAAAAATACTATGGTTATCACACAAAGGGCTCGATCATTCTAAAATATTTTACTGGCAACATACATGGGGGGGGGGGGGTGACATGATATACTGTGGTTACACACCAGGGGCTCGATCAGTCTGAACTATTTTACAGGCAACGTACCCATATTGGTTTGTTAGGACAATAAAATGAGAATAAAGATAGTCTTTTGAGGTCATTCGAATTCGGTTCTTCTTGTTTTCTTTCTTCTTTTTCTTATCTTCGTTTAATACCGCCAAGGACAGCAACTAGATCTCTTTCGGCAGTAAAGACATTCTATAAAATGAATTCAGTTGCTGGGAAAATGAAGATTTCTTTAATAAGTGTAACTGCAATCTATGTAGCCAGGCTCATATTATTGGTGATTGTGGACATTTCTTAAGTTCTACCTGAGAGTCTATCTGATCGAACCGGTTTATCGATCGTCATTTGTAGTCCATTGGATTAATATGGAGCTAGATGGAATTCGGAATGCTCCGTTACAATAATATCCATTTTAAACTTGACCCCCCGTTTGCTTCACACAAAGCTACTCAGAAGAAAGAGTAACCAAACGCTTGCTGTAGCTTTATATTTTTAACGCTGATTCTTCTTTTCCTCGTTTCTTTTTTGCATCCTTCCTTATTTTTTTTTATTTCTGGTCCCGAAGGCGGGGAAGGGGTCCGGACCCCCCGGACCCACCCCTTGGCTACGTGCCTGTTCAATCTATAACATTTTCCACGCTGTGCTCAGATTTCGGAATGTGTGCGCCAGGATGGTATCATGCCAGCTGATATACGAACTGAAGCAGGATGTATTGATGTGTGACGAGATTTTGCCACTCCGCAAGCTTTCAGAAGAGATTCGTTATTTGGAATGAAATATGGGTGCACTATTACATTCCGGAAGTAAAATATGAAATTTTTAAGTTTTACGTCCCATGATTATGCCGGTTAGGCTAAAGGAAATGGTGATTATGAGAAATAAAATGAAATGGTGAAATGAAGAAAGTGGGAGGAAATGAGAGAACCCCGAGAAAACCTACGCAAACTATGTTTGTAGACCACAAAGTTCACTTGTCGCGAGCTGGGATCGAACCAGGGGCCCCAAGTACCAGAGGTGAACGCTCTACCACTGAGCCACCACGGCCCCACCGAAAGTAAGAAAGCGAGCATGCAGGGAAGTTAGTACTTTTTTCTGAGACCAAAAGGGTGTCATTTGGGAGCATTAGAGCCTACGGAACTCATAGTAAATAATAGCTTATATTCTGATCAAAAAAGATCGTAAACGAAGTAACACGGACTTCTGAAAACAAATTTCCTCTACAACATAACAATACTCGGACTCGGACTCATACTACTGCCTGCGCAATGGCTGCGATCATTGAAAATCTTTGTTTCATCCTCCTTGCGTACCGAATCTCGCCTCAGTGGTTTTCACATATTTGTATCTCTTAAAGGCACTAAAGAGAAAGAAGTTGCAATCTGATGAAGAGGTGCAACAAATGATATATGACTGGTTGCGTAGCCAATCAAAAAAAAAAAAAAAAAAAAAAAAAGTTCTTAAGAGGCATTGGGATACTTTGTAAATAATGGGAAACATATTAAGCGTAGACTGGATTGTGTAGAAAAATAAATTCACGTGTTTCATACTCGCTCAATATTAAAAGAAAAAGTTTTATAGGTTTTGGACATCATAAAACTAGACAATTGTTGTTTCCGTAAGTATTGGATATGACAGTGGAGATACAATTTTAACAACCGCTTCCTAGGTGAATGTTACAATTGAGCAAAGCAATATGCTGTCAATGATAAGGCCATGGGCAACGGAGGCAAGAGGACAATGCCTTTACCCTGCATTTTCGAAAGGTGTTTGGTTGTTTCGAAACGTTTTTATCCAGAAACACACGTGAAGGCATATTATATTTGGTTACACCCATTAGAATATTTAATATAGGCCTATTTAATGTAGTCCACAAAGTTATGCAATATGCTTCAATAATAATTGTTTTGCATTAAGCGTTATGCATATCAATGTATGTCTGGCTTTTTCCCCTTCCCCGCCCTTGGAGAAAACCTGCAGATGTTTCTGCATACTAGGTGTTCTTATTTGGAACTGTTATAATCTTCAGGTGTGCATATATAAACTGTGATCGTCTCTAAACACTTTTCTATTCGTAACTCATGTGGCAACATCGCATGTGTCGCAATGTGCTCTGCCATCTAGTGAGAAAGCTTTACCCTAAATGTGACTAGCGATCCAGCTTAAAACACGTTTCATTTATTGTTTTGCAAATTGTCTTTATACGAAGTTTTGTTGTAACTCTCCATATTCTTTACGAACTTCTGACATATGCTTAATTGCACTTTTTATATTTTGTAATCAACGGTTTAGAAGGTCCGTGCATCACTGAACCGCTTTTTTCAGAAAAATACGAAACCCAATTACGTCTACAATATCTGTGCACAATGTCGTTCAATTCAGTGCACTTCTTCTTGCCATTTGGGCCTCAAATTTCAAAATTTTGGATGGGGACTTTTGCCCCCTAAAACCGTTTCTCCGCAGAAAGTAAAGAAAATGTATTCGTTTATTTTTTGCGTATTGTTCCTACACAATGTGTCGTTCCAATTCTTCATGTCCTTTAAGCACTTCTGACATACTGTTACTAACACTTTTGATATTTCACGATCAAAGTCTTGGAGGGGTCTGTGTCCCACCTAAACGGTTTTCTTTTCTTTTTCTTTTTTCAGGAAAATAAGAAACCCGTATTCCCTCATTTTATGTCTACAATATCTGTGCACAATTTCGTTCACTTCGTTCCAGTTGTTTTTGCCTTTCGGGCGTCAACTTTCAAAATTTCTGGTGGGGGCTTTTGCCCCCTAAGACAGTTTTTCCGCAGAAAATAAAAAAAAGTATTCGTTTATTTTATGTGTAGTATCAACCTGGCAAATTTTATTAAAATTGGAGTGTTACACTTGGGAAGTGTAACTTGTCAGTCATTGTAGAATTATTTTCCCTGTTCCTCCATCAATAAGAAAATGTCTGACAAGTAAAGGGTCCAAATGGATTAATCGAGTTGCAAGATGAGACGTAGAGCGACTGATAGAGGATGTGGAAATATGTATATATGCAAAGTTATAAGTGCTGAACGTCATAAGAAACGGAGAGGGTCTAAATTGATGGGAGAAAAGCTATGCTATGTTATTGATATACATCAAATAAAGTATTGAATCGTGAAAATAGTGAAAGATAGACAATGCAAGCGGTGGTAAATTCACATATTGACAAAAGAAGAATAGGCAGAGTAGATCACAAACCTCCAGCGCCATCTTGATATCCGCCATTTTGAAATCTGTGATAATTTTGGAAATGGTAAGGTAGTGATTTGATATATCAGTTAGGTCCAGCATGTTCTCAAAAGTCAATTATGAACTTTAGTGGTCCTTATCTATACTTATTTGGAAGATTTAGGATAATCTTCATAGTTATTTACGAAAATCTAGGAGACTGATACTCGTATGTTGAAAGTTTGAATTATCACGAAAACACATGTAAGTTGAACTTATCCAAAGCCAAGAAAACTAACCGCGAAATTTAATATCCAAGTTGTATATTATTACATTTCACTGTCCAATATCAAATGTCACTGTTACAAAGGGTGTTCTAAAAGTTTTGCACAGTGATCTCTGATTCTTTTATTTGTTGCAGGAGGAGAATGATTTTTTTGAACATACTTGGAACATTTAGCTATAAGTTGGTATATAAAAGAATAGTATTTTCTTTTATTTACAGGTGAACCATAATGGACCGTGAAATAAATGTCAAATTGCGACAACGGTCGGTGATGGAGTTCCTCTTCAAGACCGGCGATGACTGTCAACTGGATTCACAGAAAGTTGCTCCCTGTTTATGAAGAGGACACATTGGATCGCAGCAGTATCCAGCGGTAGTTGCAGAGGTTTAAAGAAGGTGATTTCTCTCTACTGGACAATTCACGATGCGGTAGACCATCGACGGTAGTGAGTGATGTGAATAAGGAGACCATTAATCTAATCATCCAAAATGACAGACGTGTAACGACACGACAGCTTGCTGAAATGACTGGTTTGTCAAGACGTAGTGTGGTATCAGTGGTACAGTCACCAGGGTACAGAAAAATCTGTGCACGTTGGGTTCCTAGATTATTGACAAGAGAAATGGAAAAGATGAGGAAGGATGTGTGCGACGGTCTCATGACAACCTTTACTGAAGAGTGGAAACTGTTTTGACGGCGACATTACCCAGGATGAAACATGGTTGTTTTTTTCCGAACCTGAAAGCAAAACACGTCTAAAGGCCCACCTGCGCGGTAAAACATTTGATAGTGAGAAAGACCTTATTTCCTGTGTCAAGCGATGGTGTAAAAGTCAATCCCCAGAATGTTACCAAAGTGCATTTACATCATGGAAAGAACTTTGGACCAGATGCGTCACAGTTGATGGAGGCTACCTTGAGTAGGCTCAGTGTATAGCTAAATGTTGCAGGTATGATCACAAAAAATTTCGTTCTCCTCCTGCAACAAATAAAAGAAATACAGACCACTGTGTAAAACTTTTTTGAACACCCTTTGTAGTTTTCTTTGTTTGTAGATATGTGAGCTATTTCTTGTCCATAATACGACTAATAATGCTAAAAGACTCACAGATCGAATTTAGTTCGTACCTTTATCATTTCTTACAATCAACGTACAATTATAGTTCTTAGCCTTTCGAAAATGATGAGCCCCGTAGACTCCTTCTACCATACAAATAATAGTATCATTAATACTATCTATCTTAACGGTAACCCACCGACAAACTGTAAGTAACCCCTGTAAAACGAAATGAAATATTTCAATTTAACGAGCCACGATTATGCTCTTTAGGCTAAGGGAGACAATGATTAAGGCAAGTGAATGTTTATGGAAGATATGATGGAATGAGAATGTGGAAGGAAATTGGAGTATCCCGAGAAAACCCTTATATGATACGATGGTGTCCACCACAAAGTTTCTTGGCTGAGGATCGAACCAGAGGCCCTACGTATCAGATTTCTTGGCTGTTTACTACTGAGTCACCGTGTCCTCCCCCAATCCCTAAGAGACGCGGACATCCAGTTAAGAATAACTGACATAGAAAAACGTACTTACCATTTTCGCACGAAGGAAACTCCACGAATCCCACATTCTGACCGTTTGTACTTCTTGTATGTTGGTTTATCACACTCACTATTTAGTAGATCGATACATCTGTCAGAATCATAGTGTTTCCTCCAAAGTAGGGGCAGGGTGACTTAGTGATAGAGCACTTACTTCTGGTGCAGGATGGACCTCGTTCGATCCCAGACTATAAAAGTTTGTAGTGGATACCATCGTATCCGTGAGATTTCTCGGGATTATCCTGTTTTCTCCTACATTCTCCTTTCACGAATTATTTCCCCCAAAAAAGCTTCCATCTATTATCTCTCTCTATTATTGGATCGGATTTCAGTTTAGCATCCTTTCGGTAGCAAAATTACATAAGACATGGAGCTGCGGATTAACGTGAGATCCGAACTGCTTGTGCTCCCGCCGCTAATCGGAGACGGGTCTCTTATGCGAAAGTCACACGCTACCCCATAGCCATGAATGATCTCTCTGTCTTCATTAGCCTAAAGGGCATAACTTTTAAACTTTATGGACTTCAAATAATTTCAGTTCTTCGTCGATAGCCAATTCTATACTGAGACAAAGTAGATCAGTCAAATATGTGTCTTTTTATCACTCCTTTTTATAATTTTAACGATGTTCTTATAACTTCGACCGTGTTCTAAGATTCCTGTTAGTTGAAATATCGTATTTAATTGTAGTTAACTTGCCTCAGTCAACATATCATAAAATATCCCAATAATTCTTCAATTTCTTTGGGGTGACTTTTGTGCTGCCCCTGTACACACCTGTTCACAAAAAGCTGGAAACTCGTTCAGAAACTAAGTCCAAAAAAGCGTGCCTAGATCCGTCACAATTCCCGCAGATCTATACATAGGGAATTGCATTTTCCCTCCGTTCTTTATATAGACACTAGCTGCAAACCGTACTGTCATCTGAGCGATGTGAAAATGTAAAAACAAAATCAAACTACTTATTTCTGAGATTAATATTGATTTCACACCTCATGCACAGTTCCAATATGCAAAATCAACCATTATCTTAAGTAGAAATTGCTGAAAACGACAGAAAATGGATATTTAAACCTCCAAGTAGGAACCTGTGCTTCGTGCGATTCTATTATCAATATTATAACACAATCTCTTGTAAGTTGCGTCTATGGTCAAGCGGGTTTAGTACTGCTACTGACATTTCTGAAACGAAGGGCGACGGTTCGAGCCTCCATGCGGAAAATTAGAATTTTTCTTTTTTTATAAATATATGAGAAATTTTATAAATAGAAATTTTTACTGTGAAGTGATTGGAAACACATTATCCGACAAACTGTCACTTTTCAAATCCCTGTCACATTTACTAGCCCGCCATGTCCATAATTCATATACGAAAACGCTAAAATGAGAAATGTGAACACAGTTGAATACCTAAAACCACACGTCCAACATGAAAATTATTCATACACTGCTCCACAAAACTTAAGCAACTCGAAGAAAGTGGCAGAAAATAAAACGACACGATCACTGCACCAAGTATAATGAACAAACGGACGGTCTAGATGCACAACGCAACACAAGTGAAGACGAACAATACAGTTAGGATGTACAGAGTGACCAAACAGTTCAGCACAACGATACCTCAACAGGTGAAGCTGGATTGTGCGAGGGCATAGGCAGTCAATATGGCGTTTGACCACTCCGAACAGCTATACAGGCACGACATCTGGCCTCCATGCTGCAAATCAGAGTGTTGATCAAGTCTTGCGACAGATGGCGCCACTCCTCGAGGAGAGCTGTTTGCAGGTCAGGGAGAGTGCGTGCTGGTGGACTGCGCTGCGCTATTCGCCGCCTAAGAGTATCCCACACATGCTCGATGGGATTCAAGTCCGGCGAATATGCAGACCATGCAATACGCATAATATCTTCGCTCTCCAGATACTCGGACACAAGATGTGCACGGTGTGGGCGGGCATTGTCATCCATGAACAGGAAGTCTGGGCCAAATGCTCCGAGGAAATTGCGCACATGTGTATTGAGAATTTAATCCCGGTACCGTTGTGCTGTCAAAGTGCCATGTTCCATAATATGGAGGTCCGTTTTCCCATCCAGCATAATTCCACCCCACACCATAATGGAACCACCGCCATAGGACGGCCGTTCAGCAATGAAGTTTGGGTGATAGCGTGTTCCTGGCTCTCTCCATACTAAAGTCCGACCAGAATCAGACGACAGGTTGAATCTCGACTCATCGGAGAACATGACACGTGCCCACTAGTGTTCCCCCCATGCAACATGTTCCTGATACCATGTGTAACGCGCGCGTTTGTGCTCCAGTTTCAATGGTACACAGTACAGGCCTTTTTGCATACAGTCCTGCTCTATTGAGCCGCCGACAAACAGTTTCGCGACTCACGCGTTGTCCTGTAGACTGAAACAACTCATTGGCCAGTTGAGAGCATCAAACTTGACGGTTACGTTTGGCAGAAATTGGGAGAAATCGGTCCTCGACGGCCGACGTCTTCGGACGGCCTCCTCCATGACGTCTACTGACTTCACCTCCATTTTGAAAGCGACTCCACAGCCTCGACACAACACTTTTGTTCACGTTAAATTCCTGCACCACTTCCACATGCGATCAGCTCAATTCCAACCGCCCAATTATTCGCCCGCGGTCAAAGTCACTCAAATATCGTCTACCAGCCATTGCAAGGTGTGTACCCCACACAAGAACCACTAACTCAATGCTTGGAGCCTCGGACACTACTGGGCTGGGGTGTACGCCTTATGGCATAATGTGTTCACCGCGCTTGCAACGGTGCTGCTTATGCGATAAAGTGGGTGCTCGCCTTGCCTGTGTGTTTCTGTATATGTGCATGCCACTAACCAGTGTTGAATGGGCCCCGTGCATGCCACTAACCAGTGTTGAATGGGCCCCACACGTCACTTATACCACGTTGTCTCGGGTTGCGTAAGTTTTGTGGAGCAGTGTATATATATTTCGGGGGGCTTTTGTAACGATCCCGTTACTATGTGTTGGGAAAGAAGAAAAAATAAAAAAAGAAGAAAAGGGATAGAAAAGAAATGATTATAATAATACTCTAAATTTTTCTAATTTGTAAAAGATAATAAGGTTGTGTAGCCTTCCTTAGGTTGTAGCTTCTTTATAAAAAGAAAAAGAAAAGAAAAAGAAAATAGAAAAAGAAGTTTCCTCTGACTGTGGAGAGCGAGAGTGAAAGAAATATATTCCTTTGCTGGTTGGTTATTTCATGGTCGCTTGCGTTATTTCATGGACGTGTTAACCACTGGAGTATCTGTGTAGGGTAAACAAAGGAGCAGAAATAAAAATATATTGCACATTCCGACGAAACGCAAACGTCCCAATGAAAGCAACATTAGAGGAAAAATGGAAAAACTTAGTGAGCTCTTGAAAGACCTCGAAGGTCACCTGGGTATGAAGACAAATCTTTATTCAGGTATTAATATCTCGTATAATCGCCGTTAGCTTCGATGACGCATCTTAATCTTCTTGGTAATGAGTTAACCAAGCTAGCGACATATTGATGTCCCTGTGCTACTTCCTCACACGCGTCAGAAACTAGCTCCCACAGTGCGTCAGCTGTCCTTGGTGGGGAATCAGGCCAATTTTCGTGTAGAGTTCTTGTAACTTTCGCCCATAGATTTTCCACTGGGTTCAAGTCAGATCTTCTTGGAACCCAGTCGACTACCTTAACACTGGGTTCCTCTTGAAACCAGGCTTGAACTAGATGGGAATCATGTATTGAGCTATGATCTTGTTGAACTTCTACAATGCCGTCTTCAAATAAATATCTCGCAGCACGGAGCAAGCCATATTGCACAATATCCAGATACTTCTGGCTGTTCAATCGGCCTTCTATACGGTGTAATTCACCAACTGTATCCTTACGCAGCCAACAGTGAATAGTAACATGTCCCATTTGATGCGTTCTGTGAATGTACTGTGGATCGTAACGTTTTCCTGTGGGTCTATAAGTCGAGGACCATCATTTGCTGAAGAGAATATCTTTTCGTCTGTGAAGATTACATGATTCCAGTAACGACCAATATTTGCCTCTGTAAATGCTAGTCGATCAACTTTATGACTATCCGTCAATTGCTCTTTACACGCGGCTCGATATGCGTGAAGCCCTACATCTTTAAGGCGTCGCCAGGCAGTGAAGAAGGAGCCAGGAAAACGAGACGCTATTACTAACTGTCGGGATGACATGAAAGGATTGCAACGGCTTACATCAACTAGGGCCCGATCTTATTGTGGGGTTGAAACCCTTTGAAGGCCAGTGCCAGGTTTTCTAGACACGTTACCTGTTTCTGAGTATTTCTTCCACCAAGTATATACTGTAGAACAGGGAGCACCAAGACGTTCGCTAGCTTGTCTCACACTCATACCACCGTATTCAACAAGAGCAGTAAGCTGCTTGCGAACATTCTGACCACGATGAGCCATGACTAATGAATCAATTGCAGTTGTTTGGCTGCAGGTGATTTCGTTACTCGTAGAAGTGGAGAAACTCCTCTGCAGCGACAAGGCATACGTCATATTTTCGTAATTCAGCATTTTTCATGAAAAAAAAAAGTGTTACAAAGTTGTGTGACACACAACACACACAAACACACACACACACACACACACACACATATATATATATATATATATATATATATATATATATATATATATATATATATATATATATATATATATATATATATATATATATATATATATATATATATATATATATATATCAGGAACATGAGTAATTTACATTTTTGACGTCTGTGTTAACGTTTTCATACATAAATTATGGAAATGGCGGGCTAGTAAATGTAACAGAGATTTGAAAAGTGACAATTCGTCTGATTGTTTTTCCAAGCACTTCAAAGTAGAAATTTATATTTATAACAATGTTCTTATATATTTAAAAAAAGGAAGAAATTAAAACGAACTTCCCGCATGGGGGCTCGAACCGTCGTCCTTCGCTTCAGAAATTTCAATCATCATTTCTAAACCCGCTTGGCTACGGAAGCACTTACTAGGAAATGCGTTATAATATTTATAATTGTATCACTCCAAGCGCAGTTTCACACTTGAAGTTTTAAATAGTCTTTTTCGGTTTTTTCAGTAATTTCTACTTAAGATATTGATTGTTTTTGCATATTGGAAGTGTGTATGAAGTGTGCAATCAATATTAATCTCAGAAATAAGTAGTTTGATTTTGTTTTACATTTTCACATCCCTCGGATTACAGTACGGTTTGCAGTTAGTGTCTATATAAAGAACGGAGGGAAAATGCAATTCCCTGTGTATAGATCTGCGGGAATTGTGACGGATCTAGGCTCACTTTTTCGGACTTAGTTTCTGAACGAGTTTCCAGCTTTCTCTCTCTCTCTTTCTCTCTCAATGTTTTGATGCTCCAGGAACTCGTCCGCTGAGCAATACTAACGGTTAGATGGGGATCTATACTTGTAGAGATGATTGGTCCAGAATCAATTTGGGAACAAAATAAGTAAACACAATCGAAACAATCACTTCATGTGGAACACTAACTATGTCGAAGATACTATATATTACAAGCTGCTATGAATAACAAGAGCACTGCACAGTTGATCACTTTGACACCATTACAAGTCGTAGTTGTTCACTATGTAATATTGAAGCAGATGATAAAGAGCAAGGTGGTTTTTGTTGGCTAGTAAGAAAGACACTGTTACGGGGCTAGTGAAATAAACAGAATGAATGACTATGTTGAGTATCGGACGGTAACCAGGCGTTAGAGAGTACTGAAAGGTCAGGTGGTCAATAGAACCTTCATTTTTGCTACAATAACACAACCGTGAGGGGCGCTGCTGCTGTTTATATTGCTGGATGGGAGTCTGAGCAGTATTAAGACGCAGGCGAGAATATAAACAATGATGTTTTCTTGTCCAATTGTGAGGGGCCTCCCATTTTCTCGTGGTGGGAATCGATTCTAGTTGCCAATTATAAATCCCTGGTCCTGATCGTTGTTGTTGTTGGTAGGTTCGCCATTCGGTTTGTCGTTTCTGGAGCAGCATCTCGGCGAAAGAAGATGCTGGAAGCCGGAGATCAATCGGTGTGCCATGTTGTGTTGCATATCTGCTCAGGATATCGCTAACTTCGTTCCCGGGGATGTCGCAGTGTGAGGGTGTATGAATTAACGTAACCACTTGATGATTGTTATGTAATATTCGAAGCTGTTGGCGCATATTGATTTGTAACCATGTATTGGCAGATGTCCATGGGGTTCTACATATTCCTTGTAACGCACTAAGACTATCACTACAAATACCCACGATAGGTAGTTGTCGTTGTAGGGCGACTTTCAATGCCGTGCGAATTGCCCAGCTTTCTGCTAAATAGATGGATGTATTCGGTGGAAGTCTGTGAGTCTCTGCGTAATTAAGCGCTGGTATATAAATTCCTGCTCCAACCACAGATCCATGTTCGGTATGCTGTTTAGAGGCATCCGTGTAAATTAAAATGGTATTGGAGTGATGAGATTGAATGTGGTGTTCCCAGAGATGGCGCACTATCTGAGGCTGAGTGGAGCGAAGACGTTTGAAAGAGACCACCGGTTGTTCAAGTGTGGGAGAATGTAGAAGAGTATTATATTGTGCAGTATAACATGGTAGTTTCGGTCCTCGATGCAATTGATTGAGCCAGTTATGAATTCTAACGAATGCTCGATTAATCCAAGGTAACTGTTTATAATATGGAAGTCGGGTATGAAGGTTCCTATTGTATAGGAATTGTAATTTCGGTAATAATAGGGATGATGTGCAGCATATGCGTTGAAGGAGGATTTTTTTTAGCCACAAACTAGGTTTTCACTGGGAAAGGAATTATTCCAGCTTCTTCTAAAAGTGCTGAGGAAGGTGCCGTCTTTGGTTGTCAGAATATAATTCGCTGTGTTGTGACTTGAAGACGGATGTGATGTTCGCTGATCCGTTTGGGTAGTGGAGAGAGTAATATTCCGCCATATTGAAGTTTTGCATCCACACATTGAGTACTGACTTGTTGCAGGGAGGATATATCTGTTCCCCACCCCTTGTGGCTGATGCAAGACAGCAACTTAAAATAAGGTTGGGCTTTAAGTGCTATTGTTTTGAGATGATGCTTCCAATTTAGTTTAGAATCGAGATGAAAACCAAGATATTGTAAAGTAGGTGTAACTGGTAAAGGAGTGTTATTTACCGTGAGATGGATGGGGGGTTGAAAACGTTTCCGGGTGAAGAGAGTGCAAGAAGATTTCGCCCAGTTGACTGACATGCCGTTTTCAGAGGTCCAGGAGTGAAGTTCTAGGAGAGCGTCGTGCAAAATGCGTATCCCGTCCACTATGTTGGAAGTTTTTACATATAACAACATGTCATCACAGTATTGTTGAATACGAACCAGTTTTCTAAGTCGTTGATGGAGAGAGAGTGTGTATATATTAAATAAAGTGGGACAGAGACTAGAGCCTTGAGGAATACCCAATGATGTTGAACGATAAGAAGAATATCTGTTATGGTATTTGATGCAGATGCGACGTTGTACCAACCAATTATGAGTATATCGGAGAAAAGGTGTAGGAAGTTGGAGTTGTGCCATGTGAGTGATGAGGCGATCGAGAATGATGGAGTCATATGCATGTTCCAGATCCAGTTTAACAGCAATCAAATACTGTCGATGTTGGAATATGTTCCAGATATCGAGAAGAAGAGCAGCAACCGAGTCCAAAGATGACATGCCTTTCCGGTAACCAGTTAATGTGGGTGGGAAGACTGAAAAGTATTCCAAGTGCCAGTTCAATTTAGAGAGGATGATCTTCTCAAAAATTTTCACGACGCATGAAATAAGAGTAATCGGACGATAACTCTGAGCCAACCCGATAGGTTTGTGTGGTTTAAGTATAGGGACTACCGCTAAATCTTTCCATGAAGATGGAATGTGTCCTGTCCTCCATATCTGAGAGTAGATTTGAAGAAGTACGGATCGATTTCCAGCTTTTTGTGAACAAGTGTGTAGAGTCCGCGGCATAAAATTTGTTACAAAAATTTTTAAGTCCAAATGAATAACAAACTCTTGCCCAGTTTTCTTATGCATTCCCGCAATACATGTATCAATCGATTAGTTGCTTCTAGTATTTATTCCAACTCCTCCCCGTCCTCCACCTCTCCTTGTCTAAAGCAGTGTGTGTGACGTAGTACACTCTTTCCATTCAGCTGAAAAAGAAACAGGAATTAAGTTTACAACGTTATAGCTTTAAAACAGTCTTTTCCATTCGTTTGTTCTGAAATATTTTTAAGAGCTTAAATTAAAGGAAAGTCACACAATCTTCCCAGAGCTTCATAAATATCTTTAGTTTCATTCTTTTCTTTCTTTAAAGAGTGCAAGCCAGTAAGATGCTCCCTAAGAAATCTATGGAAATTGCCAAGAGCTCTAAAATATCTACGGACAGAAACGAGTTTTATTCAATGATTCATTGAATTTCTTTTCAGTAAGTGCAAGCAAATGTTTCAGGGGCGTCATTTGGGCAGGACAGGAGGGTGTAATTCCCCCTCTCTTGAGCTTCATAAATACGTATTTTTTGATCAAATGTATAGTAATACACTAATAAAAAGTGAAAATCTTATGTCGCCGGAGAATCTCTTCCTTCCCCCCCCCCCGATTAAAGTCTAAAAGACACTGGTTTTAACAACAAACCTATAGAGTTACGATAGCACATTGCTAAAGAGCTTACATTTGGTTTCAAGAGTCGAAGGTTTGATCTCAAGCCATATGACTTCCTGGGTGACATTGAGAGAGGGAGAAAGAGAGAGAAGGATTCAAGTATGGAGACAGAGATGATTTGTATACACAGATTTAGAATTGGGGAAAAAATGATCGGACAGCATTCGTATTATGACGAAAATTCTGATTTTGTGAAAGATAAGAGGGAAGTTTTCGAACTGCGAGGATCACATTAGGTAGTTCTCGGATTAATGTGGAGAACTCTTTTTAGAGCATCAGATGATTACGAAAGGAGAGAAAGATCTTCAGAACTGAGGAATTAAGATTTTAAAAAATCTGGTTTCGGTGGCGGGTTTCGAACCACGAACCTTGTGGTTATCGAACCTGTAACCATACGGTTCAGCTCATTCAATTTTTAAGAAGAAAATTTTAACTTTTTAAATGAACCTCGCATAAAAGTGCTCACAAGAATTTTTCTCTCAGCCAACAAACGAATATGCATATATGTATGTGCGTCTCGTCTGCGACGGAAATCGTAGAGTTCCTCTCTCCTTCCCAAATAAGGAGCTAAAATTCAGCACAATGAACAAACGTCGTCTCTAAAAATTCCAATGTATGGGTTGTCACAGTTATTTTTAGCTTCTGACATCAACAAACTGCGTAGCAAAGCGCACTGTTGCCTAGCAACAAGACGAGACTGAGAGAAAAGTGAAGTTAGTGTTATAGATACACCCGAAGAGGCAACCACGAATGAATTAGCTAATGCGAAAATACAGCAATAATGAAGAGCCTGACAAATATGTTTAGTGAAGTTGCCAGGAGAAACTAGAACGAACTATCGAAATGAACGAGCAACGTTAAATAATATTTTTATCAAGTGTGAATAAAAGTTGTTTTGGCAGCATGGAGCAGGAGAACGGCAAACCATTCAATTTACCGGAAAGAAGATGAGAGGAAAACAACCCACAACCTGCAGGACATCCCCCCTGAATCAACATATAGTCCCCCTTCCAGTGTCAAAGCAAGTGAACAGTGCTAGTGAAAGTGTAAAAATCAGCAATGTAAGAAAACATAATTAATAATCCGTGACGACCGCGTCGTCCGCGTTCTCGATAATCAATGGGCCTAAATTAATTTAATATTTATACCACAACAATCAGTTATGCTTTTGAAGTGTCAAAAGTAATGTATTATATGTTCGTAAAGTTTTAGTGTCGTGAATTAAAATTAAAAGTGAAAATATGAGTATCCTTTCAAAATAATAATTATGGTTTAAATTTACATGTGTTAATTTTAAGTAGTAATCTAATTCACTTTTCTTTACAGCACGAGTGATTAGCGCCTATGCAACTTAATAATACGTACATTAATAAATTGCATCAGCGCTAAATATACAATTAGAATCCACTTTTATGTTGGTTCTCTAAAACGTTCTGGTTCGAACACTTAAGTTGTGTGTCCAGTAGCTATATGGTAGGCTGAAATGAATGATCCGAATTGTTGTTAAATATTAAAGGAGACATAAGTTACAGAGGATCGAACCCAGTACTATCACCAATTAGGCGTACCGAACAAGATACGAACCCAGGCGGGTCACAATTATGGTTTCCCGAATAAGAACACGATCCAATCGTGTCATAGAAATGGTTTTCCCTCACAGGGACAAACAGGAATCCGAACCCTTCCTGTTATAGAAATGTCTTCCCGAACAGGGACAGGTCAGAATCGAACCCAATCCTGTTATAGAAATGGCTGGCCCGAACAGGAACCGAACCCATCGTGTTATAAACCATGACTTTATCCATTCTGCTACGGAGGATTCTATTACTCGTTGACATACGTTTCCCTTAGCTGCGTTGAAAGCTACCTTAAGGGGGTATTCCAAAAGTTGACTCGGTAGATGCGCCGTTCAGTTAGGACGTAAACCTCTTGTAACTTAGTTACAATGTGCAAAATGAACTTCCTCTTCTTCAGGACACTTTTTAAAGCTTTAAAATTTGTTACTATTGTTTTAATTAAGTGAAATTTGACAGAACCATCTGATAAAGTAGTGCCAAGCCCTGTGCGTCATTGTCTGTTAGGTGAATGGTTAATGTAAGTTACTTTTACGTGGATGGTCCGAGCTTCCAAACAAGACCATTCTTATTGATTATTTGATTTGAGCTACGCTCATACTGTATATTCCACAAGTTCAAGTTTGAAGTAATGTAGTCACAGCTAGTTTAATTCGAAATAATTTTCCAATATTATATTTGTTACTAAATTTACATGGCACTCCTCACTTGTTTGTAGCCCTGCATAAATGGAAAATTGTTTTAAAAGTATATTTTACTCTCAAGTTCTATTGATTTATTTTAAATTGTCCTTCAAATTTAGTTTATAATTATTTTCTATTTCTTAATTATAACATATTTTCTATTTATATTGTATTCTATGTTACACGTTTATTATTTATATTTTATGTCTTACCTTTGAAGAGGAGCTTTTGACAATTCAGAGCAGCAGGGACATACACAGGATGCAGGCCTTTGCAATCAAGACCTTTGCCCCCACGAAATCACTACTTTTTTTGTAAATTATATCTAATTTTATAGATGATGATAGCAGGGGCGGATTCAGGAGAGTGCGTTCGGGCGATCACATCCCCCAGAATAGGGAACTTTTTATACTTTTTATTTTAAAAATAAAACATATCCTAAGTACTTTTCATCTTTGTATTATAAGCTTAAATTAAAACCTAAAGTAGATAGGCCTTACTTTCTTAAGAAAGTTAATTCTGCAGAAGAGCTACTCCTCCTTTTCTAAATTTGTTTTTTTCTTTTCTTTTTTTTCTTTTTTTTTTGCAATCCGCTCTTACCTTGATTTGACTTCGAACGACCGCCCCTCCCAAACAATCATCCTGGATACGCCCCTGGATGATAGACATTTTAGTAAAATATGCCCTCAATCGCTGAAATAAATTCCTGTCAAGCTTTCGATAGCTAAAATAAGTTTCTGTCTACGGCCCTGCAAAACAGTGACGATTTTAGGGAGTGATCAGTTAGTAATGCCTCCCTGGAGCAACGACACTTCCCCAGAAGTCATATATCCGATAATTCAGAATGTGATTTGTGCATTATCACTTTTCACTCTCAGTGTCTTGAAACGCACCAAAAAGGAACTGTTCTGAAGTATTTACTGGTTCTCCCTATGACCCCATTTCAATATGGCCAACCTTGGACATATACACATCTGAAATATCACCTTTTATGTCAGTGATCCCGAAAACTATCCATTCGACACAAATATAGGATATTTTCGATTCTTTATTCTTGTCACCCTCCCATTGTCAACTCGAAGGCAACCAAGGCTTATTTTGGACTTACGCAGCATCCACAGTGTCACTTTTCATCTTTGCATATGAATTCGACACTAATTTCGTTCGTATTTGACTACTTTTACATGTCACCTTCACCTCTTGGTAGGGATTTTTTCAGTATCTCGCCCCCACAACTATGGAGAAATTTCAACCAACTAAGTATAATTATAAATTATCATCTGAAACACAACAGTACGGGTGATCTTTTTCACAGAGGAATTCGTTAACTACTGTTTCCATATCAATGTATTGGCTTTTTTTGCTGTCCATGCTGAAGATTGCCAAAGGGCTAATCTTCATCTGCACTATTGTGTAATGAATATAGGTTTTAGTGGTTTAATTTACTGAATACTCGCTTAGATGTTGCTCTCGTCACAGAAAAAGTGATATACAGTTATAAAAGAAAAATGAAATGAAATATATAATTTTTACGTCCCACGATTATGCCGACTATGCTAATGGAGGGAGTAATGGTGAGAAATAAATGAAATTGTTTAATGAAAAAAGTAGGAGGAAACGGGAGAAACTCGAGGACACTCATGCACACGGTGTTTGTCCATAATAATGTTCATTCGGCGTGAGCTGGGATCGAACAAAGGACCCCATGCACCATAGGTAAAGTTATAAAAGAATAGGCGTCTAAACAAATACGGAACACTACCATCAATGAAAGTTATATAAGATTAGATTTTTAGTTATTTCATTCTAAGTTAAAATTTCAATCAATCTTGTTCTTCATTACTGTTCGAAAACTTAAAGTTGTTGCTGCAAGGACGTGATAGATCTTTTCAGTAGACTTCGCAGTCCCCTCCACAGCTTCTTTTACATGTAAGGCTAAAGTAGTCTCATTTTAGACATCGAGGAAAAATAGTGGAATTACGAATTTTCAATGGGCCCCGTTTTACTCTGGGCTCCCTCAACGCACTGCCGTTAGTTACGTCACTGTTCAGGATGCATGATGCAGCTTGTGCTTTTAGGAATACTTTCTAAGGCAGTACGAGTTTTTTTTAACTGCTGTGTGAATTAAGTTGTATTTGCTAGAAGTGTTGGTTAAAGGAAACTAAAGATCCTACACTCAAACACAAATAATCTCTTTCGAAACTCTAATGGAAAACGAAACTAATCGTCCTAAACATGTTACGCTTTTGAAGAGAAAAAGAGCAAAGCAGTAGTTGCACATACGCTTAATGGTGTTTCTTGGATACAAATTTATAACTTACAAAAGTCATGTTCACGTCATGGTTTGATAGATGAAGGGTTAGTAAAAGGAATTCTTACGCTGGTGGTCGTGGGTTCGAATCTCTGCTCTTCTTGTTACTTTTTTCTCTTAGCTACACTTAATTTGTGCATTCCAAACCTCGAAGTTTGGTTTGGATTATTTATGAAAGCAGGTAGAAAATTAATTGTAGTCGAAATTAGTTTCAAATATGAGATTATAATTACATATTTTGTCTTTAACTTATTACTTATCAATTTTTATATCAAATTTTCCGGTCTTTATTTAATTCATCTTCCGGTGTAATACAATGAACATTTGCAGAGCGACGTCAGTCGGACGAAAGTACTATATTCCATTGTTACTCTAATATACCTAGGTATTTGTTCATATATTTATAAATTGTTTACTAAGTAAAAACTTATGGCGGTCCACATTATGTGTCATATAATAGACCGTACGAAGGCGGACATAGCAGAAGGCGTATTGCAAATATCCCTGGTGATAAAAAGTAGGGGTCTTCTTCACTAGATTCGAACCACTGTTACAGGCGGTTTTGGTTTACATAGCAAGCATAATACCACTCGGCCACCAAGTCTCGCACGTTAGCCTCTTTATTAATGCAGAACATACTGAGACACTTACATTCACTGGTGTCGCGTAATGTATTTCATAAAATTTTGTTAATAAGTGGGTCGAATTAGGTAGCCCTCGAGAGGGCTGATGGTGTTGTGGGCGAGCATTTATTAATAGTGTGTATAGTCCCCTTGGGACTCGATTACAGCTGCCATACGCCGTCGCATTGAATCCACCAGGCGAGAGATATAGCGTTGGGTGCAACAGATCGACCACGCATCTTCAACACGCTCCCAAAGATCATTAGATGTTCGTGGAGGATTGTTCGACCAGGTTTCCCGCAATGTTCTTGCAACAGAGGCCCACATATTTTCAATAGGGTTCAGATCTGCTCCATGAGGAACCCAGTCAACTATTTCGACATCAGGTTGCCTCTGCAACCATGTCTGAACCACATTTGAATTATGTATCGAGCTATTTTCCTGTTGCAAATATAATATGCCGTCACCTACATGAGCTTTTATTTCCGGAAGCGTTTCATCCAGATGTTCCACATACTTGTGGGCGTTTAGGCGACCAGGAATCCTGTAGATTCCTCCGAAATTTGCAGCCTTGTATATCCATGCCCAACAGTGGACAGTTACATGTCCCATTCGAATAGAACGGGAAACGTATTCAGAGGCATACCTTTTTCCAGGGGGGCGGTAAACACGCTTCGGCCCGAAGTTTGCACTGGAAAATATTTTTTCGTCTGTGAAAACGACCTCGTCCCACACACGTGCAATATTTAACTGTGCAAACGCCAGACGGTCAACCATGTGGTCTTTTGTTAGTCGCTCCTTAACAGCTGCTCTGTATGATCTCAAACCAAAGGATTTGAGTCTACGACGGACAGTCGTAACATCGCCTGGGAAATTGGTTTCCTCTCGTAACTGTCGGGCAGACATGAAAGGGTGCTCACGGCATTGGGCAATTACACTCTGGTCTTCTTCGGCAGAGGAAACTCTTTGTCGCCCACTTCCTCTTTTACGTCTTACATCTCCTGTTTCCTCATATCTCCTCCATCACCTCCGTGCTTTAGCACGGTTAACGCCATATCTCGCGCCTGCCTCGCTATAGTTCATGCCCGCATGCTCAATTAAAGCAATCACGCTGCTTTTAACAGAAGCTTCGTAGTGAGCCATTTTCACACCAGAAGCAAAATGATAGCTTTGCCTAGGGGTTTGAACGGAACGTGCTTCATGTGACGTCACGTAACAAGGCGGAGTTTCCTCTCATTGCTGTAGACGATATCGTACGCCCTCTACTGGGTGTTTCGTGACGGAAAAAGTGCTTTTAAGAGTGCAAATATAAAAGAAGTCAAAGATTATTAACTTGTATTATCATATAAGAAATGCGAGAATTTTGAAACAAAGAAAAATAACTTAGAAATTTGCAACTGAAGACAAAAAAAACTAACTTAAACACACTAAAGGGTATAAGTAGAGGGATTAATGGGGACGTCAGCAATGAGGCTATGTGTCCCCGTCTCGATTAACGCGAGGGATGGATTTTACCATTTCACTTTGACGGAATGACGTAGAGGATGGAGAGGAGGGGGAAGATACATAACAGCTATAAATATAAAAATAAAAGTGACAATGTTCGGTGGTGAATAACTCTTGAACTACCCGATCGTTCTCAATCACATTTTGAACATAGATGAAATTCGAACCTGGGAAGCTTTTTGTTAATTCATTTTGATATTAGAACTTGCGGAAGAGGAGGGGAGGGTAAATATATGAAAATGAATTAAACTTAATAACTCTTGAACAATCCGACTGATCCCAATCAATCAAACATTCAATATAGATAAGGTTCGGACCTGGGATGTTTTCATTTTTTGCCTTGACGGCACAATGTAGGGAGGGGAAGGGGGGACTATGTAAAAAAATAAAAATGCTGTCTTGGTGACTTCATCACGCTTAAACCACCAAACTGATCTTAATCAAATTATCAACATAGATGAGGTTCGGACCTGGGGTGGTTTTTATCATATCCCTTTGATGGTAGAACGTAGGGTAGGAGGAGGGGAGGGGAGATATCTATAAAAATGAATAAAACTTAACAACTCTTGAACCACCTGACCGATCTCGATCTAATTTTCAACATAGACGACGTTCGGGCCTAGAAACCTTTGTTTTAATATTTTCACTTTGACGGTAGAACATAGGAGAGGATAAGAGAAGGGGAGATTAATATATAAAAGTAAATAGAACAACCCTTGAACCATCCAACAGATTTCGATCAAATTTTCAACGTACATGACATTCGGGCCTGGAATAATTTTTGTCATACCGTGCCCCCAACATGGAGAGGGGAGAGGGATACATAAAATCATCGAAAATGACCAATATCAAAGAGTGCTTTAGTAATAGTAAAACCATAACATATTACTATTTTTCTTTAATTTAGCCCAGCGAAATCGGGGTGCGACTTAGATTCAAGGACGTCTTAAGTTCGAGTAGTTATCGAGAAATAATTAAAGATATTAACGTGTTATTGAATTACTTTGCTAATAATAATAATAATAATAATAATAATAATAATAATAATAATAATAATAATAATAATAATAATAATAATAATAATAATAATAATAATAATAATAACTATTATTATTATTATTATTATTATTATTATTATTATTATTATTAGTAGTAGTAGTAGTAGTAGTAGTATTGAAGATTTGATCATTCAAATATTGAAAGATCAAAATATTCAAATACCTTAAGACAATTAAACGTGATTCATCGCCGACTAATGATCACCAAAAATTCTAAATTTAAACAAAATATCCACACATGGTTCCGACTTGAGAACCTCCAGATTATTAGCTAGCGCCTTGAGCACAGACCCACGCTCTATATGCGCTAAATGGTATGTTTTAGTATGTTTAAATTAGATTTCCTTGCCTCCAGTTACAAAATTCTAAGTTAGTATTATTCGTTCTTTCAAAATTTCTTTCGATTTTTTTTAATCATATAAGTTAATAATCTTTGGCATAGTTTATATTAATAACGTGGTTGTTCTTAAACCTCTCGTTCGCTATTTGGTTTCTTCTCCACACCAAACTACAGATATGATACGTTTAATTCTCATACTTGTCATTTGGTTTCAAAGCAGTCACCATTATCTGGTAAAGCAATTTTGTTCGCCACGATTCATGAGTTTTGTAACAAAACACGTCAAGAAATGAGTTAAATGAAGGCTGCAAGAGTTTATATCAAAGTTGAGTATTGTCAGCTAGTGACAAGCATGTTATAATGTCTCGTATTTGAAAATAATGTTAGCTACTTTTAATTCACTAACTGGTATTAGATTTAATTCAAGCTTAAAGAATTCGAATGAACAAACTCAGTGTAGCTTAAAGAAACAAAACGTAAGAAGAACGGACGAGATTCGAACCCTGGACCACCAGTACAAAAATCCTGTTCACTAACCCCTCACCTAACAAGCCATCAACTTCTATAAGTTTTAAATTTGCAAGCAAATGATACCATTATACGTTTGTGCAATAATTGTTTTGCTGTTTTCCTCTTCAAGAACGTAACATGTTTACGACGATTCGTTTCGTTTTACATTAGAGCTTCTAGAGAGATGATTTGTGTTTGAGTATAGGATCTTTTGTTTCCTTTAACTGGCAGTTCTAGCAAATACAACTCAATTGAAACAGCTGTAAAAAAAACTAGTACTGTCTTAGAAAGTATTCCTAAAAGGGAGAAACTCCATCGTGCACCCTGAACAGTGACGGGAGTGCGTTGAGCGAGGCCAACAGCAAAATGGGGTCCATTGAAGATTCGTAACTCCACTTTGAAGGGTTTTAATTAATTTCACACTTTTTCCTCAATGTCTAAAATGTAACTACTTAGCCTTAGATGAAAAGGAAGTTGTGAAGGAGCTATAGACTGTGAAGTCTACCGAAAAGATTTTTCACGTCCTTGCAGCAACTATTTTCAGCAAAAGGGAATAAGTACATCAGACCTAAATTTTCAGAAACGCTAAAAAACCTTCCCGAGGCGTATTTGTATTTGTTTCAACACGTGTATAAGTGATTAATTGTAGCAAAAGAACTGACAAACTCTAAGACAAGCAGAAGAATCTTGTATTGTAGCACTGCAATTGGTGAGAAAAGCTTAAAAGTGGAGAAAATATTTTTATGTACTTATTCCCTTTTTCCAATCAGTGGTTCAATTATGAGCCTATATTTTTGAGGTGTTAATAATAATAATAATAATAATAAGAAAACTTATTAACTGGTAGGTTACGCTGGACTCTTAATTGTGTATATGGAATAATGGAACGTGGGGTTATACAGAGGATTTTGGATTTCTGTTGGCGATCAATTAATCTTTACTCTAGTAGGGAATACTGGTTGGTCCGGATTTCGAACAGTAATGAAGAACAAGATTGATTGAAATTTCAACTTAAAATGAAATAAATAAAAATCTAATCTTATACAACTCTCATTGATAGTAGTGTTCCGTATTTGTTTAGACGCCTATTCTTTTATAACTTTACCTATGGTGCATGGAGTTGTTGGTTAGATCCCAGCTCGCGCTGAATGAACTTTATTATGGACAAACACCGTGTGCATGAGTTTTCTCGGGTTTCTCCAGTTTCCTCCCATTTTCTTCATTAAACGATTTCATTCGTTTCTTACCATCACTGACTCCATTAGCGTAGTCGGCATAACGTGGGACGTAAAACTTAAATATTTCGTTTCGTTTTTCTTTTATAACTGTATATCACTTTTTCTGTGACGAGAGCAACATCTAAGCGAGTATTCAGTAAATTAGACCACTAAAACCTATATTCATTACACAATAGTGCAGATGAAGTTTAGCCCTTTGGCAATCTTCAGCATGGACAGCAAAAAAAGCCAATACATTGATATGGAAACAGTAGTTAACGAATTCCTCTGCGAAAAAGATCACCCGTACTGTTGTGTTTCAGAAGATAATTTATAATTATACTTAGTTGGTTGAAATTTCTCCATAGTTGTGGGGGCGAGATACTGAAAAAATCCCTACCAAGAGGTGAAGGTGACATGTAAAAGTGGTCAAATACGAACGAAATTAGTGTCGAATTCATATGCAAAGATGAAAAGTGACACTGTGGATGCTGCGTAAGTCCAAAATAAGCCTTGGTTGCCTTCGAGTTGACAATGGGAGGGTGACAAGAATAAAGAATCGAAAATATCCTATATTTGTGTCGAATGGATAGTTTTCGGGATCACTGACATAAAAGGTGATATTTCAGATGTGTATATGTCCAAGGTTGGCCATATTGAAATGGGGTCATAGGGAGAACCAGTAAATACTTCAGAACAGTTCCTTTTTGGTGCGTTTCAAGACACTGAGAGTGAAAAGTGATAATGCACAAATCACATTCTGAATTATCGGATATATGACTTCTGGGGAAGTGTCGTTGCTCCAGGGAGGCATTACTAACTGATCACTCCCTAAAATCGTCACTGTTTTGCAGGGCCGTAGACAGAAACTTATTTTAGCTATCGAAAGCTTGACAGGAATTTATTTCAGCGATTGAGGGCATATTTTACTAAAATGTCTATCATCCAGGGGCGGATCCAGGATGATTGTTTGGGAGGGGCGGTCGTTCGAAGTCAAATCAAGGAAAGAGCGGATTGCAAAAAAAAAAGAAAGAAAGAAAGAAAAGAAAAGAAACAAACAAATTTAGAAAAGGAGAAGTAGCTCTTCTGCAGAATTAACTTTCTTAAGAAAGTAAGGCCTATCTACTTTAGGTTTTAATTTAAGGTTATAATACAAAGATGAAAAATACTTAGGATATGTTTTATTTTTAAAATAAAAAGTATAAAAAGTTCCCTATTCTGGGGGATGTGATCGCCCGAACGCACTCCCCTGAATCCGCCCCTGCTATCATCATCTATAAAATTAGATATAATTTACAAAAAAAGTAGTGATTTCGTGGGGGCAAAAGCTCTTGATTGCAAAGGCCTGCATCCTGTGTATGTCCCTGCTGCTCTGAATTGTCAAAAGCTCCTCTTCAAAGGTAAGACATAAAATATAAATAATAAACGTGTAACATAGAATACAATATAAATAGAAAATATGTTATAATTAAGAAATAGAAAATAATTATAAACTAAATTTGAAGGACAATTTAAAATAAATCAATAGAACTTGAGAGTAAAATATACTTTTAAAACAATTTTCCATTTATGCAGGGCTACAAACAAGTGAGGAGTGCCATGTAAATTTAGTAACAAATATAATATTGGAAAATTATTTCGAATTAAACTAGCTGTGACTACATTACTTCAAACTTGAACTTGTGGAATATACAGTATGAGCGTAGCTCAAATCAAATAATCGATAAGAATGGTCTTGATTGGAAGCTCGGACCATCCACGTAAAAGTAACTTACATTAACCATTCACCTAACAGACAATGACGCACAGGGCTTGGCACTACTTTATCAGATGGTTCTATCAAATGTCACTTAATTAAAACAATAGTAACAAATTTTAAAGCTTTAAAAAGTGTCCTGAAGAAGAGGAAGTTCATTTTGCACATTGTAACTAAGTTACAAGAGGTTTACGTCCTAACTGAACGGCGCATCTACCGAGTAAACTTTTGGAATATCCCCTTAAGGTAGCTTTCAACGCAGCTAAGGGAAACGTATGTGAACGAGTAATAGAATCCTCCGTAGCAGAATGGATAAAGTCATGGTTCAATGACCACAAGGTTCGTAGTTCGAAACCCGCCGCCGAAACCAGATTTTTTAAAATCTTAATTACTCAGTTCTGAAGATCTTTCTCTCCTTTCGTAATCATCTGATGCTCTAAAAAGAGTTCTCCACATTAATTCGACAACTGCCTAATGTGATCCTCGCAGTTCGAAAGCTTCCCTTCTTATCTTTCACAAAATCAGAATTTTCGTCATAATACGAATGCTTTCCGATCATTTTTTCCCCAATTCTAAATCTGTGTATTCAAATCATCTCTCTCTGTCTCCATACTTGAATCCCCCCCCCCCTCTCTCTCTCTCTCTCTCTCTCTCAATGTCACCCAGGAAGTCATATGGCTTGAGATCAAACCTTCGACTCTTGAAACCAAATGTAAGCTCTTTAGCAATGTGCTATCGTAACTCTATAGGTTTGTTGTTAAAACCAGTGTCTTTTAGACTTTATTCGGGGGGGGGGGGGAAGGAAGAGATTCTCCGGCGACATAAGATTTTCACTTTTTATTAGTGTATTACTATACATTTGATCAAAAAATACGTATTTATGAAGCTCAAGAGAGGGGGAATTACACCCTCCTGTCCTGCCCAAATGACGCCCCTGAAACATTTGCTTGCACTTACTGAAAAGAAATTCAATGAATCATTGAATAAAACTCGTTTCTGTCCGTAGATATTTTAGAGCTCTTGGCAATTTCCATAGATTTCTTAGGGAGCATCTTACTGGCTTGCACTCTTTAAAGAAAGAAAAGAATGAAACTAAAGATATTTATGAAGCTCTGGGAAGATTGTGTGACTTTCCTTTAATTTAGGCTCTTAAAAATATTTCAGAACAAACGAATGGAAAAGACTGTTTTAAAGCTATAGTGTTGTAAACTTGATTCCTGTTTCTTTTTCAGCTGAATGGAAAGAGTGTACTACGTCACACACACTGCTTTAGACAAAGAGAGGTGGAGGACGGGGAGGAGTTGGAATAAATACTAGAAGCAACTAATCGATTGATTCATGTATTGCGGGAATGCATAAGAAAACTGGGCAAGAGTTTGTTATTCATTTGGACTTGGAATTTTTGTAACAAATTTTATGCCGCGGACTGTACCATATCGAGTTGTGCATTAATGAAAGATATGACTAAAATAATATACATTTCGTTTCTCTCGACTTCGATCCGACATTTTGTTCCGGAGTTACGGCTGTTTTGGGCATTTTTCCGACAGGTTTTTGGCTGGTCATAGCGCCAAAAGGAAGCATTTGTGCACCCAGGTTGTCTTATCTTGGTGTCAGGAATCAGCTCCCAAACGTTGTCGGTGTTGTTTTAAAACACCCTGTATATTTCTATTCTGTTTCTGATTAGCTCCTTTTTGCCAATCGATTTCCAGTATTCCCAAAACAAACCAAAAGTGGACGAAATTAATTAAATCGCCTTCTCCTATGCTTTCCTCATGTATAGTAATTATTATATATTTATATTGTAGTTGACAGAGATTGCAAATATTGATTGAAATATCTGGTTAAAATGCTAGCAGAGGAATTCCCTCTTTAGTACAGAAATTCCATCCTTGCATCCTACCACCATATTAGGCAAGATGGGAATTCCCATCTCGCCTAAAATTGCGGACATTTTTATCTTAGAGATATAAGTGGCTGATAAATCGTTAGGTAAGGTATTATTAGGCGAGATGGGATGGAATCATCTGAAAAGGTAGGAGGACGATACGTAGTGGCATGACGTCACGCCGTCCCCATGCCTATCTTTGCGGATGGTAATTTCTTTGGAACTGGGGGGATGCCGTACACATTTTTTGGAGGTGGGGGCCGGGTTCCCCCGCGTTCCCACGCACTTTTACCCCTGTTGTTAAGTATTAATTGCTGTGAGGGCTAACGGGAAATATTATGAGATAATAATAATAATAATAATAATAATAATAATAATAATAATAATAATAAATAATCTGAATGATTAATAATTTTTCAACTTTCTATTAAAATTCCTGTGTGGATCTGGATATATTGTTTTTTATAAGGAATAAAGAGGCTTTAAACAACAAATTAGGAAATATAACTTGTATAACAGAAAACTAGCCTTATCAGTTGTTTTACAAAGAATTAAGCAACTGACAACTGACCTTGTGTCTGTGTGTGTGTGTATGTGTGTTTCTTTTTAACACAATGTCAGAAGGCACAAAACGACGCCTGCGGGCAGCTTGCTTTTAACCTGAGGCAGTTTCAGTACTAAAATTAACACTTTCCTTTTGTCAATTTACGTGTAGCTATCAGTCAATCACACAGGTTCTTTGCAACGCTGAATTTTACAAGAAAGGTTTCGTTCATCGGTTTACAAGAATGGTTTACAAGAAAGTCCACCGTACGTTATAGTCACTTCCCCTCTCTTGCACACTGTCTGAAATTAAACTTGTATACTGTAGTGTTACAGAAAAGAGAATGCTATTTTTTTAAATGACATTATCAAATAAGATTGAAAATTATCGCAATATATTCAAGATGAAAAATATTCATTAACCAGTCGTCGTACTTAGTTGTCTGCACTAAAATTCCCATAATGTGCTTTCTTCTTTACTAATATGAGCACCGAGCTTCTTCGTGTCTTTGACACGGAGCCCGTACGCTCCTTTGACGTCAGTGGTCCGGGTTCGACTCAAGGGGAGAGCTCATGTGGTTTGGATTTCACGATTATTCAGTAGGTCCCGTCTCATATAGCCTCGCTGCTGAAAGGGACGATAAAATCAACTTAACTCATATTGAGCACCATAGGACATATACCGTAAATACGCGCGTAATTTTCGCCCTCGCATAATTTTCGCATTCCAATTTTGAAGGGCATTTTCTTCATATTTTATTTTCCTCGCATAATTTGAGCACGCGAGGATTTGACAGTGATTTCTAAGGTAAGAAACCACACGACTTCCTAATCAATTTTTTAATGTTATTTTTCTACAAATTTAGAATTAGTTGTTGTCAATTCTTGCTACAAGGAAAATGTGTTCCGGTATTTTCGTGTTATTTTGCCTGGGGAAAAAAATAGATAATGCTCACTAATGTGGCTAATTTTTTTCCCCGCATAATTTACGCACCCTTGTTTCAAAATAACATTTTTGTCTAAAAAAAGTGCGAAAATTACGCGAGTAAATAATGTAACTCCGAGGGGAATTTTGTCCCTGGAAACTCTTAAAATCATCAACGGTACCCACCTAGACAGACAAAAGAAAGAATAGAAGCTTTCTCCCAGAAAATTGCGTTCGAGGGTGGGGGGTCACACAGGTCAGTATCCACGGGAGTCTAGGGGACCGGGCTCAACCTAAATTTTTACATGAGAATGAAATATGAGCATTAAAGTAGTCAGCCATTAGGATTCGTTGAAAAAACTCTAAACATGTGCTATGACTAGTACCGTATGCAAATTAAAGATTTTTTTAGCAAAAGAAATATAAATTTCTTGCTTTAGGCTCTGCCCTGTAATCCAGTTTTCCTGGAGGTTGCAATGGTCTATGGAATGGAATGGAGGAGTATGGTTGGAAACGGCCTATCAGATTCAAGCTCCGAACCCACATTAAATAGACGATCCTTTATAACCTTGGTGTTGTATAAAAACGAAAAACAAAAATATACTGATAGCTGCAGTAACAGATATTGTAGGAAAGGAATTTTTAGCTGGTTTTGACATAGAGATAGGGCAGTACCTGAGCTTTATTAGTATTACTAGCATATACTACCCGCTTCGCTGGGTTGAAATTAAAATTAAAATACACTACTCCGTATTCGGTGTTTTTAGTATACGGTGTTTCCGTGAAATAGGCTGTTTTTGTTTTCAATGGCAGCATCGATTGAAACAGCATCGGAAAGATCATTGATCATTTCGAAGATCCCAAAAATCATGGATTCGTCATTATAATATTAGTCATTTTCGGTCATTTATATGTATATTTCCCCCTCCCTCATGTTGCGGGCCATCGAAAGTGTCACTGTTCATCTCAGATACTCCTAAAACTATGAATTCAACACTATAAGTGAAAAAGTTTGTAAACAGAACGCTGCAGCCTAGCTGTTGCGCACCTAATCCTACATTTCCCCACTCCCTTCTCCGCGACAATGATGTTTTGCAGTGTTGCAATCTGCAGAGAGCGGAATGGTCTGAGGATTTTCTACGACATTTGAGTGTAAATGCTGTATATTGACTGTTTTAAATTGTTAATGCATTTTAATATTTTCTCTTTGAATATTAAAAGAATTAAGTACGATTAGGGGAAATAATTAAGTATTTCTTACCAACGTAATATATGAATTAAAACCGTTGGAAAAGTTCGAAATTAATTTTAATGAAAAATAAATAAACGATAGAACAGAACTCACCTTCTAAATGTTTTCCATTTCTCCTTCAGTTTCACTCTCCCACTCATCTGAGTCTGTATCGGCCGATGAATCTGAGTCTGAATCGGTTTCACCAAGTCTAATTATCAGTTCATCTACACGCTCATCCATAAGTCCGTCTCTTTCAAAGTAAGAATCTTCAATTTTTTTCACATGTTCACAACATTTTACCCATTTCTGTGGTGAATACTCATTAAATAACTTTCCCAGTAATTCTTTCTTTGCATCCAGTGAATCGGAAATGCATTGCCTCGCTTTGGGCTTGATTTCCCCCCACACAAGCTCAATAGGATTTAAGTCTGCGTGGTAAGGTGGAAGTCTTATTATAGTGTGCCCCGCGTTTATAAATTTCTGGTCAATCGTGTATTGTTTCACATAAGGTACACTTTGAATTCTTAAGAACAGTTGTCTTTTGTTCATTCTCCACAATGTTTTTACTCTATTCTCCGCTTCAATTTCGGTTTCGTTTATAGGTTTGTCTGTCGTTGATAGCCACTGTATCATGTCGCTTTTAAGTGAAGACATAGTTGGTCTTTTATTGATTTGAACATTGTGATAACTGGCATTATCAACGACAACAACGCTGTTTTCGGGAAGATTAGGAAGTAGTTTTTCATCGATCCATTTTGAAAAAATTCTACTGTTCATGTCATCATGATAATCTCCACTTTTTTGCTTAGATTTGAACATTAATAAAGCATTATCAACAAACCCAAATTCCCCTCCTGCATGGACAATAATAAGACGTAGCCCTTTTCCAACAGTTTCTGTTACACCTATTTCACTCTCACTTTGCCAACACGCCGGTACTGAATGTGATGCGTGAATGTAGGTTTCATCAGCATATACAATTGGCCTACCTTGTTTTCTGTATTCACGCAGGTTTCTTAAATATCGTGCACGCCACTCAGCAATGTTCGGATTTTCAATCAAAATCTTTCTCCTTGACTGACATTTTCTCCACCTAAACCCTATAGACCTTAAAAGACACCTTAAATACTCACTGCTACAATCTAATATGCCGTCCTCTCTTATAGCTTTAGTTAGTTTTCGTAATGTTGGAACTACTTTCTTTACTGTGTAAAATTCATGAATTTTTCGCCTAATTGCACCTTTAGCAAAATCATCTGTTTGTATTCGCTTTTTCCTTGGATTCTTTTTACCTGTCGGTGTAGAGAAATTCAGCTCACCTTTAGCCAGCGACTGTTTTCCTTCTTTTAAAACTTGAGAAACCATCCATTTAGATACTCCCGTGGCGGCGCTTGTGGATTCGACAACATTATACTTAAGTTTATATAACTCTTTTTGATTTTGCAAATACGTTGCAACATTGAAAACAATTTCTCTGGCTTGCCCTCTAAGAGGTTTTCCAGAGCACATTGTGGATTTGGACGGACCCGACATGATTTGATTTTCACAGTCAATAATCACGTAATGCGCCTCACACACTCACTACTGCTCAGAAACGCAAACACATGAAAGAAAGACACTACTTCAAAAACAGAGAAACACCTCCGAGAACAACAACTTCTTCGACACGAATCAATCGGCTAGATGGGTGCCACACAAATGCCAGCAGTTTTAACAGATCACTGATTCCTCGCCTGAACTTCGATAATGTGCTTTTCTTTACGCTGACCTTTCTCAACCCTTAAGTGTGGTCATTGAACCGAAGCACACATTTTGTCTTTGACAGGGCGGAGCACCCTTGATCTATTTAGGAGCTGGATTTTTTTTTCTGTCACAATGCCGCCCAATGTATTACCAACTGGTCCATTTCTGTTTCAAAGATATAGACTATTCGGCAATGACATCCTGAAGGCAGGTCGCGGAAGGATTGTTGGGGGAGAAATGAAGAGTTCGTTACTTTTGTATTTTGTGTATATGGTGAGATTATGAAAAGAATGCCGCCGTCTTCAGTCGCATTGCCGCACCGTATTGTCGCAAATTATTGGTTTAATAAATTGGAAAAATTCTCTTGCCGGTTCGTACCAATGAAAAAATAATAACAAAAAGAGAAATTTTCCCTTCAGAAGGCGTGAAGGGATCGCCTCGTTGGAAAGCGTCACTGCTTACAGTGTATCCATGAGGTAGTCTGCACGGGCCCGGCCCGTGAATTAATAATATGAGGCTCGACCAGAGAGAGAGATGTTTTAGCATTTGGGCCCGATCCCATGTGATAATCAAATGAGCCCGAAATAAGCCCGAATTACAAAAACTTAACAATTAGGGCAAAATTGTATTTTTTATTTGCAACAATTACATGTTTAATTTTGCAGTTTAAAAGCTTTCATGATTCAGAGACAACAAGGAAATAAAGGTTATCCTTGACATTTATATGAATTCTATTTTTAAAAAAGTCATTATATAAATTCTCATATAATAGGCCCTATAAACTGACATTGTCTTGAAGAAAAAACCAAGACAGGTTGTTCCCAACGCTCTGGTTCCTTTACAGGTAATTCAGTGTAAGAAGCAGTATTTTCCCTCAGACCAGGTAAGCATATTTATTTCTGTTACTTTTAGTTTCTTTTTTTTTCTCTCTATTACACAACTTTTCTCACAATTGCACAGTGATTTTTAAGTGTGGGCGTCTCAAGTTACAAATTTAGGTGTGCGTTAAAAGTTCTCCAGAAAATATCGTTGTATTATGCCCGAAAAGGTCCCGAGAAATATGATTGTTTATTTACAAATTTACGGGCCAAGCCCGGCCCTAGGCCTGAGCTCGTGCAGACCTCTACCATGAGGTTGCTTACCTACTAAAAAAAGTAAGATTCGGACTTTAAACATTCCCAATTATGACAAGACGACGAGCTTACACATTTATCCACCGTGAACACCCTGCTTTATAGAATAATAAACTTAAATTTATATTTTTACTGAATTGATTAGTGATGCGCACGACACAAATTTTGAAGTTGTCTCGACTCGAAACTATTTTGTAAAAGTGATATCTCGTCTCGAAAAATGTATGTTTCTATTGCAAGAATTTTGTATCGTCTCGAATCTTTTCGTAAAAATTATGTCTCGTCTCGTCTCGATCGTATACCTAGGGTGATGATTAAATCAAATATCTTAATTGTAACTGTGCCAAATATTTTGATAAGCACTTCTGGAAGAGGAACTAGCTGAAATAAAAGAAATCGTTGAACAAAGTTTTCTCTACTAGTTATCATTATTTTTATTTTTATTTTTTATTTTTTATTTTTTTTTTTTTGCACAAGTATCTTCAGCCTTGGAAGGAGAATAATTATTAATTCTTACTGAGAAGGATGGGGGCGCAAAATGTTAAATATTATAACACTTGAGACATAGTTTGTACTAACAATAGACTGAAAGCAGCTTATTTGTTGTCTTATATTGACAAAAATACTTTTGTCAACTCGTCTCATTGAAGTAAGACAGAAATATTTCCCTTTCAGAAAGATGCGCCCCCGTTCTGTTTTCGCCCCTGGTTCAGTATCGTAATGTTCTAGTAGGCTCGGCTGTCAGGTCAGTCTTTAATGTGGCATCTAGAAAATTAAGTAATTCGCCTTTTGGTTTCTCTTCGTTATAAAGCTTAATAACGAACATACGTGAATATACTACCGTAGAATACGAAGAGCTACCACCGCAACGCATTTTCAAAAGCGGGATTAAATGAAATGGACCACTGATATGAGAATTACGAGTCGGTACTCTAACGCTACATGGTAATATTTATTTTAGCAGGTGATATTTGTTGTAACATAAGTTTGCTGAGTTAGTATCACTGGAACTTTCAAAGCCAGACCAGTGGATGGAAGAAAATGAAATGAAATCTTTAAGTTTTACGTCCCACGGTTATGCCGGTTAGGCTAAAGGAGACGGTGATAGTGAGAGATGAGTGAAATGGTGGAATGAAGAAAGTGGGAGGAAACGGGAGAACCCCGAGAAAACCCACGAGCACGGTGTTTGTCCACCACAAAGTTCACTTGGCGGGGGCTGGGATCGAACCCGGGACCCCAAGCACCAGAGGTGAACGCTCTACCACTGAGCCACCGCGCCCCCCAGTGGATGGAAGAGTAGTGGGGAGGATGGCGGAATACGAAGTGCTCCGTAGCGATCTGCGCATCTTGGTTTCAAACTTGTCGAGTTATAATATTAGTCATTTTCGACCATTTTTAAAAGTTTTCCCCCCTCCCCTACTTTGTACCCTCCCGCTCCTCAACCATCATGGTTGAACTTGGATTGAAACAGCATCAGAAGTGTCACTGTTTCTCTCATCCACCTCGAAAACTATGGATTCAACAATAATGTGGATTCAGCACTAATATCGGTCATTTTCGATCATTTTTCTATATCTCTTTCTCCACCTCCCCCAAGTTCTGCGATTGAGTTTGAATTTAAACAGGGATCAAAAGTACCACTGTTCATATAAGCGACCCAGAAAACGATAAATTCGATACTGATAGTGTCCATTATCGACCATTTTTATATATCCCTTTCTCCCCTTCCCGCAAGTGGCGAAGCTGATTTTGCATTTAAACCGGATCGAAAATGTCACAGTTCATCAGTACGATCCCGAAAATTATGGATTAGACACCAATATTGGTCATTTTCGATTATTATTAATATTATATATAGCTCCCCTCCCTTCCTCCGTGGTGCGGCACACGGCATCAGAATTGTCACTGTTAATCTAAGATACTCCTAAAGCTATGAATTCCACACTAATATTAGTCATTTTCGACCATTTTTAAAAGTGTTTCCCCCTCCCCTACTTTGTACCCTTCCGCTCCTCAACCATCAGGGCTGAACTTGGATTGAAACAGCATCAGAAGTGTCACTGTTTCTCTCATCCACCCCGAAAACTACGGATTCAACAATAATATAGATCATTTTTGATCTTTTTAAAAATTTTCTCCCCCTCCCCTCTCCTATTTTGCATCGTCAAAATGAATAGCCTAAAATAATCCCTGTGCCTAAACTCATGTATGTTGGAAATTTGATTGAGATCGGTCGGGTAGTTCAAGAGTGATGAAGTCACAAAAATAGTTATTTTTATTTTTATTTTTTACATATATTTTCCCCTCCCCCTCTCCTACGTTGGCTCGTCAAAGTGAAATGATAAAAAACACCCAAATCCCGACCCTCATACATGTTGAAAATTTGATCGAGATTGGTTGGGTGGTTCAAAAGTTATTAGGTTTTATTAGTTTTTATTTATATGTCTCCCTCCCCTAGGATGTACCGTTAAAGTGAAATTACAAAACTGTTTCCAGATCCAAACCTCATATTTCTTGAAAATTTGATTGAGGTCTGTCAGGTAGTTCAAGAGTTATTAAGTTACAAAAATAGTCACTTTCAGTCTTATATAAATTGATTTTTGTATATCTCCCCCTCCTTCTCCTCCCTCACGGTGCTCCGTCAAATTATATCATAAAAACGGTCCCAGGCTTGAACCTCATATAGGTTAAAATTTGATCAAGATCGGTCTAGTGGTTCAGGAGTTATTAAGTTTTATTTATTTTTTACACCACCTCCCCCTCCCCTCAGTTCTACCAACAAAGTGAATAGCCTAAAACCAGCCTACACTTTAATCTCATCCATGTTAAAAATTTGATCGAGATCGGTTGGGCGTTTCAGGAGATTTACTTACAAACATAGTTATTTTCAATTTTATATATATAGACAAGCTGAAACTGCGCTCTCTACACAGCGCATCATTCGCATATAAGCATAAATCTCCTTCTCATTCCTCAGAACATATGTACATGTCCCTTTACAGACACAAGTGGAAGACGTTTTAAAAAATCGGCAAGGGGTATCAAAGGGGAGATTTTTTCGATTATTTTTTCTCAATATCTCACACCGTTTGCAAGATTTGAGCCTACTTCCGGTTGGAGTTTCTAATTCATGTATGACCAATGTTTTCTTTCTTCTTGCATGCAGTATGTAATAAGCAAATACATTACATATACAATCAATTATAATGACAGTTATATATGGTGTTAATTGGGCAAAAGGTTATCCTTCCTTTTTCACTATTATTTGGCCATGGAACAAACGCCTGAGACATATACATCTCCAATATACAACATTGTGTGTTGGAATGTATAACGATTAGGATATGATGCTTTAGTTTTTTTTTAATTTCAACGCTTCCAGTGTACCCTAAAAAACTGTAATAAAGAAATAATGGCCATGTTTTTTTAAATATTTAATTAGGACTGGACAATCTGCGCAAAATTTCCAATCGATCACTGAAAACGTCATCTTTCTAGAGCCTGTAGTTTCCGAAATCTCATTGTCGAAAGGATTGACCACAAACATATAAACATAGAAGCTGGAAGATGGAAGCACAATTCACAAGCATTGATTTTAGAGAAGGCTTATTAAAGTACAAAGGCTTTGAACAATAATTTTATATCATAAACTTTATGAAAAAGATATAGTTAACTAATTTAGACTATTTAAAGTACAAATACTTAAAATGTTTGTCTCTGTTAAACGTGAAATCACACATAACCGTAAATGAAAGATTTGAAAGCCAAAGTTATAGGTTGGAGCTCAGGCGTTTTTAATTCATACTCAGCCGTCCTTGGTTCTCCCAGCGAGGCATCTAGGTGCCAAGTCTATATTCAGATTATTACTGTTCTGCGGACGCAGATCAGGCAGATCTGAATTTAGGGCGAAGTGTTGTGGAGAGAATTCAGAGGATTTCACCCAATCGAGGACGTCTTTTGTACCTTTTCGCTCTTTATCTCATCCATTATCATCTCATCTCATTTTCATTGTCAGTGTCGTCTACTTCTTACGGATGGCATCAGGTGGCCATCCGGGACTACCGCCGTTACCTCCGGGTCCGTCTATCGAACCTACCTCGGTGGATAAGGGGGCCGACCGCAGACAGCAGACTACATCTCAAGGCAATAATACTGGTAGATCCCGCTCTCGTACTCCGGATAAAGCCAACAGCACTTCTCATCAACCACCGACTAAACGCCATCACACTGTAAGTGATTCTGAACAATCTGTCAGTTCAATGAATTTAGACTACGACAAAGAATTTCCATCTCTCCAGGATACCACCAAACCGTGTCTGTACTCATTTCTCCTCACCCATTTTGACACAAAGTTTGAAAATACAAAACTAGCTTTCCAACAGCTTGTAAAATATCTGGCACGCGCTTCTGTAGCACAGATAGTTCGCACTCGCAACGGAATCATTTTCAAATCTTACGATTCTAACTTCTTAACTACTGTGCGCAATAAGTGCAGTTTTGAAATCTTTGGAAAGCACGCAAGTATGAAGCGACTCGAACCTAAGGCATTTCGACAAGCACCGCCACCACGCAAAACACCGGCTCTCTCGGTTGTCATTAGAGGGGTCGACCCTTCTCTAACAGAAGACGAAGTCATGGAAGAGCTCACTCTTGAGGGACACTCTATTCTAAAGTGCCTTCGTATTAAAAATGACCAAGGAGCTACCTACATTGTACGAGTATTAACAAATTCACAAACCACTATTGATGATCTCACTCATGGTGCCCTCATCTATAAAAAGAAACATCGAGTTGAGCCATCAAAGTCGCCGCCACCTTTACCATTGAGGTGTGAGCGCTGCCAAGCATACAACTCGCATCCAACGTCGAAATGCACCCAGCCGAGCAAGTGTGGGTACTGCAGCGGAAACCACGAAACGAAAGCTTGCACTAACCTAACGAAGCCACCTCAATGCTCTACGTGCCCGGAACAACACCCCAATATATAGTTATCGTTGCAAAGCAAGGCCAACGGCCGAACCTTTGAATCCGGAGCTCACTGTTCCGTTGCGACCCGTCCTACCAGAAGTTCAACAACATGTAGCACCACAACCTCTTGGTGAAGCAATTTCCGTACAGCAACTCCTTTCATTCTTTACCATCGCTTTGCAAAACATTCACCCGTTTCTACGTCAGTATATTCTCCAGGTGGTCAATCACAGCCCGCATTATCTTTAAATATTATTTTCAAGCTACTTACTCTGGACCTCATGTTTATTTTCACGCCACCCCCTTGAGGAATTTCATCTCTCCTCCGCCACTTCCAGCACTACTGCTGCACTTTAATCATGGGTATTTCTTTACTGTTTCTTAATATTCGATCACTTACTTCCCAGTACACTCTCTTCGAACAGCTACTTCTCGAAGAAACTATTCAGGCCTTCCTTCTGAACGAAACTCCTCTTACTCCGTCTCTGACGTTCAGGATACCTCGATACACCCTACTCCGTTCTGATTCTACCATCGCAGCACGCCGAGCAAATGGGGGAGTGGCCATTGGCTTTCATCCTTCGATTAGTCACCGCCAATATAATCTGCATTGACTAATGTTCCAGAGTATCCCATTACTACGCTGTACTTCCACTCCCTTTACGTTACCGTAGCTACCATATATGTACGCCCTGGACACCCCATCCCGCGCTCATTCTTTCTCTACATCTCCAATCACTTTAAATACTATATCATCATATCCGACATCAATATTCACAGCCGTCCGGATAATCAGAAAGAAAGCTTCCTTGACTTCATTACTACTCATACCACCGGTCATATTTTTGATATACCTAAAGCAACCAGACCCATCACAAATACCACACCTGACGTCGTTATTTCTTCTAGCAATCTCTTCCAGCGCTGCACTCTCAAAGTGCTCGATTCTATAGGTAGTGATCACCTTCCCATAAAACTTCATATCGATCAACCACAGACTCCTACTCTTCGTTTTCTACCTGAACCTCGTCGCGTTCCAGGATTTGATCAATCAAAGTGGGGTGATTATCGCACTACTATTGCTGAAGACTTGGTAACCATCGAACCTCCTACTACCGAAGATGATCTCTACGCACGGGTCTCTGAAATCACTCACTCCATTCATCACGCTTCTGACCTTCATATACCCACAACTGAAATCTCCAGGCACCAACCACGTCTACCGCCAAACTACCTACCTCTCGCACATTGTTCTCGCGAATTCTTTCGTGAATGTCAGCGCACTGGTAACCTAGAAGCTCTTCGTCATCATCGCCAACTCCAGCGCACTGTGCGTAACTTCGTCAAGGCACATAAGCTTCGCAACTGGGTAAAGACGTGTAACAACTTAGCCGAAACTTCACACCCCACTAAGTATTGGAAGCGATTTCATATGTTAACTGGGAAGCTTACTCGCAACCATATCCGCTGTTAGTTAATAACCAACCATTACACACAGATGAGGAGAAAGCAAACGCCTTTGCAGACCACCTGCAGATTACCTTCACCCCGTTTTCATCTGATTTTGTTCAAAGACATCCTACTGATCGCCTGAATTTATCATCTCCATATCTAAAACCCAGTGCAGCACACATTCTTCCAGACGATAATCCTCTCACAGTTCCGATTTCTACATCTGATATCGCCACCGTCGTAAATCGCAAGCGCAACATAGCTCCTGGCATCGACCGAACAACTTATCGTCATATCAAAGAGGCTCGTTATTGTCTTTTTCTGCTTCTTTCATATATCTACTCTTTTATTCTCCGGACCGGCTACATACCTTGTGACTGGAAGACTTCTTCCACTCTTACGTTTCTTAAGCCCAACAAACCTCCAGGTTCTGTTGCTTCTTACCGTCCGATACAAGTAACTTCCGTATATAGCAAAATTCTTGAGCGCATCATTGTCATCAGACTGCATCATCATCTTTCTTAACATAATCTCTTGCCTGTACAGCAAGCTGGTTTCAGATCTAATTTCAGTATCAATGATCAATTGCTCAGACTTCTCAATCTCATCACGAATCATTATAACATAACACTGCTCGGCCTTCATGTCTCATTCTTTTTGACCTAGAGAAGGCTTTTGATAAAGTGTGGCATTTAGCTCTCATGTTCAAACTTCGCCGTTTTAGGCTACCACTGTCCTACCTTCGCTTCATCTTCCATTTTCTTTCTAACCGCCTGTCTTATGTTACTATCAATAACTCCTCATCTCATCCGATTTTTATACATTCTGGTGTACCACAAGGCTCCGCTCTCTCCCCTCTTCTCTACCTTCTGTCTGTAGCTGATATGCCAACCCTTCCTCCCACTGCTCATATTTTTCAATATGCAGATGACACTGCCTTTCTTTGCACGGCCAGAACTATTCAACAAATCAATTCTGCTCTCCGCCTAGCAATAGACTCTTTTCTCCGCTGGTGCACTAAGTGGCGTCTTCATATAAACTCGACTAAGACTCAAGCTATAGTCTTCATACCACCTCGAAAACGTTCTCGAGTTCAGAAAAACCCCAATCTACTCAATCTCGAGGTTCACGGCACACGAATATCACCTACAAAACAGGTCACCTATCTTGGTATCATCATCGATCATCACTTAACTTGGCGGCCACATCTTCAAGCGATCATTCGCAAGGCGTATGCTCGGCTTAATTTACTAAAACGTCTAGTTGGTACCACCTGAGGATTGCAAACCACGACAATCCTTAATACGTATAACGTCTTCTTACGCCCAGTTCTAACATATGGCCATCCCGCTTGGACTGCTCCACTGCCTTTTTTCTATCAGAAATTACAAGTTCTTCAATGACATGCATTTCGTTTGACTTATAGAATCAAGCTTCTCAGTCCGACACAGGAGCTTTATGACCGTATCACTTTTCCTACCATCCTCTGTCATCTTGAACAGTTACGAGTAAAGTTCATTACTAACTGGTTTCAACAACGTCATCCATTACTTCTGGAAACTATGGACGCCGACCGCCACTATGATTTAGGATATAACTTTTCTACTTGCCCTCTATCCCCACTCTTCTCTTTATATATCAAAACCATTCCACCAGACCATCCAGATAATTTTGTCGCTTCAGCTTATTCTTCTGATCACCTTCCACTTCATATATCACCTACATATGCTGCACTGTAACCTATTGTGCTAACAGGGCTCCACTTGTCTACATCACTGTCCAGAGCAGCCCCTGGACAAGAAGATAATCTGCATTCGTCTAACTAACATTTCCTTGTGTTGTCCTGTGATATGCACTTCACTGTCATATTTCCTCCTGGCTCCTGTCCTCATGATTATCAACAAATTTCATAATGTCCGTTGCACTTGAATAAAATGCAATAAAAGTCATAAACTGTGATTATGCTCTACAATAAAGTAAATGATTTTTCCAGATTAAAATTACTTCCCATAGACCACCTCCAATATCCTCCTTCCCCAGTCTCTGCACGTCTCACCCCGGATAGAGGGCGTAACCCTCGCAAGGGAGCTAGCGTTCGGCTAGCAAAAAAAAAACGTTTTTAATTGCTATTGTAGCATTTTAATAGATAGACTAGTTGAACCTGCGCTCTCTACACAGCGCATCATTCGCATATGAGCATAAATCTCCTTCTCATTCCTTACAACATCTGTACATGTCCCTTTACAGACACAAGTGAAAGACGTATTGATTAAAAAAAAGCCAAGGGGTATCATAAAATGGAGACTTTTTTCGATTATTTTTTCTCAATATCTAGCACCGTTTGCAAGATTTGAGCCTACTTCCGGTTGGAGTTTCTAATTCATGTATGACCAGTGTTTTCTTTCTTCTTGCATGCAGTATGTAATAAGCAAATACATTACATATACAATTAATTATGTCAGTTATATATGGTGTTCATTGGGCAAGACACTCCCGAAAAAAAAAGCTTAATCTTAGACTGGAGAAATGGTTATCCTTCCTTTTCCATTATTATTTGGTCATGAAACAAACGCCTAAGACATATACAACCCCTATATACAACAGTGTGGTGTTGGAATGTATAATGCTTAGGATGTGATGCTTTAGTTTTTTTTAATTTCAACACTTCCAATGTACCCGTAAGAATGTAATAAAGAAATAGTGCCCATGTTTTCTTAAATATTCAATTAGAACTCTACAATCTACATGAAATTTCCAATCGATCAGTGAAAATGTCGTCTTTCTAGAGCTTGTAGTTTCCGACATCTCATTGTCGAAAGGATTGGCCACAAACATATAAATGTAGTTTAAAAGAGCTCTAAAGATGGCAGCACAATTCATTTGCATTTATTTCAGTAAAGGCTTATTAAAGGCAAAGGCCTTTGAACAATAATTTAAACTTTGATAAACTTTGTGAAAAATATTTCTTTAAGTAATTTATTTAAAGTACACTCTTTTAAAAATATTTGTCTTTGTTATAAACGTGAAATCACAAATAACCGTAAATCAAAGGTTTGAAAGCTAAGGTTATAGTTAGAACTCGGTCGCTCTTAATCACATACTGAATCAAGGAGCCTAACCTCTCTTGTGCTAGTTAGTGTGCCAGCGAGGAACAAGTGTTGCAATACGCATTTGGGAGCAAAGCACACATACAACACTTAGAGGGTTGACGGAAGTTTTCACTTTCGAAGGGCAAACTTGCTTTTTGAACTTCATCTCATCATCTTGTTCATCTTTTTCATCCTCGTTTGGGCTTCGGCCCTGGGCAGCTTCATTAAGATGGCGGACTCTGGCAACACTAATGGACAATCGATTCTAGGACGACATTCCGGATTACCTGCTATTCTTCTTGCAAACTCAAGCTCTGCACTTGCACAAACGGCACCCATTGTACCTTCTAATCGCACTCGGCACTTTTCTTGGGGAAGTCAACCAATACCGTCTACATCTAGAGAGAGACATCCATCAAATGATTCAATACAGTCAGCAAAACGAATACGGTCACGGTCTCCAATAGAATCTATGGACATTCAAGTCAATCCGCAGTGTAACAATACTGTTACAGAGCTTCAGACTACTACCGCTGCACAGTCAAATACCAATCCTCTTTATCATTTCATTCTTACAGACTACGATACAAAGTTCACCAATCCTAAAATGATTTTTCTCCAAATTATGAAATACGTTCCACGGGTACGGGATACTCTCGTTTAAATCGTCCCCACTAGAAACGGCTATATTCTGAAAGCGAAAGATCCAGATTTTGGTATTACCATTCGCAACAAAGCATCCTACGAAATCTTCGGTAAGAGCGCCAAACTTACAAAATTAACAGATAAACGGCAGAAACAACCTCCACCACCTCGCAAACCACCATATCTCTCGGTTGTTATTAGGGGTGTTTCCCCTGAACTTACCGATGCTGAAATCCAAGAGGAGCTGAAACAGGAGGGCATTTCAGTAGACAGATGCATTCGTATTCGAAATAATAATGGTCCGACCTACATGGTCCGGGTGCTTTCTAAGCAACAGGAGACAATCGATTATCTGCTACGATTCGGTGCACCAATTTATAAGAAAATACATCGTGTCGAACCCTCTAAAACTCAGGGACCTTTACCTATACGCTGCGAAAAATGTCAGGTGTACAATGACCACATTACAGCAAATTGTTCTAATCCATCTAAGTGTGGATACTGCTCGGGTCTCCATGAAACCAAAGCATGTCCAAACTTAAAAGGACCACCCAAGTGTAACACCTGTGGCAGTGGACTTCACCCAACCTACAGTTATCGCTGTAAAGCTAAACCAGAGCCAACTCCCGAGCATCCGGAGCTAACAGTACCGCTAAAAACGACTGACACGACCACTAAACCAAACCAATCCATCTTACCACCGCTAACAATCGAAGATTTTCTCCGCTACATCAGTCTGGTGCTTCAAAATATATTTCCCTTTCAGCGAGCCAATATTCTTCATCACATCATTTCTGCCGCAAAATCCATTTTCCATATCAATCTCCATGCAACGTATTCTAACAACTATGTCCATTTTCATATTGGATCTCTGGAAACTGCAGTTTAGTACAATCTGCATAGTAAATTTCATTATGGGGATTACTTTCTTATTTGTTAATATTCGATCCTTTTCGCAGCATAAACTGTTGTTAGAGGCAATGTTGTTGGAGGAACATATCAATGTCTTTGCGCTTAATGAAACTGCTTTAAAACCGAGCATGGTAGCCCGCATTCCTGGCTATCAACTAGAACGTCATGACTATCATGATCACCTGGCTCGTGCGCAAGGTGGGGTTGCAATAGGCTTTTTTCCTAAGTATCCAGTTCGCTCGTATAATCCACCAGCTTTTAGAACTTTCCCGGAATTCCTCCTTTGCTCTATTTACTTTCCGTCCATAGTCATAAATTTTAGTACGATCTACATTCGACCACGACAACCTATCCCGTTAGAGTATTTCGGATACATTGCCAATAATTATCGAAATATTATTATCATGGCGGACATTAATATTCATAGCCGTAGTGATCGTGAAAAAGTAGCTTTTCAACAGTATTTAACTGACAATCTCCAGCTCCATCTTCATGTCATACCTTCGCACACCAGACCCATAAGTCAGACTACACCAGATGTTGTCATTACATCTCTGAAACTTCTTACTGACTGCCAGCTTGAAGTTCTAGACTCAATTGGGAGTGATCACCATCCAGTCAAACTAACACTAACTCGAGGACAACGACCACGCCAAGAAATCGCACCTCATTATGTTCCGAGATATGATAAAGCAAATTGGCCTCTTTTCCGGCAAGAACTTGAGCGCGCACTTCATAGTGAAACGCCTCCAACTAGCGAGACAGAGTTAGCTTCCTGTCTTACAACTATCACTACGGCAATACAAACTAGTGCTAAGCATCATATTCCAACCGAACAAGTGCATCCGCACAAACCAAAGTTACCGCCGACATACGTTCCACTCATACAGCAAGCTCGCCGACATCTTCGAGAATATTATAGAACTGGGAACGAAGCATATTTACGCCTACATCACCAATGGCAAAGAACGGTGCGTAATTATCTTGTTGCTTATAAACGTCGAAACTGGATAAAATCTTGTAACACCTTATCCGAAGAAGCACATCCTTCTCGCTATTGGAAGCGGTTTCACCAACTTATTGGCAAAAGCACTAAAGTCACATATCCTCTAATAGCCGACGGTACTCCTCTCTTCTCTGACGAAGACAAAGCAAACGCTTTTGCAGCTCAGTTACAGGACGTTTTCACCCCTACAGCTGTTTCCAAAAGTTGTGAACGGACAGATATCTCTTGTCTTCCTGCCTTGCAACCTTCCACGGAGCATATCATAGACCTAGATCATCCTCTTACTTCATCCATCACTGTCGATGAACTGCACTCTGCTCTAAAACGGAAAAGGAATACAGCACCTGGAATCGATACAATATCTTACCGACATATAAAAGAAGCCCCGCAATCACTCTTGTTGCTCCTCGTCACAATATATAATTTCATCCTCAGAACCGGGTTTTACCCCTCAGATTGGAAAGTCTCCAAAATATGTATGTTCCATAAAGCGAATAAACCTGTACATTCAGTAGCTTCTTACAGACCAATCCAACTCACCTCAGTTTTCAGTAAGATACTGGAAAAAATTCTAGTATGCCAACTCCATAAGTATCTTGACGCCACTTCTCTGCTACCTGTTCATCAAGCGGGATTTCGCCCTGGTTTTTCCATAAATGACCAGCTACTTCGTCTCAGCTCAATAATTACTAATCAATATAACAAAGCTTTTCCATCCTGTCTCATTCTCATGGATTTAGAGAAGGCATTCGATAAGGTTTGGCATTATGGCCTCATTAAAAAATTGCAGTCGTTTAATCTTCCTATATGCTATCTCAGGCTAATATATTCTTTTATTTCAAATCGCATTGCTTATGTTATAGTTGGTTCGGCACTCTCCTGGCCGATTTTTCCTCTTACCGGAGTACCCCAAGGATCAGCTCTCAGTCCTTTACTATATATACTGTATGCTTCCGATATCCCTTCTGTACCACGTAATGTCTTTATTTTTCAATATGCTGACGACACAGCTTTTCTTGCTCTCGGCAAAACTGTACATCAGCTTAATATTGCTTTACAAACAACAATCGATAATTTTGTCAAGTGGTGCAAGAAATGGCAGTTAACGATAAACTCCGAGAAAACGCAAGCTCTGGTATTTCTACCACCTAAGCGTCGTTCCAAAGTCCGTAGAAACCCAACTCTGTTACAACTAACTGTTGATGGATATCATGTACGCCCTTCCACCACTGCTACCTATCTAGGCGTGGTTTTCGATTCGAAGCTCAGCTGGAATGCTCACTTGAAAAAACTAACGGATAAGGCCAATCTTAGATTAAATCTTTTACGACGTCTCACAGGAACATCTTGGGGACTAAAAGCAGATACTTTGCTTCATACATATAAAGTATCTCTCCGTCCGATCCTTACTTTTGGGCATACCGCTTGGTGCAATGCTTCTGTTTCTTTCTATGAAAAACTCAGCATACTGGAACGACATGCTATTCGACTGGCGCATCGAATTAAACTTCCATACCCAACGTGGCTCACATACGAATATATAGACTTTCCAAAGATCACCGAGCATCTCGCACAACTTCGCCTGAGATACATCAGCTCTCGCATCCAAACTGCCCATCCACTTTTCTTGGACATCCTTCACACCGACGCTCTTACTGACGCAGCCTATCGATACAAGCATTCACCTTTAAATATTTTTGTATCTCTATATGTTAAATACGAGCACCTTCCTGCGGCTGAAAGGGAAATATATGATATATACGTCATTGATCATCATATACCGCATATTTTTCCATCTGAGCACTAGATCCTCATCATTAACAAGGGCTTCCCCATGTGTTCATTAGTCCCGAGTCGCCCCGGGACAGAAGATTTAACCCTGCATCTGTCTCACTAATCAAACTCTGTTTGTGATGTGTTAGCACTTCACCTCATTCATCATCATCATCATCATTGTTCTTTATTCTATGTATTTGAATGCCTATTAGCACCTTAGCACCTCAATCATATATCTGCACTCAACTTCAATATAAATTATGACTTATTATGATTACTATTCCTTATGTTCATACTTTCTACACTTAGCCCATCTTTATTTATTTTATCATCAATAGAAATCCTTCAAGAATCTATGCCAAAGAGAGGGCGTAACCCTCTAATGGCTGGGAGTAGAGGTCTCTTTGCTCCTATAAAATAATTGATGAATAAAGAATTAAGAAGTTAACCCTATTCCCGCACCCTTAAAAAAAACGCTCTTAATCACTCATCATCTTCTCTAGTATCCAGCTTTCTCACTGGAGGCATTGCTTGCAGTGTCAAGTCTAGGCTAGGATTATTACGTGCTTGTGGACGCAAGCACGGTAAGTCTTAGTTACGGGCGAGAGAGTGAGAGAGACTAAGGGTTTCACCCAAATGGAGACTGGCTTACCGTACACATCATTGTACATATTTTTGGAAGCTTAGCTTCATCATCTCTTCGTCATCATCATCGTCATCTTCTTCACAGCGACTTACTGAAACTATCAGCAGCCGAGACTTGCTTTATGGTATCTCAACCTGTGCCTGGCCAACATCGTGGTTTACCGCCAATTGTAACGCAACCATCTTGCTCTTCCGCGAAATCGGTAAGACGGAGATGTCAGTCACTGGAGCGGATTTCTTCCAGCCAGGGTTCTTCAGCTCGTTCCCGTTCTCCAGTAGCATCAACCAAACTGCCACCTGCTAAACGACAGCATAAGATCAGTGATGCTAGTTCTGAATCTTCAATGCATATCGACATTCGAGACAATAAGCAATTTCCTGATCTGCCTCCACCGAGTCGACCTTCACTCTACTCTTATCTTCTTCAGACTTTGATCCGAAATTTACCAATACAAAACTTCTTTTTGTTCAAATTACTAAGTACATGCCTCGTGCCACTATCACCCAGATCGTAAAGACCAGGAACGGACTGATTATCAAGATACCTGATCCAGACTTTCTCCGTACAATACGGAATAAGTTCAGCTTCGAGATCTTCGGAACAAAATCCACTATGACCAAGCTCAGTGACCAACGCACCAAACAGCCACCACCACCGAAAAAATCACCCACTCTATCTGTCGTTATTCGCGGGGTAGATCCGAGCTATACTGATGATGAGATCCTTGAAGAACTCAAACTAGAAGGCTACACTATCATCAAATGTATCCGGATCAAAGGCGACCATGGTCCCACCTACATGGTGCGTGTCCTTACCAATTCACAACAGAGTATTGATGACTTGCTTACTCGTGGTGCATATATTTACAAACAGCGTAATCGTGTGGAACCTTCTCGCACTTTCTCTCCATTACCTATTCGCTGTGAGCGCTGCCAGGTCTATGGTCAGCACACTACTTCTCAGTGCAAGAACCCGTTTAAGTGTGGATACTGTTCGGGTCCACATCCTACACGTAGTTGTTCTAATTTGAAAGCACCCCCGACATGCTCCACATGTCAAGAAAATTCCCATCCAACATACAGCTATAAATGCCAATCCAAACCTGTTCCTGAACCCTCAAAACCAGAGACAGTAGTGCCACTACGCATACCTGAACAAATCCAACCACCTACAAATCCAGCACTTCAACAGCCTGTAAGTGTCCATCAGCTTTTAACATTTCTCACTCTCTCCTTACAAAACATTCATCCGTTCTTACGTAACCACATCGCTCAACAAATTCAGTACGCAGCCAAGGCAATTTCCCATGCTAACATCTGTCCTACATATTCCGGCAATCATGTATATTATCCTTCTAATGTACTGGAAACCGAAGTTTGAAAGCCATCTTATCATTCTTCATTACATTATGGTTCTCTCATTCTTGTTTTTGAACATCCAATCTCCAACATGCCGTTCTCGTATACACCGTAATCCCCGTCTCTTGAATCTCACTATTGAAGAGGTACCGCTCAAACCTTCTCGTACTGTCAAATATCTTGGCCTTACTTTCGATCACCGCCTTACCTGGTCGGCACATCTTCAAGATATTTCAAAAAAGGCATATGGTCGTTTAAATTTACTGAAAAGCCTTGCTGGAACATCCTGGGGGCTATCTGCACCTACTATCCTGAACACGTATAAAGTTTTTCTGCGACCTATACTGGTCTACGGTTTCACAGCCTGGTTATCTGCACCACCATCATACTATGAAAAACTACGAATTCTTGAACGCCATGCCTTGCGCATCGCTTTTCGCATTAAGCTGCCCAGTCCAACCCGGGACCTCTATGTCCGACTCACATTCCCGCACATTCTGTATCATCTGGAAACACTTCGCACAAAATATATTACCCGCCGTCTGGAGTCCAATCACCCACTCCTACAGCAAACTTTCGAAGAACACGCTCGTAGTTTCTCCCCCTCTGCTGCTCTCACTCCTCCATTTTCATTACTGCTTACTCTGTACCGCTACACCATTCCTCCAGATCACCCTGACAGTATATACTATCAACCATACGCTTCCGATGCTCATCTTTTTCATGTCTGGCCGTCATATGCACCGTAATACCTACCGTTTTAACAGGGCACCCTTGTCTTCATTAATGCCTAGCGTCGCCCCTAGGCGAGAAGATAACACACATTTGTCATACTAACAGAACCTATGTGTTGTGATGTGAACTGCACTTCATTCATCTTTCATTACAGCCTTGATGCTCCTTTCCATCTGTACCTTACTCCGCATGATTATGGTTATAAAACCATAATGACCTCAATTGTTTGTTAATAAAGATTATTCATTACCCATAGCCCATCTATTGTTTCCAAATAAAGTCAATAATACTTTTACATCTCTTCCCCTACAGAGGGCAGTAGCTAGCATATGCTAGCCGGGAGGAAAAAAACGCTCTTAATTGGTACTGTAGCATTTTAATAGATAGATTGGTAGTTTTTTGTTTATTTGTTTGTTTGTTTATTAAGCCTCCACTTCCCCCTGCCTTGGCCGATTTCTTACGGTCTTATTATAGGGCAGTCACAACTTGCCTCTGCCTTTTTTCCCTCTCTCATATACTCTTTTATTTCATTTTTTCTCTCTGCTATTCGGCTTTCGTCCTCTACAGACTTGAGGCGAGACTCTGTTTTATGGCATGGTGCCTAATTATATAAACCATGCCTTATTTTCTTCTTTTTTAAAAATATACTATTTATATTTATTACAATTATTATTATTATTATTTACAAAAGTACATACACAGATGATCACAGACATAAAACCTAAAAAGAGAAAGAGCTGAAAAGAAACTAAAAATAAAAAATGATTAATATAATATACAAAAGTAATATTAAAAATGATAGTAAAAACACAAACATTTCCTTCTCGTTTATTAGGAAATCGGTACTCAAGATTTCCCAAACAATTTCTCATATTAACTTATCTTTATTGTTTATTTACTTTTTATCTAGACTTAAATTTTTCCTCTTGACAGAACACAAACACTACACATTCTGCACTACAACACTACACTAACACTAAAACACTAAAGATAAAGTTTTTAGTTCTTGGCTTCCTCAGAGCTGAGTTTTTTATTTGATATCAAATTTCTTTAATTTTATTTTTATTCTTAGTGTATCACACAAAATTTATCTTCTTCTTCTCGTCTTTCTTTCCAAAGGTTTTCTAAAACATGCCTAGCCAGAGTACTAAATTTTTCTACTTTTTGTTCTTCTATGATCGTTTTTATGCTATCTTGTTTCAGCTCATTCCTTATTTATTTTATTTTATCGTTTGTTATATATCTGTCGCAAGACCAGAAAACATGCTCCGGAGTGTGAAGATCGCCACAAAAGCATTTATCGTCGTTTCGTAAGTTTAGTCTTTTAAAATGTGTTTTAAATGGTCCATGTCCTGATATATATTCTATCATATCTTATTTGTTATATTTCCCATCCTTTCTCTTGTTTTAAAATCTGGCGTGATATTTCTAGTCCTGGCACCTTTCCTGGAATTTTTCCATTCTTTTTCCCATTTTGTTCTGATGATTCTTTCAATATCTTCATCGAAGTTTGGTATTTCTCCTGTGATTTCTAGTATCTTCGTAATCTCTTTATTTTGGATCCAGGTCTTGATACATTTTCTGAATATTTGGAGATGTATCAGTTCTTCATATGTAAGTAATTGCAGTACTTCGGCTGGGATTGTTTTCATTATGATATGTATCCTTATTAAAATAAGTCTCTGTACTCTTCTCAATGTTTCTTTTATTTTAATATTCTTAAAAATTCGGTGTCCCCATATACCCATGCAGTACTGTAAGATTGCCATTAAAATTGTCTTGTTATATAACTTGAAAATATTCTTGTCCACTCTAAAGTCCTTTGTTGCAACTGTTAGTAATTTGTTGGCTACCTTTTTTGCTTTTTCTGTTATTTCTGTTATATGTTTATGAAAGTTTAATTTTTTATCGATCCGAGATATTTGAATTTATTTACGTGTTCAATTTTTGTATCATTAATTTTTATTATTGGATCCCTCTTTAAAATTTGACCAAAGACCGTATATTTAGTTTTACTTGCTGATAAATTTAACTTATTTTCTTTGCACTAGTTATCTAATTCTGTTAATACTATTTTCCCTTTTGTTTCTATTTCATTTCTTGATAATGCTGAAGATACAACTGCCAGATCATCAGCATAACCCACAACACCGATTGTTTTTTGTATATTATTTAAGTGCTTTAAACATGGCTGTAGTGTAACATCCCACATTAAGGACCCGAGTATTGAGCCTTGTGGGCAGCCTTTTGTGCTTATTGTTTTAATGGTTTCTCCCGGCTTATATTTGTATTTGTCTTCCGCTACAATAATCTAACATTATATTATACAGTGTTTTACTGATGTTCATTTTTTTAAATTCGTTTAAGAAAGCTGGCCACCATAAATTATCAAATGCTCCACTTATGTCAGCGTAAATCACTACTTGATATTTTACTACTTTTCCCTCTTCTATCAGGTCTATCATTCTTTTAATAGCTGTTCTGTGTTTTTTCCTTTCCTAAAACCATACTGTAATAAGTCATTTTCTAGAACTCTCGTCCGACTAATCCTTCCCGTTATTGTTCTTTCAAAGAGTTCGCTTATAATATTTAGTAAACATATAGGTCTATAGGATTTCGGATCGTCATCTTTTTTATCGTCAGATTTCTTAAAAATTACTAAGTTAGCCTGTTTCCATCTTCTGGGTATTTGTTCTTTTTTAAAAAAACATAGATTAAACAGCTTTGACAAGTATCGTGCCCACTTATCCGCGTTTTTCTTATAAATTTCTGGTTTTATGCAGTCTGGACCTAGTGCCTTTTTATTTTTTAATCTTTTGATGTGATTTATTATTTCTTCATTCTTAACTTCTTTATTTTTATCTTTTATTGGAGTCACCGTCATTAAATTTCGTAGTTGTGTCTGTGTTTCATTGTCTTCCCGCTGATCGTCTTTTGCCAGCAAGATGTTCATCAGGTATTCCACTGTTTCTTTCCAGTTTTTGTGCGCGTCCCGTCCTGTTTTCTGAAGATTGAAAGAGTGGTAGGTGTTTTTATTTTTTTGCTTATTATTTTATATGGCTCTCTCCACGGATCTATGTTCAATTTTTTTTCAATATAAGATTGCCAGCTTCTTTTCTTACTTTCTGTTATTTTATTTTGATAGTTTTTTTTAAAATTGCTGTACTTGTTTAACCTTCTTTCTCTTAGATTATTATCTGTAGTATTTTGGTATAATTTTCTCGCTTTTCTTGTCTTCCTCTTTAAATTTTGTAGTTCGTTTGTCCAATATGCATTATTATTTATTTCTAATTTGGTTGTTGTTTTAGTTTTAGTTGATTTTTTATTGCACTTTTTGTTCCTTCCTCTATCGTTGGGCTAGTTGATCTAGGTTGCTCCCATCTTCTATTTTTGGTAATTTTATTTCGTTCCAAAACTTTTCCCAATTTATTTTATCTGGGTTATATAGAAATCTTTCCTCTCCCTCGTTTGTGACTATTTCTTGAGTTTTTGTTTTTATGTTGAAGATTATTATATTATGGTCACTTTCAGTGGCCGCATCTAAAACTTTCCAATTTTTTATTAGGCTTTACATCTTGGTTGATGCTACTGTTAGATCAATATTTGACTCTCCTTGACTGCTTCTATAAGTGGGAGGGTTTCCTTCTTCGTTGATTATTATTAAATTATTGTTCATTATTAAATCCTCCACTTTTCTCCTCTTTTATCTATTTTATTACTATGCCATAAATTTGATTTTGTATTCAAGTCCATGTATATTAAAATACTGTCTCCCTGGTAAATCTGACAGAAGTCATCAATATTCTTTAAAAAGGGCTCTATATCCATGCTATGTTGGCAGTAACAGTTTACTAGTTTGAAATTTCCTAAAGTAGACCTTAATTCTAAACACACAGTCCAATTATCTCCGAATTGCGTAATATTTAATATATTTATATTTTTGTTAGTATTTATAACTGCTGCCTGTAGTTTTTCACCTGTATTGTATAAATTATGGTCTCCTGTGTGACTTAGATACAATTGTTTCCCATGTTCCCATGTTTGTTAATTTTTTGTTTCTTGTATATGGTTCTTGAAGGATATTCAAATCTGCTTCCACTTTTTCTGCCAAATCTTTGATTTCTTCCATTACTATTTTGCTTCCCTTTGCATTTAGTTGAATGACTGTTATTTTTCTTCTTTAGCTCGGTTATTCATTTTGTTAATATGAGTTTGTCATAGTTCAAAGATTTTGTTGTTATTTGGTGTGTCGAATAGATTGGTAGTGTCGAATCTAGATATTTTCCAATTGGGACAACGTAAAATTTTAAGGCACTTTCCACCAGCCCCACCACCCTTTCCAACAGAACGGCGGATGCATCGCTTTTACCACTAGCAATCCTCAACATTGAGACTTTTCCCAAATAGGGAGTCCTGGCTTCGATAGAAGAAAAAAAGTTTGAAGGGCCGGATCAGGGCAGTGAAGAGTAGTGTCATCTTTTTAGCTACACAACACAACTAGCCTACGTGACGGCCACCATAGTCTCGCATCAAGTGGTCCATTTTTTTAAATTTTCAATGGAGACTTGCCTACGTATTTTGAATTGCAGAGGAAGGTAGGATGTATGCATTAACAGTACAAATGGATGAGAATACTGGTATTGAAATTTGAAAGACGTTTAGGCCAAATTGAATTCAATAGGTGATTGTATTTCCTTTTTAGGAACTTTTATTGTTTACTTTTTCAACTTGTCGTCCCCTAAACTGCCGCTCGGAGCGTTCGCCCCTTTCCCCTAGACCTGGCACTGATTATTGGAGATGACTAATCTGCACAGGTCATGGCTTAATTATAAACAATAATATAGTAAGAAACTATAGTAAGAAACCTCAATATAGTAAGAATAATAACAACTCGCTGATTGTGCGAGCTGTTTTTTTCTTTTTCCCCTCAGCTGATCTAATAGTGACTGTGCCACACTCAGAACAAGCACAGCAGAATTAGCAACGACACACGCAAGCACGCCTGAAACAAATACGAGCTGAAACTTCTGAGTGATTCTTCCAACCTACATTCAAGGTTTCTTTATAATGACAAAAATTATATTGCATATTTTACGTTGAACTTCGCTTACAATATTTTGTTCTTCTCTCCAAGATTTTAAGTTCAATCCCCTTCTTTCTCTTCGTTGATAAAAACTAACGACTCTTTTACTTATTCGTGGCATGATTTTTTCCACACAGGTACTGAACTTTGAATTTAGCGCTTGAGAGTAGCAGAAACATACGAGCTTGATATTCCTCCGCGAGACCAATATCCACTCATCACTGAGTTCTGTTGCTCGCCACTAGACGGCAATATAAGATGCAGTTACGAAAAACGAGCAATTAACGATTTGAATTCCATTAATTTCACTTACAAATGTTAACCTATTGCGTCAGTACTGCATCATACGTTTTCCTAAGATAATGTAATTTTTCCTTAGCTTTTTGGTTTCTCTCAATTTTCAAGCAGAAATAGACCAGATGATTTTGATCTCCACTAGCGCATTTTTCTTTCTATTTTAAGTAATATTAAATTTGTGTACCAAATAAATTAATTTTCACTAAGATACAGACAACCTAATAATTACACAGAAGGAATCAATACAATCATAATCTTGAAATTCCGTCTCGTTTCGGCTCAAAAAGTGGAATAGTTTCCCATATAAATCAATGGGGATCATTTTAAAAATTCCGGTGGTGTTCAGTCCTCGTAAGTGAAAACTGTCGCCGATTATTAGAAACTTAATAAGGGAAAACTATGAAATAAAATAAACAGACACGCGTCATTTTGTAATAAAATTACATGGCGATTGCATTTTATCTTATCTGAAGCTGTTATCGTCGAATATACACGATTAAAGGAGTTCTGATTGGCCAAATTAAAAAGACCTCAGTCATTTATCCCTCTACACGCGAATTTTTCTTCGTCGCCACCGGTGGGAATACGGGTTTCTTATTATCCTGAAAAAAAACGTTTAGGTGGCACAGACCCATCCAAAATTGATGGTGAAATGTCAAAAGTGCTAACAACAGTATGTCAGAACTGCTTGAAGGACATGAAAAACTTAAACGACACATTGTGTAGGGACAATACGCTAAACTAAAGGAATACGTTTTCCTTATTTTCTGCGGAAAAACGGTGTTAGGGGGCAAAAGCCCCACCCAAAATTTTGAAAGTTGAGACCTTAAAGGCCAGACTAAGTGAACCGAAGTGAATGAAATTGTGCACAGATATTGTTGACATAAAATGAGAGAAAACGTGTTTCCTTTTTCCCTGACAAAAAGAATCCGTTTAGGTGGGACCCAGACCTCTCCAAAACTTTGATCGAGAAATATCAAAAGTGCTAATAATAGTATGTCAGAAGTGCTTGAAAGACATGAAGAACTGAAACGACACATTGTGTAGGGACAATACGCAAAAAATAAACGAATACGGTTTTTTATTTTCTGCTGAGAAACGGTTTTAGGGGGCAAAAGCCCCCACCAAAAATTTTTGAAATTTAATTAGTGCACCGAATTCAATGACATTGTGCACAGATATTGTAGACGTAAAATGAGATAATTGGTTTTCGTACTTTCCTTAAAAAAACGGTTGAGTGAGGTACGGACCTTGTAAACCGTTGATTACGAAATATCGAATGTGCAAATAAGCATACGTCAGAAGCTCTTAAAGACTGGAGAATTGCAACGAAACTTCGTATAGGGACAATTTGCAAAACAATAAATGAAACGTGTTTTAATATTTGCGGAAAAACAGTGCTGGGGCCTGGGCCCCATCCGAAAAAAAGTAAATATTACGGTAATAGCGCAGGAAGGAGCGGGCCGAACAAAATGAAATTGTGTGTAGATATTATATAGACACAATGCAAAATAAGGCCTTTTGTCTTTCTCAAGTGTCGCTATCCGTTTTGCTTCAAATTTGGCAGATCAACAGCAAACTGGAAATAAATTGACACGTTTTCTATGCGCAAAAACATTGTAAGGGTTAAAGGTTCCTCCTGAAATATTATAAAATACACTATACTGTTTGTGCTTGTAGTTGATATGTCAAATTTGAAAAAATCGGATAAAGACAGGACACTTGTGAAACACGAAAGGCCTTATTTTACATATCCAATATCTATATACAATTTCATTCGCTTCGGTTCACTCTTTCCGCCACTCAACAATACGGTCCACTCAACAGTTTTTTTTTCTTTAAGGAAAATACGAAACACGTATTCCATCATCTTACCTCTACAATATTTGTGCACAATTCATTCACTTCGGTCCACTTCTTCTTGCCTTTTTGGGTCAAATTCCAAAAGGTTTGACGGGTGCTCTTGCCCCCCAAAACCCGTTTTTCCCTCGAAAATAAAAAAAGTATTCGTTATTTTTTGCCTATTGTTCGTATACAATGTTTCGTTGCAATTCTTCATGTCCTTTACACACATCTGACGTACTGCTGCTACCACTTTTGATATTTCGTGATCAAATGTTTGGAGGGATCTGTGCCCCACCCAACCATTTTCTCCAGGAAAATATGAAACCTGTATTCCTTCATTTTACGTCTACAATATCTGTGTACAATTTCAATTCATTTCGTTTCACTTCTTTTTGCCTTTCGGGCGTCAACTTTCAAAACTTTAGGTGGGGACTTTTACACCCAAAAAGCGTTTATTCGCAGAAAATAAAAAAAAACAGTATTCGTTTATTTTTGCGTATTGTCCGTACACAAAGCTTAGTTGCCATGCTTCATATTCTTTACACTCATCTGACATACTGTTACTAGCTCTTTTGATATTCCGTGATCAAAGGTTTGTAGGTGTCCGTGCCCCATTCAACCCTTTTTTCCCGGAAAATATAAAACCCGTATTCCCTAATTTTGTGTCCACAATATCTGTCTACAATTTCATTCACTTCGGTACACACCTTTTTGCTTTTTGGGCGTCAATTTTCGAAATTTTGGATGGGTGCTTTTGCTCGCTTAAACCGTTTTTCCGCAGAAAATAAAAAAAACGTATTCGTTTATTTTTTGCGTATTGTCCATAAACAAAGTTTCGTGGCAATTCTTCCTGTCCATTACACACATCTGACATACAGTTACTAGCACTTTTGATATTTCGTGGTCAAAGATTTGGAGGGTTCCGTACCCCACCTAACCGTCTTTTCCAAGAAAATATGAAACCCGTATTCCCTCATTTTGTGTCTACAATATGTGTACAAAATTTCATTCATTTTCATTCACTTGTTACCTTTTGGGCGTCAACGTTCAAAATTTTGGGTGGCGTTATTTGCTTCTGAAACCCATTTTCCGCCGAAAATAAAACAAACCGTTTTCCTTAATTTCTTTTGCATATTATCAATACACAAAGTTTCCTTGCAATTTTTCATGTCCTTTACACACATCTGACATCTGACATACTTGATTTTTCGTCATCAAAGGTATGAAGGGGTCGGTGCCCCACCCAACCGTTTTTTCCAGAAAAATAGGAAACCCGTATCCTCATTTTACGTCTGCAATATCTGTGCACAATTTCATTCACTTCGGTTCCCCTCTTCTTGCGTCCTGGGCGTCAACTTTCAAAATTATGGGTGGGTGCTTTTGCCCACTAAAACGTTTTTCCACAGAACCTAAAAAACTCGTATTCGTTTATATTTTGCGTATTGTCCATACACCAAGTTATGTTGCAATTCTTCATGTCCTTTACACACTTCTGACACTGTCGCTAGCACTTTCGATATTTCGTGATCAAATGTTTAGAGGGTTCCTTGCCCCACCCAATCCTTTTTTCAAGGAAAATACGAAACCGTATTCCCTCATTTTATGTCTACAATATCTGTGTACAATTCCATTCACTTCGGTTCACTTCTTTTTGCGTTTCGGGCGTCAATTTTCGAAATTTTGGATGAAGGCTTTTGCCCTCTAAAACTGTGTTCCCGCAGAAAATAAAAACACCGTTCTCGTTGATTTTTTGCGTATTGTCCATACGCAAAGATTAGTTGCAATTCTTCCTGTCCTTTAAACACATCTGACATATTGTTAATGGCACTTTTGATATTCCGTGATGAAAGGTTTGGAGGGGTCCGTGCTCCATGTAACCGCTTTTTCCAGACAATACGAAACGCGTATACCCTCATTTTTTGTTTACAATATCTGTGCCCAATTTGACTCTTTTCGGTTCACTTCTCCTTACCTTGCGGGCGTCAACTTTCAAAATTTTTGGGGTGGGTTCTTTTGCCCCCTTAAACCGTTTCTCCAAAGAAAAGAAAATGTATACCTTCACTTTTTGCACATTGTCCATGCGCATAGTTTCGTTGCAATTCGCCATGTCCTTTACACACATCTGACATACTCTTACTAGCACTTTTTATATTTCGTGATCAAAGGTTTGCAGGGGTCCGTGCTCCACCTGACCGTCTTTTTCAAGAAAATACGAAACCCGTATTCCCTCATTTTGTGACTACAATATCTGTACAAAATTTTATTCATTTTGGTTCACTTCTTACTTTTCGGGCGTCAAATTTCAAAATTTTGGAGTGCGTTCTTTTGGCCCTGAAACCATTTTTCCGCAGAATACAAAACAAACCGTATTCCTTTTTTGTTTGCGTATTATCCATGCACAAAGTTTCCTTGCAATTCTTCATGTCCTTTACACACATCTGACATACTGTTACTAGCACTTTTGATTTTTCGTGATTAAAGGTTTCGAGAGGTCGGTGCCCCACCCAACCGTTCTATCCAGGAATATACGAAACTCGAATCCTCATTTTACGTCTACAATATCTATGCAGAATTTCATGCACTTCGGTTCACTTCTTTTTGCCTTTCGGGTGTCAAAATTCAACATTTTGGGTGGATGTGTTTGACCGCTAAAACCGTTTTTCCGCAGAAAATAAAAACCCTTATTCGTTTATTTTTTGCGTATTGTCCATACACCAAGTTATGTTGCAATTCCTCCTGTCCTTTACACACATCTGACATACTGTTACTAGGAATTTTGATATTTCATGATCGAATGTTTGGATTGGTCCGTACCGCACCCAACCCCCCCTTTTTTTTCAGGAAAATACGAAACCCATATTCCCTCATTTTACGTCTACATTATCTCTGAACACTTTCATTCACTCCGGTTCACTTCTTTTTGCCTTTCGGGCGTCAACTTTCAAAACTGTAGGTGGGGTTTTCGCCCCGTAAAACCGTTTTTTGCGCGGAAAATAAAAAATCCCCTAATCGTTTATTTTTTGCGTATTGTCCATACGTAAAGTTTCGTTGCAATTTTTCCTGTCCTTTACACACATCTGACATACTGTTACTAGCACTTTCGATATTTCGTGATCAAATGTTTGGTGTGGCCCGTGCCTCACCCAACCGTCTTTTTTTTCCCAAGAAAATACGAAAACCCTATTTTTTCATTTTATGTTTCCACTCTTTCATTCACTTCATTTCAGTTGTTGTTGCCTTTCGGGTGTCAACTTTCTAAATTTTTGTGTGGGTTTTATATTAAAACTTTACATTATGTAACTTTTTTTCTTTTTTATGTGATTTTTTTTGGGGGGAAAGAGAAATGCTTTCCTCTGGTATCTGTTTGTTGCCATTCATTTTGTTTGAACTCCTTAAGTAAGATCATTTTGTAACTTTTGATGTCATCCAACTCCGTCACGATAATAAAATTCTCATTCTTAACAATTTGTATTATTCTCTTATTTGGACTTTGCCACACTGATATATTTGTTAAAAAATTAAGGTTTGGTCCAACGCCTTTCGAATTCGCAATCAACCTGGCTGCTGAGCTTTCTGGGTTGCATGCTATTGCAGGGAAAGGATAATAGCAGGTGGTAATGCACTGTTGGAGTCGTGTATACAAGAAAAAAACTTAAGGGTTTAGTTTGGAAAGATATCGTAATTTAAATAAAAATATTGACAAGTTGCGAAGTCATATTTATCATTTCTAATCGTGTCTTCCATATTTCGCATGATCTCATGGGCACGTATACTTTGGCCCTATGTTTAAAATGTCAGTTTACTCTTTCTCTCGCCAATAATACTGCCACCTTATCACTAAGTCTCCCTTGATATCTACAAAGAGGGTGTGTAGAGAGGTTTGCAATGATTTGACTGTATTTACTGTACAGTATGGTTGGAAGGACAAAACATATCGTACTTAAAAATGATACGACTGCTTAAAAATATTACATGTAAAAAAGGTACTTGTTCAGAAACACTCACAGAAGCCTCGGACCAGGACTGATAACTTGGCACGACCTCAGCCAAAAAAAAGAAAGACATTCGATTTGGAACATCGTATATTATTAGAAGTCTTTACAGGGCAAGCGCGTTAAAATCCCTAACGAGTGAACTCGAGAAATACAGCATGGATCTAGTAGGGGTTCAGGAAGTTCGGTGGGAAGCGGTGGCGTCGCCTTGTGCAGTTCGCAAGAACACATGAACCACCAAATATCGTTCACGTTGTTGCTCATTAAGATCTAATAATATTTAGAATATTAACTCTCAGCTTGATTTACTCCCTGCGTATATGCATTCCATCATTACACCATGTTCGCAGCAGGAAGGAGCATGATACACTGCTCTGTGTGTAGTACAGAAGGGAATCGCGGGCAGCTGGGGGAGGAACTGCGGTCTTCGGAGGTTCAAATCAAGATTTGAATGAGCAGCGTTGACAGCTGTTGTTACTAATTTTAAGTAATGTGGCGCTTTAAACAGAATCAAAGAATAAACTGCTATTTAAAATAGAAGAATATAGTAATAGCTCATTCTTTCAATCAGTTATCTACATTTCTTTTTATCTCAATTACTTGTAATGAAAATAAACTAATGGAACAAACAAAATCACATCTTTCCGGGGTCGTACCGAGGGAAACGGGAGGTTTAGAATCCTTCCCCAGAGATTCTTAAATTAACGCAGAACAAAATAAAATTTTAATTTATTTTCAAGACTTATTTTTTAATTACGTACAATCTGATTTTTCTTTAGGCTACGGTTTTCCTACCTACCTAAACTAAATGTTTGTAAGAAAAGTAAATAGCTTATCAAAACATACTGCACTTAGTAACAATGTACTTGTTACTGGTAAAATCCTACCTTTTGTATTCTGAGATTTCGAAGGAAATTTTAAAACTGATTTTTCTATTTTAACTTCCATCTTAAATACATGTAAAATAGAAAAAGACGAGTACTGTTATTTGCAGTAATGTACACTCATGTCCAAAATGATTGTCGCATATCTATAACAGTCTTCTTGTAAGAATATAATTTGATAATGATTTTGCAGGGAATACTGATACTATGTGTATAATCGGGAAATGTATATTTGTGGTAAATTTCATAGGAAAAGAATTATAAATACGAAAATTAGAATGAGTAAAACAAAATGTTGCTAAATGGACAAGAAAGTTTCTTTTAGTTTTATTGTTCTTGTTTACTGCTCTTTTGACATGAAATTTACTATATATATATGTCTGCCGATTATACACATTCCAACAATGTAAGAAATACTGGGAGAACTCGTTATCAAATTATATTCCTACAACAACATATTTATAGACATCCGACAATAATTTTAGACATTCATCTGTAACACTTCGCTTTAGAAAACACGGAAAGTTTTTTTTCTTTGGCGGAGGGGTGGGACTTCGGAGATTGTACTTTATGCGCAGAAACATTATTCTCTCAGTGTCTTTCAAAGTAACGAAAGTGAAAACATGTTGTGTGGTGATATACTGATTGATTTATGTATATTTGCTAGTGTTTATTTCTTTTCCATAGTTTTCATCAGCTATATTCTGCTAGAATTTTTGGTAGGTATACACTCGACTGTTTTCAAAACTATAGCTTATAGCCATTCTTACACCTCCATTACATCTCTCAAAATAAATATATGTTGATATATATATATATATATATATATATATATATATATATATATATATATATATATATATACAGTGTATATATATATATCAATCGTACCTAGATTTAGAGTCTTATAGTATTGGACTCTCCTCCCAAACTTTGGATTCATCCAACAAAGTTTTCTCGATGCGCGCCTGGTGAATACGTCAAATACTCTATCAAGATTCGTTCGCATGGTCATTTCTATTGAGACATAATAATCTTGTAGAAAAAGAAGTCACATTTGCTCACCTTTGATTGATTGAATCAATTTTTGGGGTGTTTGAATATACTGTATGTCTCCATTCTAAGCTCTAGTGTTTTCCGTGGTTGGGTTGATTTCATGAAGTGTCCTATTCTCCTCATTTCTATACTGATTAGTATATATTTTTGGTGGACAGGCCCCGTGGTCAATTCCAGGTGGGAGAGCATCAAATACAATGCAGTATTCTTTTTAAACTGTACATCTCGTCTTATGTAGCCTAACCCCTCGAACAGAGAACGTAAATACAAAATAAACAGTCATGAAGTGTCTGGAGACAACAATGCAAAGGTGCTTGGACAAAACGTTCGAAATTAAAGTTGTCTCTGCAACTATCATAATAATTCGATACATTTCATGTTTTGTATATACGCAGGCCCGTGCTGGCCCACCGGGACACCGGGACGTGTCCCGGTGCGCCCTCCGAAATATCACAGTATAAATAAAGGTACAAGTTTTTAGTAATAAATTCTTACAGTTTTATTGGTAAAAGACCCGTGAAAGGTGCAGTGCGTCCTTTATATTAGGCGCCCTTCCGAGACCACATCAAAGATGAACGATTTTATTTACTCTTCAGTATAGCACAGTTCTGTACAATGAATACACACAGTTACTGTTTGCGAAGAACCCGTGAAAGGTACAGTGCGCCCTTTACATAAGGCGCCCTACGAAACATCACATTATAAATAAGTGGATGTAGTTATCCCGTATACGAGCTTTGTATAATAAATTCAAATACTGACTGGTAGTACTGAACCTGTGAAGAACACAAGCGCCCTTTACATAAGATGGCCTGCGAAATATCACATTATCGTTTTTTATTTTATTCTTCTGTATTTCAGTTTTGTATTATGAATTCATACAGTTGCTATTGGCAGAGAACAGGTAAAGAGTATAATCACTTACAAAAATATTATAAAGTTATATATCTATGAAACGAAACAATGTGATACATCAAGAATAGTTCGGATAGTCAAACGTACGATGCATTTATGTAATACTACACTGACACTAGTCTCTAATTTACGATTTTTACGACATCGAAGCTTTCACAGTCTTAATATGCATCCATATATCCGAGCATATTGATTGTTCTTGTGTGTTTTAAAGCAGTGTTCAGATAATCAGTACCTTTTGTATTTCTGAAATATAGCTGTATTAATTTCCATAAAATGTGGTCTTCCTGTCACCACGGCACGGCGCGTCCTCAGGTTGTGGATCGAGGAGAAGGCCTCTGGGATATAGAGGTTAGCTGCGAATATACTGAGTAAGCAGTCGCGGACAGACAAGGGGTGATAATCCAGCTTGAGAATTTGGTATGAGGCTAACAAACTCACCCTGTAAAAGAAGGATTGTTCAGATAAGTTCGCAGAATCCTCTGATCAGAACTGATAACTTGGCACGAACTCAGCAAAGTAAAATCGAGATGAGATCTGGAACATGAAATATAAGAAGTTCCTATAGGACAGGCGCGTTAAAATTTGTAAAAAATGAGTTTAGAAATAGAGGTTGGACATTGTGGGAAATCAGGAAGTTAGATGAGAAGGAAATGGAGGAGTCAAGTCGGGAAGTTTACGTGCTTTTACGGGGAGCAAATTAATAATTACCAACTAGAAACAGGGCTTTCCGTTCACAATACACAATTACATAGGTTGAATTTGTTAATGATAGATTTTCTTTCACTTCCCTTAAGGGTCGGTAGTGTAATATTATTGTTTTAAATTCACATGCCCCAACAGAAAATAAGGATGGCGATTAAAAAAGATACAGTTTTTACGAAAGAATAGAATGGGTATTTGATCATCTCCTGCAATATCATATGAAAATTCTGTTAGGCAGTTTCAATGCGAAGGTAGGACGAGAGGGTATCTATAGGGGATATAAACCGATTATAAAGAATAAATGTTTGCATAAGGAAGGTTGTGACAACGCAGGCCCTTTATCCAGGGGTGTCTAGGTGGGGCCGCCCCCCCCTAAATTTTTGCTGGCTTGCAAATTAACTATAATATGGTGATGAACTATCATATGGTTGGATCGGGCCCCCCTAACTTCAGCCGGGCCCCCTCTAAGTTTTAGGGCTGGCTACGGGCCTGTGACAACGGCGTTAGACTCGTCAACTGTGCAATATCCAGAAACTTTATCGTGAAGATTACAAAATTCCAACATCGCGAAATTCATAAATATACTTGGACTTCATTAGATGGAAAAACACATATTCAAACTGATCATGTTTTAGTAGACAGAAAAGAACAGTCTAGCACAACTGATGTTCGGTCGTTCAGAGGAGTTGATTGTGATAGTAAGAGGGAGACTATCATTGAATAAAGGAAATATTCAATATCTGAAAACGGAGCGGTTTATTTTATTTTTAAAAAAAAAAAATAGAGGAGAGTCAGGTGAGAGGGGAGCCAGATTGAAGTGTCGAATAGATTCTTGTATTTAGAAGGTTTGGAGTGCACTAGTGTTCAAGGTACTTGGTTGAAATTAGAGATAACATTAAAATTTCAGCAAAAGAAATATTGGGTCACGCAGAAATACGTAGGAACAAAGCATGGTTCAACCAGGAATGTACTAAAGTAGCAGAGAAGAGAAAACAGAAGAAACAGCGTTGGCTACAAAATCCGAATGAAATAACTACATAAAATTTCATTGTCATCTGGCAGAAAACTTCTAAAACTTTTAGAAAAAACAAACGCGACTTTTGAAAGTTAAAATTAATTAACTTGAAGATAATAGTGAAAACAAAAACATTCGGGACATGTATAAATGCATCAACGAACTTAAGAAAGGCTACCAACTTCGTGCTTATATATTAAAGAAACCTAAAGGAGCAGTTCTCACTGATACAGATAGGATCTTAAATAGGTGGAAAGATTTCTTTGACGATTTGCTTAACACAGCCAAAAACCAATCCGCGTGGAGAAAGTGAAATGCATGCAGCATAACCGTATAATCCAGAACCCAACCAGACAGAAATAGAAATCGCTATTTGAAAAATTAAACACACATCTCCGGGTGTAGACGAAATTCTGATTGACTTAATTTTACCTGGAGGGGAAAAATTGTAGAGCAAAATACACAAACTCATTCTCATTATCTGGAACAAGGAGGAATTACCATAAGAGTGAAGTGAATCAATCATTGTTCCAGTTCAGAAGAAAAACAACAAAACAGATTTAATAATTATCGAGGCATTTCTCTTCTGTCAACATCCAATAAATCCTCCTAATCATTGTATTAGCAACATTGACACCATACCCAAATGAAATTATTGGAGATTATCAGCCCGGATTTAGGTAAAATTGATCAACTATCGAACAGATATTTACCATTCGACTAATACTTGAAAAGGAATGAGAGAATACAACATCCTGACACATCAATTATTGACTTTAGACTCTGGTAAGAGGGAAACATTGTACAACATGCTTACAGAATTTGCAATTCCGAAAAATGTAGATTAATTGAGATATGTTTAAATGAATCCCAAAGTAAGGTTCGAGTAGGGAAATTCTTGTTCACGAGCTTTCACGTTGAGAATGACCTGAAACAAGGAGATGCGTTGTCCTTATTATTATTTAACTTTGTTCTAGAGAACACTATAAGGAAAATCAAATATATCAATCAGGTTCTAGAGATGAATTGTATTTGCCAGGTTATGGCGTATGCTGATGATGTAAATTTAATAGGGAATAATAGAATAATAGAAAGGAATGCAGAAATCTTAATTAACGCTTGCAGGGATAGGCCTATTTAACTTTGTTCTGGAGAACACTATAAGGAAAATCAAAGATATCAATCAGGTTCTAGAGCTGAATTGTATTTACCAGGTTATGGCGTATGCTGATGATGTAAATTTAATGGGGAATGATAGAATAATGGAAAGGAATGCAGAAATGTTAATTAACGCTTGCAGGGATAGGCCTATAGGCTTAAAAGTCAATGACTGAAAGGAATGGGATTGGAGAAAGGCGGAAACTTCATAAGGAGGAACTGCATAATTTTATACCGTTTACCAAACATTGTTAGGGTCATCAAGTTTAGAAGGCTCAAATGGTCAGGTTATTTAGCAAGATTGGAAGACTTTAGAAACGCTTTCGAAGTTGTAACTGGAAATTCAAATAGGAAAATGACCATTAGGAAGTTCGAGGCGCAGATGGAAGGATAATATTAAAATGGTTCTCGCAGAGATTGAAATACAAAGTAGAAACTGGGTGTAGTTGCCTGAAGATATCAATGGAGAGCTTTTGTAAACGCGGCAATGAACCTCCTGCGTCCATTGGCGTGCTATATTAAATTGTTGATACATTTAGCTTCTTTTTATTTGACAGAAATATTATTACAGGAGCTAAAAAAATTTTCTGTAGTAAAGAAGATTTCGATTCGAGGTTAACTATTTACGTTAATACTAAAACAAATTTGGTGGTGATTTTGATATTAAATGGCACCCATACTTTCTTTCAAAGTCTCTCCCTCTCTCTCTCTCTCTCTCTCTCTCTCTCTCTCTTATATATATATATATATATATATATATATATATATATATATATATATATATATATATATATATATTACTGTTTGTATGACGCCCTTTTAGTAGACTTGTCCACCGCCCTCATTAGTATCCCAGCACGGCCCTGTATATACGTATTGTTAACAGTTCACAAAACAGCATATATGGCAATTCAAATATACAAAACAGCAGACAGTAGTCTACTGAAGATCCCATTTAGTATATTGTCGTGAAATTGGTGGTTAGTCTTGTGACAGGCACATTAGTATTTATTATATATATAATTTGCATACCGAAATTTTGCTTTGCATACATGAATAATTAGCGATTTAATTAGTTTTATTTTTATTTGATTTAATGTAATATATATAATTATACAGAAGCTGAATTAATTAGTTTATGTTCTTATGTAAATATTGTTTTGTGGTTTATTAATTGTGTATTGTGATATCAATTCATCGTTTTCATATAAAGAATGACTGCATAGATTAATTGAAAGCCAGAAGATATTGGGATATGGGGAGTTGAAGGAACAGAAAAGACGTTAAAATTTGAGTTTCGCAGAGACAGCGGAACAGAGAAAAAAAAACCAAGAAGAAAGCGAACTTCGACGCTCTGCCTTTGTGCGAGCAAGCTTGTATGCTTTTAGCAGCGCACTGTTACCATCTCGTTTTCAGATATAGGAACAGAGATGAACTCAAGAATAGAATGAAAGAGATCGGGTAACAGTTGCAGTGCCTTGTATTTGAGTAGGACACTGCGTACAGTAGACGCAAAGTCGGGAAAAGACATTGTCTCCCAAACTCAGGAAATTTTCACGTGTCCATATGAAACGTCGGATACAATAGAGTGTTAAGTTTCCTAACTCCTCCCCTTTCTAGCACCCTACATCGCTTGAGCTTGGCTTCCCTCAACGAATTTCAGGTTGGCGTAGTGAGCCTCTGAAATTCAAAATTTTAGCAGTCACCCTGGCAGTCGATGAATTCTGCAGGATACTCACGATAGATGTCACCCTTGTATTCGTCGTCAACAGCTTTTGCTATAAAACCTTGTTTATGTTATGTACAGTAAACTCTCTGGATGTTTCGATATATATTTTAATATTAGAGCGTTGATATGTTGTAATAAAGTAGTAATGGCTTGTACCAATGTAGGTCCAGAGAATGGTTGACGGTTCTGCAAATTTACATGTCTGCACAGCACATACTAAAGTTTTTTTTAATCTCCGCAGACGAACCTGATGAGCACGAAGGATGCTCGCCAGGTTATTTATCCTTTTTATAAGGTTTCTAAGGTATGACAGCCCCTGAGAGGCTACATACAAAATATTCAAGATATGTAGTTTGTTTATTTCAATCAGAGTAAACTGATAAACATTTAAAAACTATAAACTTTTGCGAAATAACTGTGTTTACTACAACAACCCCTTAGTCATACAGGTGGAAGTTTCGAAACGTGCCACCAGATGGGAGTAAAAGACAGGAACTGTCATGCAAGTGTAGGTGGACGCATAATTGCAATAATTTTTGTGTTTGCATTAAGATTTCTTACATGAATCTATTGTGTGTTATAAAGTCACATATATCAATTTAAAGCTCTGTTAATGCTCTCCACGATGGGCATAAACACTTACACTAATCAAAAATGAGTGATCAAAGACATTCTAAAAAGTAAGTGAAATTGCTAATATAGGCAGAATGTAGGTCACCAAGCAACGTGCTCGAGAGGGTGAAAACCTTACACCCTTATTTTTCAGGTGCTTGGAAAATGGTTGCGACGAGTGCGAGTCTCTGAGAGACAATGAACTTGTGTTTGTTTTAAAAACAACGCGGGTGAGAGACTCGAGGTCAGTCATCTTATATCGGTAGTCAAGCTCACATCGAGCTTATGCCAGTTCGACGCCCGAACTATTTGAACGGTCAATCATCCTATAGCGGTAGTCAAGCTCACATCGACGCCCGAACTGTTTGAGCGGTCAGTTGCTTAGTCGGAATAAGCACACATCGAGCATGTGTTAGACACTCAAATTATTTTAATTAGTGAAAGTTCGCGGAACTTAGTACGCGAGTGACATTACTTGCTGTTAGTGGAAAGTGAACCTTATTTTGTAAATATGTCATGAAGTTGTCCGTGTGACGAACTTTGATGACCGTTTCTTTTACGTTTCGTCGTGTACGAAGAACTGAGCCAAATAGCTTTGTACGAACTATGCTAGGCGAAGGATGGCATCGTCACCACTTGTAAATAGTAGTATGACATGAATATATAATCACCATTCAGTGCTCTATGTAATTCGTGTGTTTAATTCAGAGCGAGACTTTTTCGTGCGACCAATGAATCGCCGTAAGACGCTCCAATCAACGTGTGGCTGTAACATGAGCAGGTATCAACGTCCAGGGTGTTGACAACCGTCCCCTGCAGTCCGAGATAGAGTAAGTGAGAACAGAGGACCAGATGCAGAGAATCATCTATCGTCAGTGATCCAGAGTTCCAGGAGGAGAGAGTAATCTGAGCTACTCCAGAGTTCCCGGCGACAACACAGGAATCTTCAGGACCGGAAGTGGTCGAAGAACCGCAGGAAGTAGCCGAGATTCAACAATGAAGAAGATGCGAGTGAAGATTTAAAGTAACGCGTGCACGAACGGTGAACTTAACATAAAATAAGCCAGATCTAAGCTCGTGAAAATCTATCAGTGTTGAAATTTAAATTATAATTTTTTTATTCTACTGCTCTTGCGAGTGATATGTTTACAGTGTGTTATACCATTTGGCGATCCATGATCGATATTAAAAGGATTCAGCAGCTTACTTGGAGAGTGTCTTTCCCATCCACCTCAGAGCAGCGAAAGGTATGTGTAAACATTTCACTGTAACATGTTTCTTTTCAGGCCGGATGCTATAATTTGGAAAACCCCATGAATCTGCTGGGCATATTTTATTTGTTTTGTGAGTGATTTTCTATCTCATGTCTTGCGTTAAAACTGCGTAGGACCCTGAAAATAAGAATCTCATCGTTAAAGTAACTTTTCTAAATTTTGCATTTAATTAATTTAGCTCTACCGACTGATTTTAAATTCTTTGACCTTCAGCTTGTGAGTGTATGCAGGGTCCAATTAGTTTATTCTCATTTGCATACATGTGTGTGATGTAGCCTTCAGCATTATCATTCCAGCATTTCATTTGCATACGTCCTCCGCTCATTACATACTCACCCTCCATTCTCAGTCTGTAGAAAGAGAATGGCATAAACAATATTAATGAAAATCATACTAATTAATCCGATATTGACTTCAGAAACAAAGTTGTTTTTAACATATTAAAGAATATAAAAGCACTTAAAGGAGTGCCGTAGCTCAAAATAGTCTCAAGGAATTAGCTGTACTATCAACAGAGAAAAAAATGTAAAAACTAAACATCGGAAGAGTTATTGACAAGTTGATTGCCCAGAAGAACGTCAGAAGTGATTTCATATACGAATGAAATGAAACATTTGTTTATGAATGGGTACTTCTTATTATATGTAAATATATATATATATGGTTATTTTCATTGATTTTTTAGTTTTTCTTATTTAGAATGCTAAAAGAATTCTAGAATGAGAATTTTCTAACGGCTGTGAACTACCAAAAATATGTCACGAGACGCCACTGGTCACAACTCGAATGCCAAAAAGAAGGAAAATAAATAATACAACTTTTCAATAAAATTTCCATTATAATAACACTTGTGTTACTTACTTCATTAATATAGGTAAATGTAATTAAGTGTTCTAAAATACGTAATGGTATTATGAAAGTTGTAATGTATTATTTAGACATGTTTAGATACACTCTATATCTCCGTGTGCGAGGACTGATGGGGAAAGACGAAACACCAACATTCATCTGTACTTGAGCGTGGTGGGGAGAAACTTGTTCTTTTTTTTCTATCAGGTTATGTGAAACAGATTTAAGTCTTGTGCGTGCGGTTATTATTATATATTATTTTCTCCTGGCGATTTGTTTGTTAAGTGAGCTCCGAGGGTCAAGAGTAACCCTTGCGTCTACATCATGAAATGAAAAATCTTGAGATTGCCACGTATAATTGTCTGGATTTGGATGGCAACTGTCCCGATTATTAGAAAGTGAATATGGAAGAACTATGAAATAAAGTAAATAGATGCGCGTCATTTTATTATAAAATTAGGAAATTAAACCAGAGAAAAGATTGCTCCTTGGCAAGAAAGCTCGCAACGTGAGTGATGCACCAACCTATATCTACTTGCACATGCTCAAGTTATTTAGATTGTAAACCATACAAAGAAGGAGTGGAAAAAGCAGTGTAAAAAGCATATTTACTGTCTAATTAAACTAGTTTAAAAAGCTGGGTGTAAACTTAATTTGTTAGATGTCTGTATTTTGATGGATAAGTTTTGGTTAGTGGGACATGGTGTTAACTTTTAGCATGTATTTCGGGCATCTTCTTCATCCCCTTGACGAAACCTGTCCAGACAATCACAAACCATTCTTGTTCCCTCTCCTTCTTGATTTCTGTCCAATATGTTCCGGGCTTGGAACGTATGTATGTCCGTTTGAGCTTGTGATTGGTCGCAGGTGTGCCTTCATAATATGTTGTGATGCTTTCTTGATGGTTAACTTTAGTAATTTTCTATATTCTTGGTGTGTTGTTGAAAAGGAACATCCTAATTGGGAAAGTTAGTCGCCGCCTTATTTTTTTTAACTGAAATTTTGTAATTATAATTTAGCCAAATATGAAATAAAAAGAAAAAATGAATTTTGGAATTCTTGCTTCATATGTATGTTTTAGGATTAACTAATTCATATCGGACTTCCGAAGAGAAACATCAAAGCAATTTAATGACCGTGTCTATAGCGACAACTCCCAGTCACGACCCCTCTTCAGTTTTATTAGAAAGAGGAAAAGAAAGAGTGAGAAAGAAGAGAAGAAGGTAGGAGAAAGGAAGGAAAAAAGGAAGAGGAAAAAGGAGCTAGAGGTGAAGGATTACTAGATAATTATGGAAATATGGTAAAAAAAACTTGAACAGTTATTAAAAGGTGATTCATATTCGAAGATTATTACTTAGGATCAATTCCGAAGAGACACATGTTCCCTTATACTATCCCGACCTGGATCCAGGCAACTGCGCAAGTGGGAGTTGCCCTAACCCAGCCCAGGTAACGAGAGATTTTTATTTAATTGTTTGTCTATTATTTCGAAATGTTAAATAACCTGTATCCAGTATTTGAATTTTTATAATGGAAATCGAACACACATTTGAATCAGCCAAGAAAAAAAATGAAGTAATGTATATCTTCTTCACCAATAGAAGTTTCGAGATTTCTGAAAAGACTGCCGTTATTCAGGCTCATCCTGTTATTTTGGCTTTTCTCCCAGAGACGATTTAGACTGTTTTAGAATTGGTTATCTTTCATGACCTCCGTCACACACTAATACATTTATCATGCTATTACACATTTATTATGAACACTATCACAGTAAATCAATATTAAATGCTACCACTTAAAACTAAATTTATCATTCATTCACACATGGTCACATACATATAGGTCAGCGTATCGACACGGCTGAAAATAATTTAAAGAAACAATCTAACTAAAATTTGGTGAACATTTATTATAACTATTAAGAAATTAAACACAGAATTTTATAAACATACATATAAATCCAGACACGAGATTGAACAATAGTAATGCAAATATATATATATATATATATATATATATATATATATATATATATATATATATATATATATATATATATATATATAAACAGACAGATTAAAAGGAAAGAAAATATTTTTTTTTTTAACTTTTGATAAATATGATATATGTCCGTGAATAAGTACAATACGAAGAGTGAAAAAAAGATAAGGGTTAGAAATGAGTCTTTATCTCATATATGAAAACGTTTAAAGTAATGATACGAGTCCTCTCTCATAGCTCTAGATAAGCTATAATATACGTATTATCGCAGCACCCTTTCTTGTGTCCATGCATTTAACTTTATTGCATTCCTTATACACACATAAGATAATGTTTAATAATCATAACTGACACATATTCTGTTCGTCGAAGTATCTATCGAAAACATTTCTCTCATTTCTGGGATTAAGAGATCGAAGTCTTGTTAATGATATCACGGTGACTATTGTTACTTACTCTTGTCATTCACTTACTATCCCATTTATTGACGATCTTTCAGTTAATATTACCTTATACCACCAGGTGCACACATTTAACGTTAGATTCACACAATGTATATGTAGGAACGAGATTTTTCCAAGTTCAGAAGGACTTTCGTTTGTATTGAGAACACGACTACTGAGGTGGGAAAACACTGGTCAAGTTTGAGAATTCGTATGGAAGGGATGGAATCGAAATGTAGCTTTACAGAAGGATTTTAGTTTATTAACTTGGAGGTAGATTTAAGGATACATTAGGTTTACGATGACCTGCCTAAATCCCATGTTACATGCAGTTAGTGTAATACAGATGATGTTAGTCATTACATATGTTATTTAACAATATTACAAAGTTTGAAGAGAATATCTATAACATGTGGCGGTATATACTAACATTCACATTTTACATTTTTGGATATCTCGGAATTATAGCAACCAAGGACCGTTCGGGATAAGGTACCAAGACCCTTTACACATATTTATTTATTCAATTCACCATTATACATTTTACTTCAATATCATATTTATATTACACACATATTTATATCTCAATATATATATGTACTCAAAAATCATTTAAACTTTCAACTCAATAACTCTGACAAATTACACATTTGGTTGCAACATGAGAGAATCCGAATATATCGCAAAATTAACTAACTGACCGCATATAATGATAAAATTAATATTCTCAAACATTTTAATTAAACTGGGAGATATTTAATTTACATGGCAGGCACGTAAACACAGAAATATGTATAACTATATGGTTCTAAAAGGTTAACGCAATTTTGGTCTCAGAACAACTACAACAATATTTACTTTTATGATTACCAATGGAAACAAAAGTAGAAATAACTGATAGTCTAACGCAGAATTCTGAAGAGATAATGATTTAAAAAATAATATTTTATCGTGTACTGAACCATCGCTCACTATCGCAGTGGGTCGAAATATAATAGAGAAACGCTCCCTTAACCTTCCACATCAACGAATACATCTACGAATCGTGTCCCGCGACATCTCAGTTAGTAAATCAAGTTCAAATGATATACAGGGTTTTCATAAAGTATGGACGGATTTAATTCGCTTATAATTTACATAAAAATGCTCAAATTGAAATGAAATAAAGTGCACACGGTAGCGGAAGGATTAAACTTTTACCTGTAATCTGCACCAGCTCAGTTCATTCACCGCCACACCTCCAACTGGATGCTATTTACGTCCACACATTCGCGTAGGCGGCGCTGGAATCCACTCACAGCGTTCCGCCGTGTTTGATCCGAAATGCCAGCCACAGACGCCCTGATTTTGTCCTTTAATTTCTCCAAACCACTTGGCTTCTTTGCATAAACTTCCGTTTTCACAAGACCCCAAAGCCAGAAGTCGCAGGGGGTAAGGTCGGGTGATCTTGGCGGCCAAGCGGTCGGGCCACCGCGGCCAATCCATCAGTTAGGGAATTTCTCGTCAAGGAACTGTCTCACCTTGATTGCATAGTGACGGGGTGCCATGTCCTAATAATAATAATAATAATAATAATAATAATAATAATAATAATAATAATAATAATAATAATAATAATAATAATTCTGTAGTATTACTTTGGAGGATTTAATATATGTAGCTACATCCTTTCCTTCTCAGCTTCCAAAAAGTCAAGCTGAAATGGCCCTCTTGCAGGGTGTGTGGCCAGCGACGCTGAAGATGTTTCAACAGTCCAAATGTGCAAAAATCTATTGGACTGGTATCTGGGCTTTTCACAGGAATGCCTTCGAAAAGAATAACATGAATTCTCATTTCGTCTGCCACGTCGTAATAAAACCGTAGTGATGTTCTGGCGATAATACTCGAAGTCTTGTCCATATGGATCAACCTGGTTCGCGTCGATTGCATTCAATTGTGGAATGTAGGCTATCGCAGATAGATAGGTGTGTCTAGCATTCACCTTCATCTCTTTGTTCACCTTGCGTATCATCAACTTACCCTCATATGTGAATTCCGTAACAACCATAATACCAAGAGCAAAACTTTACCTGCGCTGACGAATAAAGTTGTTTTGCCTCTTACCGTCAATATCAGGTATGGCCGGAATGTGACCATCATCAGTGAGATAGACTTATGGTTATAGTGACAACTTTCTTCCATTAGGAATCCGCCAGGAACTTGAAACTTGAATACGTACGAAAACTTAGCATGGAAAAAGGCCATTATATAACCTCCCCATACTCGTTGATTTTCGGCGCCATATGATAACACTCACGCACCTACAAGGTCACACACAACACCACTCCCGCCAGCAAACACATAGTTCCAATATGACACGATAGTGCAGCACCGAATCTAATATGATCGGATATAAGTGAATGACCTACTGTATACATTTTTTTTATTTCATGGACGATGAGCTTTCTCACCAAATTTAGTTGAGATGCGACCAGTAGTTACCGAGAAATAGAACACCACATACAGACACACATACACATGGTAGGAACCTATAAGGTCCCGTATACATACACCCAAGTTTGCTTGAAATGACCTTACGTACACCGGCATCTAATAATACACATAAATGCAATCATTATTGTATGCATTTTTATGCCGTTGTATATACATGAAAAGCTACTTTTCACTATATTTTATAATGTGCAATAATAACAATATTACAAAATGCAGTGAAACCTGTCTTTAGCAGAATCGAGCGGGACTCGCAGAAATTTCCACTAAAGCAGGTTTTCGCTTAACAGAGATAGATTTCTACTTAAAAAATACGATTCAATTTCATGTTCTTCGATTATGGAAGGTAGTTTAGCAACCCATTCATTAAATATTTCACCATTTACATCATATGATCACTACAAAATTCGTAAGAAAAGCTACCTCATGTCTTTTGCATGAACTTTCTAACTATACATTGTATGCTTTGAATTCAGTTTTACCCAGGTTTTCAGCTCCCGTTTCAGCGTATTCCTGTAATATAGGACCCGATATGCGGTGATTTTACGGTTTGGCACTAACAAACCACTCCCATACTACACCATTAATGTCTTGTTTTTCAGTTCCTTTAACCGCTATTTTTATTTTCCCATTACTGCAGTTTTCTCACCCCTTGAAAATTTCCATGTTTTTCTTTAGAATCTCGTATACCAGAGTTTTACCGATGTTGAACATCTTCATGATTTGCTTTGCATTCAATTATCTCGTTCTTTAGCATGAATACGTTTATCCCGGTGTTAAGATGAAACACGACCCTTGTTTTACAAGCTATAATGACTGCTGCCGAACCAACGTAAAAATGTAAGTTTAGAGCTGTATTGGTAAAAGTTTTATTGCAAGGTGATTGATCAGGCGTAAAACCGAGAGTTGAGAAGGTCAAGGACAACAATAATCAGGAAATTACTGTATATTTCTGAGTATTGGTGGGTCAAGGAACATTTTGTTTCCTTAAATCTGGTATGTCCATATTTATGAGATTCCAGAACCATACCTGCTGAGAGCAAGGGAGTGAGGGTGTCAGAAAGCGCAAATGAGAAACAATGACATAATTCTCTCAAATGACAATTGGCACATGAATTTTCGCTTCAGACCGTGATGCATTTCGTCTAAACCTTGCGCGGTATACTTTAGGACAGAAGAGTTTTCTTTGGAGTTCCGAAAGTCCTTTGACACCTTCACTGCTTATCTTCACGACACGTGATAGAGATTATGATTCTCAATTCCCTTTCGCCAGAACCTTGTTTTGTCAGTTTTCTTCTCATATTTGCCGGTTTTCGGTAGTCGCTATACAATCGGAACACAAGTACACGTACAAAGAAGGCTGACAGCTGATATGCTTCGTCCGTCTAGCCGGAAATTGTGGGAGTGAATATGAATAGTGGCTGGGGAAGGTCAACACTGTCCAGAAAGATTTAACACAAGAACGAATTTATCGCAGACAGTGTAATGTATATGTTTGCCCTCTCACAGGATGCCTAAAAATTTTCTAAACGCTGTAGTCCGGAACTCAGAATTTTCTGTTAAACGTTTGTTTTCCTTTCCGTTGTTCGTCTGTTAACATAGTTTCTGCTTAACGAAGGGACATTTACATGTTTTTACTCCAAACTTCATGGGAACGTGAAATATTTCCGCTTTTAGTAGTAACAGAAGCCATTTTGTTCCGATAATTAATTACTATATGGGTCATTCTATTTGAAAAGTGGTTTTTGAGGGTTTGGAAAACGAAATTTTCACACTGTTCAAAATCATTATTTTCTTTATTTTTCTGTTCGCTTTAATGACTTACAAAAACATCAATATAGTGGTTCAACACGAGAACCAATATTTTGAGAAATATTGGTAAATTTGAAAAATGCTCTTAACGGAGGTGACAGCTAACTGAACGGAGATGACAGCTAATTGAATGAAGACTTTATACCAGCATGGATGTGATATCACATGAACGAAGGTGACAAGACCATCTGTATTCAATTGAAAAGTAAAAATTGTAACGAATTTCGATTACAGTTGAGAATTTAGGCCCACCTATAGGAACTACAAATCAAGTAGATCTGTAGTGTGTTCCATTGTAATGTACACTCAGATGTGTGCGTCTTCATGTTCTCCTTGACATGTTGCGGAGCATCTGATGAGTCATTGTTCGATAGTTGTTCTCCACACTTTCGCCGAATTCTTAGTCTCTCGTGTACCAACGATGAGAAACATATGTCTTGATTATTCTCCACAATGAGTTATCTGGTGTTGTAAGGTCCGGGCTTCGTGGGGGCCATTTCAATGGGATCGAACTGGGTAACTGCAACCCCTCACATCAGTCATGGTCTTAGAACTGAAAATCTCCATACCACAATGAATAATGAGTTGTGACACGGTGCTGGTTGACCATAAAAGCCGTATTATCAACACTACAACTGAAATTGTTCTCTGTGATACTCAAACCTAGGAGCACAAGAAGTTCTTGGACATCTTATATTACAAGTGAAATATACCTTATGTCATAATACCTTCGTTTTCTCTTCGCTGCGTATCTTCTGCACTACTACGTACTTTCGTATGTGTTTATCACATAAAAATTCGTTCGATTACATATCCTTACATATTTCTAAACATTTGGGTTAGTTATTTATTTTATTGAACTTAGTAAATAGCTTAATAGAACTTTATTATGCTCCGTTTCTGAACATTAAATATATTTGGTAGAATTGAGCTGAAATTTACTTTTAATATTACAATTATGCAGTGTTGGGAAGTAACGTAACGCAAGTAACGCGTTACTTTTTAAGTAACGTTTCCTAGTAACGCGTTACATTTTTCCAAAGTAACTGTAACGGTAACGCGTTACAAATTTTTAAGTAACGTACCTAGTTTGCGTTACTTTTTTTGCGTTACATTTCGGATGAGTAACTACAATATATGTATATTTTTTTTTTTCGGAAACAAATGTTTCTTTCCTGTAAGTGAATTTCTCAGAATGAAACAATCGAGCATGAACTAAACCGACAGTCACAGACACACAGAGAAACACATAAATTTGTAGTGCCACTTGCTGTTTTTTTAAGATGAGGACAGCCTTTGGGAAATCACGTGTACTGATTGCAAGCACCTGGAAGATTTTGTCGTAGATTTTGACAACTCAAAATCAATGCATTCAGTGAGCGAACTAGGAGTGCAATGATACCGGTAGTCTATTTTACTTTAATTGTTGTTTTTATAAAGATGGAAAACGAAAATATTTTACTGTTCGAACATTTGAAAGAATACTTTTTTTCTTAAGAGCTGAGAATGATGGTGGACAGAATTTAAAAGTAAAGTGTCTGAAGTGCCCCGGCGGAAAATATTTATCAACAACTAGGGTGCCATAATTAACGATTTACAGTAAGGGGTTAATATGAATAAACTGTTTTGATGAGCAGACCTACTTTATTACTAGACAATAGTTTGCTGATGATATGTAATATTGAAGTTCTTTCAGATCAGTTTGCTTATCCTAGGGTCCCGTTGATTATAGAGTAGTGTAATGTTTCTCCAGTCTTGGAAAGTAACGTAACGCAAGTAACGCGTTACTTTTTAAGTAACGTTTCCTTGTAACGCGTTATATTTTTTACAAAGTAACTGTAACGGTAACGCGTTACAAATTTTTAAGTAACGTACCTAGTTTGCGTTACTTTTTTTGCGTTACATTTCGGATGAGTAACTACAATATATGTATATTTTTTTTCGGAAACAAATGTTTCTTTCCTGTAAGTGAATTTCTCAAAATGGAACAATGGAGCATGAACGATGTCAGTGACCGACAATTCCTGCACTGTTCGCCTTTTCCCGTTTCGCCTTATGACCTCTAGCAATGAAATTTGCATGTAAAAACTTTATGACTTTTCACCTTAATGCAAGGCGGAATGGGAAATCTCGATGTGCATTTTCCCGTTTTGCCTTACGAACTTTACGTTGGTAGGCTTGCAAATACATTCATAAATACAATTTGACTTGTTTATTTACATAACAAAATATAGTGCCATTTGCTGTTTTTGGAAGATGAGGACAGCCTCAGGGAAATCACGTGTACTGATTGCAAGCACCTGGAAGATTTTGTCTTAGATTTTGACAGCTCCAAATCAATACATTCAGTGAATGAACTACGAGTGCAATGGTACTGGTAGTCTATTTTACTTTGAATGGTGTTTTTATAAAGGTTGAGAACGAAAATATTTTATCGTTCGAACATTTGAAAGAATACTTTTTCTTAAAAGCTGATGATGATGGTGAACAGCAGTGGCGTATTTAGGGGCAGGGCTTCCGGGCTTAATCCCCCCCGAAATCTTACTTACTATAGTAAAGTTTTCAGGCAAAGCCCCCGAAACAAAATTGTATATACGCCATTGGTAAACAGAATTTAAAAATAAAACCGGTGCCCCCCGGCGGGAAATATTTATCAACAACTAGGGTGCCATAATTAACGACATTCAGTAAGGGTTTAATATGAATAAACTGTTCTGATGATCTAAAGGCCTACTTTATTGATGTAATGTTGATGGTATGTAATATTAGAGTTCTTTTAAATCAGTTTGCATATCCTGAAGTCCCGTTGATTATAGTGTTTGGAACAACTAGCTTTAAAAAGCATGTATCGATTTTAGAGTTATTGGCAAATTTTGATTAACCCCCAATTCATGTGTTCTCATTTTGTCAGTTGTAGTGTAATGTTTCTCTATATTCTGTATTTTTAATTTTACATAGCAACATTGTTATTATTATATAATTAGTTTAGCAGAATAACAATAAGCAAAAATTTTTCTAACGCATAGGGATGGGCACGAGTCAAGCTAAAACAAGACTCGAATCAAAGTCAAGTTTCGACTCGAGTCAAAAGTAATATTCTCGAGTCGAGTTCCGAGCCGATTCACTGTTTTTGACGTCGAGTTTCGAGTCGATTCGAGTTTGATAAATGGCTCGCTCGTTTTAACTCGTTTTGAAATCATGGCCTGATTACACTGGAAAGTGAAAGCCATGAGAAATGTATGCTAAGCAGTAATATGAAATACTTTTAGTGTTGCTCACGAGAGGGACACTGCTCGCATCTCGTCTCGTCTCGAAAGCGAGATTTTTTATACAAGCTTAGCTCGGCTCGGCTTAACTAAACCGATGGCTCGAGCCGGCTTGCTTGGGATGAACCATCGGCTCGAGCTGGCTTGGTTGGGATAAGCCATCTGCTCGGTTCGACTCAACTGAGTGAAGGGCTCTAGCCGACTCGGTTGGGTGAGTTGTTGGCTCAGCTCACTTCTCGGTTTGAGTCGATAGTGAATGAGCTGTGAGCCGATCTGCTAAAGTCATTGACAATTCTAAACCCGGGCCAAGCAGTTTTGAAGATATTTGGACAGTGCCCTATAACTTTTAACAATGTTTAGCTCGAGCCCGAATACTCAACCTAGACCCTCAACCCAAATTCAGAAGCTCGTGAACAATGTTCTTGACTCCTAGACTTCACGACTACCGAGGTTGGCAATCAACTATCTTTTTAGTATTCAAATACAAATCGCCTACTTTGCTTTTTATATACAGTGTTATTATAATTAATAATAATAATAATAATAATAATAATAATAATAATAATAATAATAATAATAATAATAATAATAATAATAATAATAATAGCGGTAGTAATAGTAGTACGGAAAATTTAAGTCATAATTTTTTCACATTTTTAAAGTTTTGGACCTAAAAGTAACGCATTAGTAACGCGTTACTTTCGAAGTAAAGTAACAGTTACTTTTTGGGGGCAAGTAACGCGTTACATTTTAAGAGAAAGTGAAGCAACTTGTAACGCGTTACATTTTTACAAGTAACTTACCCAACACTGCAATTATGGTTAATACACACAGATGAACAAGAATAATAGACAGACCAAATTTCAAAGAGCAAAAAGTGTGATTGGGATGAGAAACGAACATGAGTCTGCGATATCAAGTATGCGCCACCACGCAACAGATTCTTCCTTAAACATGTTTCATATTTTCACTCTGGAGGACAGTGATGCAAATTTGAGTTGGAGGGATATCAGACAGTGGCGGCTAATGTTAGTGTTGCAGCGTTGCGCAACGACCAAAGTATTTCAAGAAAAAAAATATTATTATCAATAGTAGTAAAGAACAGAAAAAAATACTTTTTAATACTTGCATATATACACTTTAAGTAACATATTTTTTATTTCTGTAACTGTCCGTTCCGTTAATCCGTTTTAAAAAGCGAAAAATAATCCGTCACATTGTCTCTAATTTACATTGTGTTGCAGCGAGCATGCAACGACCAGATTCCTTCAGCGCGGGAATTGGAGCAAATGTTAAGTCTCCTATCCCCTATCTCAGAAGTTAAAGAGACTGGTCGTTGCAGTGCTTCTGCAACACAGCACGGTTTCCAGTTAACGAGAAGGTTTTTCACGCTAAATAAGATTTCTGAATTTTCTTTCACTAGCAATTAACAAACGGAATTTGTTTTTATGCATTCGTATTTTTAAATTACGGGACCATACTGAAGCAAATCAATGTAATGACAGTTAAAAAAAAAGTGATTGCAAAATTACAAAATAAGAAAGAAAATATCTAGTAGAGAAGAAAACAAATGAAAGTAGACCCGCATTTACAAGTTAATTCTTAGCTTATATGATAATGAAGGCTTCTTCTACAGTAATTTGTGAATCAAATATTAATAAGTCTGTATGTAGAATCGCTCCCCTCCCCCCTTTGTAGATAGTATTTTAGTATAAAGATATTTCTTTTATAAAATAAGTATGTTTTATACTCTTGATAATTTCCACATAAAACTGTATGATGGGGAACGCCACATTGAATTTGGGACTAGTTAGCAATGCTCAGGGGCGTAGCCACGAGGGGGTCCACCGAGTCCGAACCTCCAAAAAATTTCGAAACTTGACTAACATTTCTAGACTTTCTTAATAAACTATACTTTTTTAACACAGAAACGATTGATGTATGTTAAATATTTTATTTTACGCCTCATGATGTACTCTTCTTTTCTTATAAAAAATAATCGTTCTATCATTTTTTCTAAAAATATAGGTGACAGTAAGTAAGAATTACTTATCATCTTTTCGGGTGCAGTATAAGACAGGTTCCATATTGTGTAGACGTATTGGACGTCCCTCAAATACTTTGGACCCCTCCCAGTTATCATTTCTGGGTGTAGAACTGGCAGTGTTGTTTGCTTTGATTTTTTTTTTTTTTTTTTTTTTTTTTTTTGCTTCTGTTACATGCTGATCCTTCATCTGGCGGGTTTCGAGATTTCCTTTCCAGAACATATCACATTGGTAAGCATTGTTTCACCTCATGTGGAAGTATATTGTGTTCATCGTGCAGTGAGTACAAGCAAGACGGATGATTTGGAATGTAGTTTTTTTCTTTTACGCACATGTGTGTGTGTGTTGATGTATGAATATGTGACATTCGGAACTGATATACCAGTACCTGTTTTGTATCAGCTGGTTTGGTTTTTAATTATTAGGTTTAATTTTATTGTGTGTGCTTTAATTCTGTAAATAACCTACAAATTCTGAATGAATTGTATACCATGACTTCTGTAAATAACTTACAAAAAAACATTGACCAGCTTTCAACTGAGGAAAAATTTGCAATTAAGGCTTAGACCAGCGTTTCCCAACCTTTTTCAACTTGCGGCACACTACGGGTGTAACTTGAATTCTCGCGGCACACTCATAGATATTATTATTATTATTATTATTATTATTATTATTATTATTATTATTATTATTATTATTATTATTATTATTATTATTATTTGCAAATATAAAATACCATGGTATTTTTTTCTGTGATTACTGATCTTCTCACAGAGTGAAAGCTCGATCACTGGTTTTCCCCTATGCTAATTCATTAAGCTTATTTTTTATTTTAATTTTAAAATAGAAAACAATTCCAATGAAATATAGGACTCAGATTTTTAAAAATACGCTTTCTTTTTCGAAAACTGTATCCAACCTTTCACTAAGAACAAAGGTCACTAAATAACGAATGAACAAACAAATGCCTTGTACTTTTAACTTTGCTGTTTTAACCAAAACCGGTGTATATTATTGCAATCACACAGTTTGCGATGCGTCGAAGTCAAAACACACTTGTTGAACAAAATGTGGTTCTATCATTCACGTGCGAATGAGTGTTCTACGAACGTTCATTCGACGCGTACCGTACAAGTGCGTCCAATTCTCGGTGTTAGTATGATTCTCAATTGAAGCGTAACATAGCGGCTAACTGTGGAAATATGTACGAGCCGAAATACTGTCTGCTACACTAACAATTACAGTAATTTTTCACAGTAGAAACTCATAGTATTGTGAAATACAAAAATATACATTTTTTCCTATGTCTTGCAATTTGGTTGCTTCAGAATTAGTCTAATAATTTTGTTTCGATTTCCTCGCGGCACACCAGCGGTCCATTCGCGGCACACCAGTGTGCCGCGGCACACCGGTTGGGAAACGCTGGCTTAGACAAATATGCAAAAGGCAATTCAGAAGAGTGTTAAAAAAAATCCAGCTTAAATTTACAGGATATCTTATGCAGTAGTGTTGTTTGCACCAGATACATTTCCTAAATTTATTTTAAATTTTCCTGGATAACTGTGAATAAAGTGTGTTCAATGTACATTTTTTTTATAACACTAATCTCTGCTACGAACTCTCTTCAGTCAACGCTGAAGAGGAATTCGGATCACTGTCAGGGACTGAGTTTGCTAGAATGAATCGTTCGCAATAATGTAGAAAAAATATTTAGTAAATATTTAGTAAGCTTTGAAATTGATATTAACAGTATCTATGGCGTCAGCAAAAGACGAAAAGTTTTTTTTCCACATGAGAAAGAATTGACACTTTCAAGGAATTGAATGTCCCAAGAAAGGTTATCACCACTGGCAGGGAGTAATCTACGCCCTCCCAACACCCCCCTAACACCCCTCCAAATTTCTTTACACACACCCCTGGATGGAAAAAGAATACTCTCCCAAATCCAATTATATCAATCAGTATCATATAGGTTATTTATTACATCAAGTTAAAAAAGGTTTAGAGTTTTGAAAAGAAGGCAATATTCTTATTTATTTATTTCACTTCAAACTACGAAGCGACTTCGTTCTCATAAACGGCTGCGAGAACCACATGACCTCATTTGTTTCGGGCAGTGTTTTGATCGAAACAATTGACAAAACAGACCATTGATACCTACCCTCCTGGGCTCCGCGGTCGTTTTCGAGAAAAGAGATTGATGGACAGATTCAGATGACGGAAATTGGCAACGTCTTGAGCGGTCATTCACCTACTTACTGCTCTATAAGGAAAAGTGTGACAATATAGTAATAAGCTTACAACAGATTCAGTTGATAAGTGCTACTCTGCAACAGGCTCGCAAGCAGAGGGGGGCTAGGGAGGGCCTGGACCTCCTAAATTTTTCATGTCCCCTCCAGACTTCAATACAAAATGCACAATTTAGATATTTGTAAAAGAATACTTAATGACTTGGCCCCTCCTAACATATTCATGGCCCTCCAAAACTCTGTGGCTGGTCTCGAGCCTGCTCTACAAGTGGTGTGTCAACGGACGGACGTTAGAAGTGTGTAGTCAAATCGTTTTTAGAAATTAAGAGATCGATGGAAGTAAGAATTATATATATTTTAGACTGAGTCTAGTTTTATGCAGGAACGCATTTGGCGCTCGTTTTTGTAAAGTATATTTTTCTTCACGTAAATTCATTGAGCAGAACAGAGCTCATAACGAGTCACTTTTTTAAAAACTAAAATTTACTTTTTTTTCAAGTTGGTCACTGAAAGTTGCTTTTTTTTTTCAAGTTGGTCACTAAAAGTTACTTTTTTCAGAGGTAAAGTTACTTTTTCGTGTGATTTATGTTTTGCATTGGCAGTTTTCTAAGAAAAATATAAAAACAAATGGAAAAAGGCAAAAACTTGTTACTCATTACTCTTCTGAAAGCCTCAATATTTGCTGCCACATGTGAAACAGTCAACTTTATCCTCACTTCAACTTTTATTCTTTCTAAAGTACAGTGGACAGTTGGTGGATGCTTAAGCTTTCAAGGTGGGGATGAGGACCCTTCTGTGTCTATTCTTTCTTCTATCATAATAATCTTTTAGTTTTCTCTCGTAATAGTTAACGCTCCGTTCAACGTTGTGTGTGTGTGTTTGTGTGGTTCATCATGTTCGTATTGTGTTATGCTTCTTGTATGTTCTTCTTAAGAGTAGGTGATGAATTTGAATATTTCACGTTTTTGAGAACTCTGTATGCGAAGTTAAATATAATGTCTGGGATGAAGAAATTCAGAAATAGGCCAGAACTGGTTCCACTTACTCAGAAGCTTTTTACATCTGCTTAGTCCGTTTACCGTAACTACAAAGCATACTTTGAAAACCTAAGAAAGGAGGAAGCTCAAAAAGAAGAAGTAAAGAAGAAACAAAATAACAAACGAAGAGAGAGGTGATGGAGAAATTGACAAAGGAAAAAAGGGGCATGATGAGATTTTGGTCATTTTTTCGTGTGCTTTTGGCCATTTTTGGTCACGTTTCAACTATTTACGAGAGACCAGACCACTATGAGCCCTGAAATTATTAAAATTAGGGCATATTAAAGAAGACAAACCAGAAAGATACAAAATTGAGAAACTGGATTTCTGGAAAACAACTAAATCAATTAAATTTTCTTATGAAAGATATTCAGAGCGAAAAACGTAGCCAGGAAGGGGCAGGAACGGAGATTAAGAGGTCAAATAATATTACAACAATTAACGTTAACAACAGGGTAAGAATATTAAAATAATGAAATTAGAACTATGTACAGTATTAATTATTAAACGAATGTGATTTCAACATGGAACGAGGGATTTTTTCCAATTAATATTTTGGAAAAAGATCACCCACTAAAACTTGCTGGGGGTGAAAAAATTGAAATAATAGCAGAATTTCGCAAAATAATTACAATAATTCGTATGTAATCAATTCACATGTAATTACTGAGTAAAATAGTGGAGGTTAATTCCTAATACAGTGAAACCTCTCTTAACGGGCATCTCTCAATAGTAGACAAACTTTCTTATTCTTGAATGCCATAAATGTGTCTGGTGTGGTATTATGAGAGAGAACCCCTCCTTCTAGGGACACCTGTCATTTACGGACAAATAATCGGTTCCACCGATGTCCGTTTAGTAATAATAATAAATGCTCAAATGTGTGAACTTACTTTATTGATCCTGCTACTGCGAAGAGCTGATATTATTATTATTATTATTATTATTATTATTATTATTATTATTATTATTAGTAGTAGTAGTAGTAGTAGTAGTAGTAGTAGTAGTAGTAGTAGTTGTAGTAGTAGTAGTAGTAGTAGTAGTAGTAGTAGTAGTAGTAGTAGTAATAGCAGTTGTATTGCAATAGTTGCGTAACAAAATATACTGTTTTCTTGTTTGAGTTTGTTTAAAAATTTTCTCATTATTCTGAGAGCACACCCCCTTTTATTTTGAACACCCCCCCAAGTAAAAATTTCTGGCGTACTTACTGACCACTGGTTATGCTTTCCATCGAAAAAGACCTCACAATAAGAATACCAGAGTTCAACCAGCATGTATTAGACAGATTTGCTCCAATCAAAGAGAGGAGAATGAACTTACTAATTAATTAAGGTGATTAATCGGATAAAATGTTCTGCATTTTTTATTTTTTAAAAAGAGAATTTTATTTAATTTAACATGTCACATAGCATTTGCATCTAAGGTTATGTTGATTAGTCAATGAGTCATCTTTATATCTTCTGTCTCTTATCGTTCGTACTGCAACACCCGAAACCACAATCCACCGGCCGCCACTGATATCAGACTTCGTTTTGTATATCCTGAAAGGAAATACATACAGGTATTTAAAACAAGTATAAGACAGTATTCATAATACTATAGCCACAAATATGACACGGATATTAATGATAAAAAATGCTCAGATTTGAAGCACAGCGTACACTGAACGCAATGTTAACTTGAGAGCCGAATCACAAGCGCATTAGTACATGTTGGCGCGCGAACCTTTTCGCAAGGAAGCCTTTGTATATATGTGTGTGTGTGTTTTGGTTGGGTTCTCATTCGCCAGGGTTTCAACTGGCGCTGCTCTGAGTCTCAGCTGATACGCGCGGAGCGGTGATTTCTCGTTGTCTGCCGCTACGAAAACTGTTTCTTGGTTTATTTGTTTTTAATAATAATTCATGAAGACACGACAATAGTAATAAATGTATTGGAAATTCGCACGTGATGTATTTGCAATCCTCACAATTAAAACTCGAGAGCATGAAAACTATTTTGATTATTCATTTCAATTGATTAAGGTAAGAAAGGATAAGAAATGAAGTTACTCTCATATATCTACCTGAAAAAGGTCAATCATAAACAGAAACACAGAAGCTGCCACCCTCCCACATAATAAATTAATAATACGGTCTTTTTTCTCAAAGCACAGCAACTCTATGTTAGCAATGAGTAAATCAGCTGCGAACCGGCAACAATCAACAATTTCTTCAAGTTTTGTCTGCTATTTTTCTCTTAGTCGAGAGTACACATTGTTGACAATTTACTTTGCTTGACTTTAAAGAGGTTTCCCTTCCTCGTGTTTGCGATAATACTGAGAAGATAATTCGGATTCATTCATGATTTCAATTTCGCGCTTAACACTCTCCATGGTTTCAGTTTCACTACACCCACGTACCCACACTAACGCACGCGCGAAGACGATATTTCGCAGAGCAGTGTTACTCTCTGCACAAAAATTGCAGAAGTTACATGTGAGTCTCGTTCTTTCTTTTGTTGCATTTATCAGCAGGCATAGAAGTTTCTTACGGGGTAGCAACTCTATTTAATTTATATATCATATAAAAATATTAAGCCATTTCCTATCCATGTGGACGATTTCTAACATTGATCAATTAACTAATTTTACTGGTCTTCTGTTTTTGATATAAGATTTTTCAAGTTTATAATCTTGCAACACTTGCAAGAGACTCGCATCTTAGCTACCGGCTTTTCACTCTTTTCTTTCCTTCTCTCTTTCCGATTCTGAGTCGTGACGTCATTTTCATAACCCGTCACTAATAAATCTAGTACCTTTTATTTTAAATACTGTTTCTGTATTAACATTTTTATATACTTGAACTCAATTAGCTCTTTGAATTGATCTCCTAAGTAATGTTTTACGTGTGTAACGTGAAGAACTATGTAACATGCGCGGAGTCGCCCGAATTGAAGTTGCGTATCTCGGCTATCATGATAAGGTCGCGGCCATAGGTGGCCACATAAATTGTTTAAACAGATTAGAATAGTGCTCTCATCATTTTTTGTCTATTCCCATAGTTATCGATCTCTTTAAAAACTACAGATGTCCTATTCGTTGCCAGTTGTTCGGCTAATTGTTGCTATATTTTTTCCCCCTTTTATCTTGGATCTGATGTCACATAATTATCTACTCTAACTTTGAAGAAACAAACAAAGCGCAACAAGTAATCACAAAGGATGCTCAATTCTAATTACAAGCACCACATCATGATTTCCAACTGCCTTCGTTTCATGAAACTCAGCTTCATCTCAATACCAAGTTTACTGGCAGACATCGCTCCAAATTGTGCAAAATATATGTGACAATTAATGCAATAAACACTACAAACTGACACCATGAATATATTTTCCAACAACAAAACAAAACAATCCAAACACCGCAAATAGTGCACAAAAGTTTAACCCTCCTAACCACCTCGAAAATCATTTAAGCCATTTAACATTTATTGTGGAAGATTCATATATTTAACGAACACCCTGACCACCACATATTAGTTCATATCGAGCTAAATATGTGCTTTAGTGATCCCTCTGTAAAAGAGAACGCGCGATTCCATCTTGAGAGTAAATTTTTCTGCATGGATCGTTAACAATAATTGGTGACATGTGGTAAGCAACAACCCACTAACAATTAATGTAATTTACTGAGATTGCCCTAAACCCAGTATACCAATTACGTAAAATAACAGCTTGAGTACTGTTACGTTAGGCTGCACAATATTGGTCAAATAAAATTACATTTACTTATGTATAGATAAATATATGAATTGTTTTTCAATTCTGATCGTAATAAATGAATTGTGTATTAACGTAAAATGTTAATTGTAATTATCTCTTAAAAAACACGAACAATAATGAGTTAAGCACAGAATATATTATTTTTCTTCATACTGGAAAGTTTCTCGTCTTGCATTCTCTGAGTATTGTTCTGACATATGTAACTTACAAATAATGTTCAATATACATCAGATACATCACTCTTAAGCAAATAACATTAATAAACCAACGCAACAGTTAAACGGATTTGCAATCTTAATAAGAGGTTTATATTTGGCAAATAATTTAGTCAATTTGCCCATATGAGTTTTTTATTGGGCTATTTTTATTGGGCTGGATGGTACATCGTTTGGGCTGATTGGGACAGTAACTTTTAGCGTTTGGGCTATTAAACTTTTCGAAAAGTGATTTTTCTGCTTCTTTTGTCGGGGTCAACTTCACTAATATTACATTTCCGACAAACACGATTAGTGGAATTGACAGTACTTTCTGTCGACTAGCAGTTTAGGATGTTTCAAGATTTGGGCTGTATTTGAAACTGAATTAGAGCTTCAAAAATTTTGGAGGGCCAACTTCATATTAGCCCCCAAGTGATTGGGCCAGACGAGATTTTTATTGGGCTGGATAGTACTTCGTTTGGGCTGATTGGGTCAGCAACTTTTAGCGTTTGGGCTATTATAGTTTCCGAAATATGGGCTATTAAACTTTTTGAAAAGTGAATTTCCTGCTTCTTTTGTCGGGGCCAACTGCAGTAATATAATATTTCTGACAAACATGTTTATTGGAATTGACAGTACTTTATGCCGACTAGCAGTTTAGAAAGTTTCAAGATTTGGGCTGTATTTGAAACAGAACTAGAGCTTTACAAACTTTTGGGGGCCAAATTCACATTAGCCCCCAAGTGATTGGGTCAGACGAGATTTTTATTGGGCTGGATAGTACTGCGTTTGGGCTGATTGGTTCAGCAACTTTTAGCGTTTGGGCTATTATAGTTTCCGAAATATGGGCTATTAAACTTTTCCAAAAGCGATTTTCCTGCTGCTTTTGTCGGGGTTAACTTCACTAATATGACATTTCCGACAACACGATTACTGGAATTGACAGTACTCTGTGTGTCGACTAGCGGTTTAGGAAGTTTCAAGATTTGGGCTGTTTTTGAAACAGAATTAGAGCTTTACAAAGCTTGGGAGGCCAACTTCACAATAGCCCCCAAGTGATTGGGTCAGATGAGATTTTTATTGGGCTGGATAGTACTTCGTTTGGGCTGGTTGGGTCAGCAACTTTTACCGTTTGGTCTATTATAGTTTCCGAAATATGGGCTATTAAACTCTTTGAAAAGTGAATTTCCGGCTTCTTTTGTCGGGGCCAACATTACTAATATGACATTTCTGAAAAGTACGTTTACTAGAATTGGCAGTACTTTGTGTCAATTAGCAGTTTAGGAAGGTTCAACATTTGGGCTGTATTTGAAACAGAACTAGAGCTTTACAAAGTTTTGGGGGCCGACTTCACATTAGCCCCCAAGTGATTGGGCCAGACGAGATTTTTATTAGGCTGGATAGTACTTCGTTTGGGCTGATTCGGTCAGCAACTTTTAGCGTTTGGACTGTTATAGTTTCCGAAATATGGGCTATTAAACTTTTTGAAAAGTGACATTTCCGACAACACGTTTACTGGAATTGGTAGTTCGTTGTGTCGACTAGCAGTTTAGGAAGTTTCAAGATTTAGGCTGTATTTGAAACAGAATTAGAGGTTCACAAATTTAAGAGGCCCACTTCACATTAGCCCCCAAGTGATTGGGCCAGACGAGATTTTTATTGGGCTTGATAGTACTTCGTTTGGTCTGATTGGGTCACCAACGTTTAGCGTTTGGGCTATTATAGTTTCCGAAATATGGGCTATTAAACTCTTTGAAAAGTGATTTTCCTGCTTCTTTTGTCGGGGCCAACTTCACTAATATGACATTTATGACAAATACGTTTACTAGAATTGGCAGTACTTTGTGTCTACTAGCAGTATAGCAAAGTTCAAGATTTGGGCTGTTATTGAAATAGTTGGACCTTCACGAAGTTTGGGGAGCCAAGTTTCAGGTTTTTCAAAGTGACCGGATCTGACAGAAATTTTATTGGGCTGGATAGTATTTCGTTTGGGGTGATTGGGTCAGCAGGTTTAAGTGTTTTGAACTATTAAGATTTGGTCTGTATTTGAAAGATGGTTAGACCTTGAGATATTTTGCTGCTGGAAATAATAGGTTTTAATCTAATAGGTAGGGATTTTTCTTATCTTATAAACTGTTTGGACTATATATCGGTGGAACGCCAAATAGTGAAGGAAGATCCAATGTTCCACACATTATCCAAGAGGTTTTGACACAGAATTTCGTCATTGTTAATTTCTACGATAGTACTAAATTTACATTTGGCACAGCGTGGAAGTGGTCACCCAAAACCATCTTCCTTATCGGATTAATCATTCTACAGGTGTGGTGCATTCTCACACGATCCACCTGTCAAACATATGATTCATCCTGAAACCGCTTTCACTATTGGGTAAGGAAGGACAGAACAAATTTCAACTAAGTAAGAACAGAAACTGAGCAAACACAAGTTAAAATAAATACGAACAATTGAATTAATGCTACCTCAATTGAGCCGATGGCTTGTGCAGGCTGGGTTGAAATGAGTCCATCGGCTCGGTTTGACACGGCTCAACTGAGCCCATGGCTCGAGCTGGCTCGGTTGGATGAGTTGTAAGATCGGCCAACCTCTCGGTTCGGCTCGATAGTGAGTGAGCTGTGACCCGATCACCTCGAGCCGTTGACAGCCCTAAATCCGGGCCGAGCAGTTTTGAACATGTTTGCCCGATGGCGTGTAACTTTTAACGATTTTTGGCTCGAGTCCGAATATTTGATTCTCCGGAACTCAAACCGAGAACCTCGTAAACGGTGTCATTGCCTCCTAGACTCGCCTCAGATTTTGGTATTCAAATATAAACCCCCTTTCCTCTTTATATGCTGTGTTGTTGTTAATAATAATAATAATAATAATAATAATAATAATAATAATAATAATAATAATAATAATAATAATAATAATAATAATAATAATAATAATAAAGTTCTGGCAGTAGTAATATCAATGATAATAACATTAGTCAACAAATTTTAACTTTTTTCTGCCACATGAGAGAAAACACCTGATCTTAAAGGAACTTTGGCCGCTGAATTCGAATCTGCAATCCGTTTTTCTCTACCACGCACAGTTTTCCCGTGACAGAGGGATTTTCGGGAAATTTCCTCCAAAATTTCCCTCTTGCTTCATTTTTGTACCCCTAGCTCGGGTACCCTTAGGCATATAAACATACAAATTATATTCTGGGTTAGCTTGATTTATACTTAGTAAACCCTGTAAGTTTCATCTGAGTCGCATCATTCTTCATTGAGAAATAAATATATTTCTATAAATATATGCTATGTGTACTGTCCATTTTACCATATACAATAGGTGCAGAAAAATTACATGTAACTTCCACGGGAATTACAATATAAGCAACCGGCGGGAGCTCATGTGGTTCGGATTCCTCGTTAATCAGTAGGTCCACGTCTCATATAGCCTCGCTGCTGAACGGGACGTTAAAATCAACTCAACTCAACAATATAAGCAAGGTTTATACTTCATTGGATTTGTAATGAAACATACTTTACAATGATGTATACACCATGTCCGCCATTTTTATAAGAGGTAAATTCTAGAGGGATTTTTCGGGAAATTCCCTAAAACAGTAGATTTTTTTGTCTCATGTCACTCACTGTTCATATAGTGATACAGAAGCGGGAATTGCGCCAAAATATAGATTTATATCAATTCAATAAATGAATAGCTCACTAGTAAACAAGGTTTCTGCCACATGAAAGAAAACATCTGATCCTAAAGGAACTTTGGTCGCTGAATTCGAAAGTGCAATCCGTTTTTCTCCATCACCCACAGTTTTTTGCGTGACAAGGGGAGGGGACTGAGAAATTCCCTCAAAATATACCTTTTTTCCAAATTTTCGTACCACTGGCCCTTGAAATATAAATACAAAAGTGACACCATATAAAACTTTGATTTATACTTAAGAAACCTCGCAAGTTTCAGAACAATCGCATTATTATTTCTAGAGAAATAAATATAGCTGAATGTATGTTGTTTGTACTACTTATTTTAAGACGTGATGTTGCGTTCTTTGCACCGAAAGAAAAAAACAATTTCATTTACCCATACAGGCACAAATACGAAAAATGAGAGTATACGACATGGAGTAAGAGGTCTGTGGTTTTCTACCACCTGGCATGTGATTGCATTGATACAGCTGTACAACAACACGTGTTTAGCAGATGCAATAAATCTGCGCAAAATCGGACTCTACTGATAAATTGTCAGGTCCATGGCAAATAGATAAGGAAGTGTTGTATAACTGCATGCATATTGTAGGTTTAGATTTAATTTGGATTTACCTGTGACAAGTGGTCGTAAGTGCGTGTGCGTGTTTGTTTTCTTTCTCCGCTATAAAGAGACCGCGGCGTGCGTGTATAAACTCACCGAACACTTTCTGTTATGTGTGTGGAAAATATACTGTGAAAAGTCAGCGCCGTGCATTAACAGAAACGTTAAAACAAGCTTATTATAGCTATTTTAGGTGTCATGTGGGTGATCAAGACAAAGTGTGGGCTCCCCATGTGTGCTGTGTAACATACTATTCTACTCTTATTAAGTGGAAAAGTGGCGATAAAACTCGAGCTATGCCTTTTGCGGTGCCAATGGTCTGGCGAGAACCAACCAGTCATGCTGAAGACTGTTATTTCTGTCTAACAAAAATTTGGGGTCATTCTAAACGAACAAAATCTAATATTGAGTACCTAAATGTTCCATCCGCTCTAAAACCCATACCACATGGACCTGAACTCCCAATCCCTGATCCATACGCACAGTCAGAAGAATCTTCTCCAGCAGAAGAGCAAGTAGATGAGTTGCCCGAACCATCAACTTCCTTTGATCCAAACTATAGCCCAACCAAAAACACACCTCTTCTTGTTAACCAGTACAGACTGAATGACTTAGTGAGGGATCTAAATCTGAGTAAGCAACAAGCTGAGTTGCTCGGATCGAGACTTCAAGAATGAAATTTACTGGCTCCTACCACCAGAATTTCAATTTTCAGAAACCGACATGAACAATTTTCAGGTTACTATATAATGCAAAATTCCCTCTGTGCATGTACAAATATAGATGGTTTAATGGATGCACTAGGTTTCCAACACATCCCTTATGAAAGTTTGTCTGTGTTGTTAGCTGTGATACATTATAACAAGCAGTGTTGGGCAAATTTCAATTGAATTAACAATTAACAATTAATCTGTAAATTTAATTGTTAATTGCAATTAACAATTGAAATAAGTAATGGTTAATTGTTAATTGCAGTTGGCCATTGAAAAAGGAGAATCAATTGCAATTGATCAATTGATTGAAAGTAATTGCAGTGGAAAGTAATTGCAATTGAATTCTGTAATTCAATTGCAATTGAAATTAATTGGCAATTGATTCAATTGCAATTGATTTCCACAGCAATTACTTTCAATTGATTGATCAATTGCAATTGATTTTCACAATTAATTTTCAACACTATAGTTCAGAGAGGGCGTGGGGCAATGAAAACTTTAGCCACGACCAATTGACTCACCACCCGTCGTGACCCACGACCCACCGTGACCCACTCTGACCCACCACTCATCATAAACCACTCTTACCCACTGTGACCCACAGACCCACCAAAACCCATTGTCATCAACTCTGACCCATGATTCACGCCCTATTCTCTACTGACTAAAGAGTCTAAACTTGTAATAAAACAAGCCTATAAAATTTTCACTCATCGGAGTTTGAATTTCTACGATCAATCGCTCAAGCACCGCACTAATACAATAACGGCGGATCTGACATTTCTAATATAAATAAAATAGAGTTTGTTCGTGTGTCTGTCTATCTATCTTTGTGCAGCCTGTGGAAGAGACGAGTGGACCGAAACTTTTCAAAATTTGGTCACGGGTAGCTTGGTCTAGGCCCCAGACCAAGACGAATAGTTTTTTTTTTTTAATTCCTTATTAGGTGGTCCCCAGGGGACGTTTACCGGGACCGGCCTGGAGACCAGAAAAGTCGACCGAGAGTTACCAAATTTTGGTCAAAGATACCTTGGTCCAGGTCCCACACCAAGGCAAAGCGTTTTCAACAAAATTCGAACCAGGGGGTCTCAGGGGGGGCGTTTACCGTGACATGTAAAAGTAGAACGATATCAGTGTCGATTTCATAGTTTTCGCGGTCGCTGAGATCAATGGTGAACCTCCGATCGCATTAACTTCCAAATTCACCGTATTCGGCTGTGGGCCATGGGTCAACGGGAAGGGGATACCGAAACGTAAAAGTAATCCAAAATGACCGATATTAGTGCCAAATCCATGGTTTTCGCGGTTGCTCATATCAATGGCGACACTACCATTAGCGATGACTTTCAAATTAATCCACCGTTGTGGGGGGCGCGGTGGCTCAGTGGTAGAGCGTTCACCTCTGGTGCTTGGGGTCCCGGATTCGATCCCAGCCCCCGCCAAGTGAACTTTGTGGTGGACAAACACCGTGCTCGTGGGTTTTCTCGGGGTTCTCCCGTTTCCTCCCACTTTCTTCATTTCACCATTTCACTCATCTCTCATCATCACCGTCTCCTTTAGCCTAACCGGCATAACCGTGGGACGTAAAACTTAAAGATTTCATTTCATTTTCATCCACCGTTGTATGCGGGCCTTGGGTCAGCAGAGGGGGGAATTCCGAGACATGTAAAAATAATCGAAAATGACCGATATTAATGTCAAATCCATAGTTTTCGGGATAGCTGAGCTCAATGGTGAAACTCAAGACCGCGTTTACTTTCATATTTAGCCCCCATCAGCTAAGAAAGGGGGCATTATAAAAGGGATCACGAGACATGTAAAAATAATCCACAATGGCCGATGTCAAATCCGTAGTTTTCGCGGTGGCTGAGATCAATGATGATACTTTCATTAGCGATGATTTTCAAATTTAGCCACCATTGTATGCGGGCGGGGAGTCACCGGGGGTGAGAAATTGCGAGACAGGTAAAAATGATGGAAAGTGACCGATATTAGTGTCAAATCCATAGTTTTCGCTGTCGCTGAGATGAATGGTGATAGTTTCACAGGCGTTGACTTCCAAATACAGCCCCCATCGGCTGTGGGCCAGAGGCATTGTTTTTTTTTTTTTTTTCAAAATTGGAACCAGAGGATTATAGGGACTTTTACCGGCATATGTAAAAAGTAGTAGAAAATGGCAGATGTTAGTATCACATTCATAGTTTTCGCGGTATTGGTTGGGGGTTAGTGGGGGCCAGAGGAGATTTTTTCACAATATTAACCAAGGGGGTCTGAGGGTGTTTCACCGGGACATGTCGAAGTAGTAGAATTTGTTTCGAATCCATATTTATGGGAGTTACTCAGACGTATAGTGACACCCCCGATAGTGTATACGTTCAAATTCAGCCCCCATCAGCCTTCCCAATGAAAACACATGTACGGAAACGGTTGTTGGATATATATTCACACAAAATATATCCAATTTTAGAAATGTTTTTTGATTGTTCTCCCGTTGTTCAGTTCGTTTACATTGATATTTTATCTGATCCATGCGAAGAACGGGCATAACAGCTAGTACGAAATGGTAAAGTGTTTGTTATGGAACAAATTACAATGAATTCAATTATATAGATAATAATTATAATTAATAATTATTTCCTTGTTGAATTATAGATACTTTTCAGTGGAAAACTGAATAAAATTTAAAAGTCCAAAATCAACGTAAAGTAGACCAACGTAAAGGAAAAATGTATAAAATTTTCCATATAATTAAGCTTACAAACTTAAATGGAAATTCAGCTTAATTACATGGAAATTTTTTGCGTCGTTTTGTGCGCCTATTTCCTCGTTTTCTGCGTCACCGGAAATGGGTCAATGTTATCCTACAAATATGGCGGAACAATTTAATGCTGTTCCGTCAGGAACGATTTCGAGGTCTTTCCTTCACATCATCTTGTGCGTGTTTTCTACCGTTTTGTAAGCCTATTTCCACGTTTTGTGAATCAATGATAGTGGGTCAAAATGGGCATTCAAAGTGGGAAGAAAAATGATCCACTCTCCCACCAGTATCGAATTTCAAGGTCGCTTTTTCGCATTGTTTAGTGCATGTTTTTACCGTTTCTGCGCATATTTTAACGTTTTGTAGGCCAACAAAAGTGGGTCAGTGCGGGAGACCCGGGTTCGATTCCCGGCGGGAGCTCATGTGGTTCGGATTCCACGTTAATCAGTAGAACCACGTCTCATATAGCCTCGCTGCTGAACGGGACGTAAAACTCAAAATCAATCAATCAATCAAAAGTGGGTCAAAGACGACCTACCAATATGGCAGAAAAAGACATATCCATTCCACTTTAAAGGTCCATTTTGACCCTCTCCCACTGATGCACAAAGCGACACAAATCATGCATTAAAAATGTGAAGAAAACGACCTCGACATTCGATGGTGACGGAACAGCATTATGTTATTCCGCTATACTTGTAGGCCCTTTTGACCCATTTTTGTTGTCTCACTAAAGTGGAAATATGAGCACAAAACAGTACAAAGTAGGCACTATACGATGCGAAAGAAACGACCTCCAAGTTCGATAGTGGCGGAAGAATGGCTCTATTTCCTCACACACTAATGGACCATTTTGACGCATTTCTGGTGATGCTCAAAACGTGGAAGTAGGCGAACAGAACGGTACAAAATACACACTAAACGGTGCGAAAGAACCAATCCCGAAATTCGATAGTGGCGGAACAGTGAGCCATTTAACTCCCACTTTAAAGCCCCGTTTAACTCACCTCGGGTGATGCACAAGACGAGAAATAGGCGCAGAAAACTTAAAAAAAAGGGCACTAAACGATGCGAAAGAAACCACCTAGAAATTCGATAGTGTCGGAACAATGGGTCATTTTGGTCACACTTTGGAGGCCCATTTTGACACACTTCTGGTGACTGGCAAAACGTGGAAATAAGGGCACGAAACGGCACGAAACATTCACTAGTCGATGCGAAAGGAAGGACCACGAAATTTGGTAGTGGCGGAGCACTGGGTCATTTTCGTCCCACATTCGAGGCCCATTTTGACCGTCTTCCAGTGACGCCAAAACGTCGAAATACGCGCACAAAAGGGTACGCAATGTGAAATTAACGACCTCGAAATTCGATAGTGGCGGAACAGTGGGTCATTTTCGTCCCATCTTGGAAGCCCATTTTGACCCACTTCTGGTGACTCAAAAAACGTGAAAATGGGGGCACGAAACAGCACGAAAATTCAGTAGTCGATGCAAAAGGAAGGACCTCGAAATTCGGTAGTGGCGGAGCAGTGGGTCATTTTCGTCCCACCTTCGAGGCCATTTTGACCGTCTTCCAGTAATGCACAAAACGTCGAAATAGGCGCACAAAAGGGTACGCGGTGCTAAATTAACGACCTCGAAATTCGATAGTAGCGGAACTCTTGGTCATTTTCGTCCCATCTTGGAAGCCCATTTTGACCCACTTCCGATGACGCACAAAACGTGAAAATAAGGGCACGAAACGGCACGACACATTCACTAGTCGATGCGAAAGGAAGAACCTCAAAGTTCGGTAGTGGCGGAGCAGTGGGTCAATTTCGTCCCACCTTTGAGGCCATTTTGACCGTCTTCAAGTGACGCACAAAACGTCGAAATAGACGCACAAAAGGGTACGCGATGTGAAATTAACGACCTCGAGATTTAATAGTGGCGGAACTCTTGGTCATTTTCGTCCCACCTTGGGGACTCATTTTAACCCACTTCCCATGACGCACAAAACGGAAGTAGACGCACAAAACGGCACAAAACAATATGAAGGAAACGAACTCGAAATTCGTTGGTGGCAGAAGAGCAATAATTTGTTCCGCCATATTTGTAGGCCCACTTTGACCCACTTCCGGTGATGCACAAAATGTGGGAATAGGCGCACAAAGTGACACAAAACACGCACAAAAGATGCAAAACAAAGTACCTCGAAATTCGTTGGTAGTGGAACAAGTTAATGACGCCGTGAGCACCAATATAAGTATATACTGTAGTTCTTACCAGGAGGCGCGGTGGGTCAGTGGTAGTGCGTTCACCTCCGGTGCTTGAGGTCCCTGGTTCGATCCCAGCTCGCGCAGTTTGGACTTTATGGTGGACAAACACCGTGCTCGTGGATTTTCTCGGGGTTCTTCCGTTTCCTCCCACTTTCTTCATTTCATTCATTTCCCACCATCACCGTCTCCTTTAGCCTAACCAACATAAGCGTGGGACGTAAAACTAAAGATTTCATATCATTTTTTGTAGTTCTTACCATCAAGGCTGAGAACTGCACGGTTCAATTTTTTAGCCAAAGTAGAAGCCCAACCGGAATAGTGATGATGTCAACCGGCCCGGCTCGGTTCAACTGAGCGTACAGCTTGAGCTGGCTTGGTTGGGATTACCCATCGACTGGGCTCAATTGAGCCAATGGCTTGAACCGGCTCGGTAAAGACGAGTTATCGACTCGGCTCAATTGGAGCCAATGGCTCGAACCAGCTCCGTTGAAACGAGTCCATAGCCTGGGTTCGAGTTAGATTAACTAAGCCAATGTCTCGAACCGGCTCGGTTGGGGTAAGCAATCAGCTCGGCTCGGTTCGGCTCGAGCTGGCTCGGTTGGATGAGCTGTTGGCTCGGCTCACTTCTCGGTTCGGCTCGATAAGTGAATGAGCTGTGACCGAGCCGCTTGAGTCGTTGACAACGCTAAACCCGGGTCGAGCAGTTTTAAACATGTTTGGCTGGAGTCCCATAACTTCTAACAATTTTTGGCTCGAGCCCTAATACTTGCTCCTCCTGAACTCAAACCAAGAACCTCGTGACCGATGCCCTTGCCTCCTGAAGATTTCTTGACTACCGAGATCGACAGTTAACTAATTTTTAGTATTCCGATACAAACCGCCTATATTCCATGTTTATACATGTACACGGTGTTATAATAATAATTAGTTATAGTAGTAGTAGTAGTATCATTGATAATTATATTGTCTATGTAGGATACTTGAAGATAGTAGTACTTGGAACTACACAAAGGATTTAGCTCGAATTGGCTCGACTCGACCTGAAACTCGATCCGAATTCGAGTCAAGTTGGGGGAAAATGTTTCGAGCCGAGATCTCGAGTCGAACTCAAAGATGTCTGCTTCGAGTCGAGTCGAGTTTTAAAGAAAACTCGCTCGAACTCGCTCGTGCTCATTCCTATTGTATGCATGACGGGCATATTGAGTTCTTTCAAGGGGGATAGAACCATAAACATAATATATTTAAAAAATACTTAGTTTGACGGCTTTCTTCCCAGGGGGGGAATGGATCGTAGGTATCCAGCATTTCTTATAAGTACCTTATTTGAAATATGTAAAACAGTAACAAGTGGACAATACAATATACACACATCTTATCTTCAGTTTTAATTGCTGATTTCAATTGCAATTAACAATTACAATTAACAATTACAAGTTTCAATTGTCAATTGCAATTAACAATTGAATGTTTCAATTGCACCCTTTGCAATTGACAATTAACAATTAAAAGTTTCAATTGCCTGGTGACCAATTAACAATTAACAATTGACGAAAATTTAATTGCTAATTTTATGATTGAATTCAATTGCAATTGAAATTAATTGTCAATTACAAATTGAAATCAATTGCAATTGAAATCAATTGCAATTGATTTTCAGAGCAATTACTTTCAATTGATTGATCAATTGCAATTGATTTCAATTGATTTTGCCCAACACTGATAACAAGTACTGTTGGCAAATTTGTGGTGATTTAAATGTCATTGCTATATTACTGGGGCTTCAGGGAGGATTTACAAAATACTGTTGTTTTCTTTGCTTGTGGGACAGTAGAGCAACTGAATCACACTACATTAAAAAAGAATGGTCCCCAAGAGAAACATATATGCCAGGGAAACACAATGTTAAGTATTCTCCCTTAGTTAATTCAGAAAAAATTCTGCTGCCGTCTTTACATATAAAATTAGGCTTAATGAAAAACTTTGTTAAGGCCATGGACAAGAATGGAGAAGGTTTTGCGTACCTTAGAAGTCAGTTTCCAAAACTTAGTGACGCGAAAGTAAAAGAGGGGATATTCGTCGGGCCCCAAATTCGGAAACTATCAAAGGACAACATCTTTGAGACAAAGTTAAATAATGATGAACTATCCGCCTGGAGAGCTTTCAGTAAAGTGGTGTATAGATTTTTGGGAAATCATAAGGCAGAAAATTACCGTCAATTGGTTCAAGAGCTTTTGGATAGCTATCAAATGTTAGGATGTAGAATGTCCCTGAAAATTCACTTTCTTCATTCCCACTTGAAATTTTACCCCGAGAATTTAGGAGCTGTAAGTGACGAACAAGGGGAACGATTCCATCAGGACATTGAAAAAATGGAGCGACGTTATCAAGGTACATGGGATCCTCATATGATGGGCGACTACTGCTGGTTTTTAGTTAGAGAAAGTGACTGGCACTACAAAAGGAAGAATTAATTGTAAGTACAAATGTTTTATTTTCATACTTTGTAAAGCAGTTGTGCATTTGATCCATTGTGTGTTATTGATATTTGTTTTTGTAGGTCAATATTCATTTTTTGTTTACTATCTTGCATAACGTTTAAAAAGCGTGGAAACTATGAATTTTGTTGTATATTTTTGGAGTTAAAGATCAGTTTTTCAATAGGATAATCTGGCGCAATTCTCGTTTCTGTATCACTATATGAACAGTGACATGAGACAAAAAATCTACTTTTTTAGGGAATTTCCCGAAAAATCCCTCTAGAATTTACCTCTTATAAAAATGGCGGACATGGTGTATACATCATTGTAAAGTATGTTTCATTACAAATCCATTGAAGTATAAACCTTGCTTATATTGTAATTCCCGTGGAAGTTACATGTGGTTTTTCTGCACCTATTGTATATGGTAAAATGGACAGTACACATAGCATATATTTATAGAAATATATTTATTTCTCAATGAAGAATGATGCGACTCAGATGAAACTTACAGGGTTTACTAAGTATAAATCAAGCTAACCTAGAATATAATTTGTATGTTTATATGCCTAAGGGTACCCGAGCTAGAGGTACAAAAATGAAGCAAAAGGGAAATTTTGGGGGAAATTTCCCGAAAATCCGTCTGTCACGGGAAAACTGTGCGTGGTAGAGAAAAACGGATTGCAGATTCGAATTCAGCGGCCAAAGTTCCTTAAAGATCAGCATTCTTCTTTCATGTGGCAAAAACCTTGTTGACTAGTGTAATTATATTGTCTATGTAGGATACTTGAAGAAAGTACTTGAAATTACACACAGTATTTATTTGACTCGATTTGGCTCAACTCAACTCGAACCTTAACCTGAATTCGGGTCGAGTTGGAGGTAATTATCCGAGCCGAGTTCTCGACTCAAGCTTAAAGATGTCTGTTTCGAGTCGAGTCGAGTTTCAAAAGAACTCCCCCAAACTTGCTCCTACCCATCTCCAAAAGCTGGAATAATGAACTATGAATTGTACAAAATGGATTAACGATGTACAGAAGTATGAATGTTCTCAGCGATGTTCTGTTCAGTCGGAAAATATCAAGACGACAAGGTTCGTCTTCAAACCGCCTTGGAGTATAGAGCTAATGTTTTGTGCTTCACAAACAACAGCGTTTTTCTATGCTTTGGGCGGGAACATTTTTTTTTCGATTTTTGAACTTCAAGACTAAATTCTCTGATGTGCTGCTTATTTTATTATTTATTTATTTTAATTTGTGATTGTTCTGTCTCCTATTTCTAATGATTACAATTTTTATGTTCCTTTTCTGTTCTCATTATTTATTTTCATTTGCTATTCTTTTTGTTTTCATCTATTTCAATTTGCGATAATTTTTGTTATTATTTTTCCTATTTATTTCAATTTCATATTGTTTATGTTATTGTTTTCTCTCTTTCCTTACTATAACTTTGGTTTGCTTATGTTTTCTTCTGTCTTGTTCTTAAGTTATTTTAATTTCCGGTTATTTTGATTATTCTTTTTGTGAAAGTGAAACATTTCCTAAGCTCTCCTCCTGTAGTATTAATTGCAATTGTTCATATTTAACTTGTGTTTGCTCTTTTTCTGTTCTTAGTTAGTTGACAGTTGTTCTGTGTCCTCCCTCCTCCTATAGTGAAAGCGTTTTCAAGATGAATCAAATGATTAGCAGGTGGACCGTGTGAAAGTGCACGACACCTGCAGAATGATTAATTCGATAAACAGGACCGTGTGAAATTGCACCGTGAGAAACTGCATGTCACCATTAAAATGTAGGTCATGTAATTACGACTCCCATTTATTTACGACTGTACCTGCGGGCACCGTGATCGCCTTTGGACGAGGGCATCACCCCGGTTGCCCCAGCCTTGTTACGCTCCTGGACCGAGGGTGCATATGCCAGACCAAAATCAAGACTAAATGTGTAAGAATACCAAGACTGCCAAGACTCCAGCAAAAACTTCACCCACCTGCGTTGATACTTTTATAAATAGGCGAAAAATATAGAAAAGCTTTATACTTCAAATTCATAATTTTGTATTTCGTTTTCAACAAGGTGGAGCAGAAGGATTCAAGTACTCCCCTAGAAACATGAAATGCTCATCGTAATCTTTTGAAATAAACAAATTGAGAAAAAAAAATATTGCTTTCCCTATATACAATTATAATGTGGATGAATATTCGGCTTAAAAATTACAAAGAATTGTTAATAATAATAATAATAATAATAATAATAATAATAATATAAAGGAGACTAGTTAGAGTACTATATGCTCCTTGAGACTCCATTGGGAATCAAACCTGGAGCTTTCTGCATCAAACACAGATATATATTATCCACCTATTCGCAAAAGGCTTACGTAAAAAAGGAAAGAATGAAGGGATGTAAAAATTGTTTGGACATAAGTATTCAAGGTTTGATGCAATTCAATTATGTACATGGTAGATATAATTTTCACCAGTGTTTTATTCATAGGTTAGTTTACCGTATATAACCATTGCAATTATAAAACTATTGCTTTTACAGTTTATTAAAACAGTAATTGTTTTACAGTAAAATCAATCTAGGGGATTAAAGCCGATAACTACTTACACAAAATTAGCGCTGTCAAAAATAGAGATTCACAAAATCCGGGTTAAGAATTTCAACTGAAACCGAAATCCGGATTTTCGATAATGAAATGTCAGACACCGAAATTAGAATTTCGGATAATAAAATGTCAAGAACGGAAAACGGACTTCCGATAATGAAATGACGAGAGCCGAAATCCGGACTTCGTATAATGAAATACTAAAATCTGGATATCTGCATATTGGGCAGCATTAGACAAAATCTTACGAAAAAAGAATTCCAAATTGAATTACATGAAGACAAAGAAAACATCGTATATTTGAGTTTATAGTAACTAAATTAATTGGCACAAGTATCATCTCCATTATAAATAATATTCAAAGAACTAAAAAAAAGACAAAAAATTGTACTAATTAGTAAAAGTGTTTGTCACAAATATCACACTAGTGAAGATGACCCCGACAAAAGAAGCAGGAAAATCACTTTTCAAAGAGCTTAATAGCCCATATTTCGGAAACTATAATAGCCCAAACGCTAAAAGTTGTTGACCCAACCAGCCCAAACAAAGTACTATCCAGCCTAATAAAAATCTCGTCTGGCCCAATCATTTGCGGGCTAATGTGAAGTTGGCCCCCCAAACTCTGTGAAGCTCTAATTCTGTTTCAAATACAGCCTAAATCTTGAAACTTCCTAAACTGCTAGTCGACACAAAGTACTGTCAATTCCAATAAACATGTTTGTCAGAAATCTTATATTAGTAAAGCTGGCCCCGACTAAAGAAGCAGAAAAATCACTTATCAAAAAGTTTAATAGCCCATATTTCGGAAACTATAATAGACCAAACGCTAAAAGTTATTGACCCAATCAGCCCAAACGAAGTACTATCCAGCCCAATAGAAATCTCGTCTGGTCCAATCACTTGGGGGCTAATGTGAAGTTGGCCCCCCAAATTTTTTGAAGCTCTAATTCTGTTTCAAAAACAGCCCAAATCTTGAAACTTCCCAAAACTGCTAGTCAACACAAACTACTCTCAATTCCACTAATCGTATTTGTCAGAAATATCATATTAGTAATGTTGGCCCCGACAAAAAGAAGCAGGAAAATCACTTTTCAAAGAGTTTAATAGCCCATATTTCGGAAACTACAATAGCCCAAACGCTAAAAGTTACCGACCCAATCAGCCCAAACGAAGTACTATTCAGCCCAATAAAAATATCGTCTGGTTCAATCACTAGGGGGCTAATGTGAAGTTGGCCCCCCAAACTCTGTGAAGCTATAATTGTGTTTCAAAAACAGACCAAATCTTGAAACTTCCTAACTGCTAGTCAGCATAAATTACTGTCAATTCCAATAAATATGTTTGTCAGGAATATTATATTACTGAAGTTAGCCCCGACAAAAGAAGCAGGAAAATCACTTTCCAAAAAGTTTAATAGCCCATATTTCGGAAATTACAATAGCCCAAACGCTAAAATTCGCTGAACCAATCAGCCCAAACGAAGTACTATCCAGCCCAATAAAAATCTTGTCTGGCCCAATCACTTGGGGGCTAATATGGGTCTAGGACAAATCTGCCAATGACCAAATGCGCCAATCGTGAAAATGGACAAACCAGCCAATGGACAAATCCGCCAATGGACAAATCTGCCAATTGACAAATCTGCCAATTACCAAATGCGCCAAACGCGAAAATGACCAAATGCGCCAATTGTGAAAATGGACAAATCTGCCAATTACCAAATGCGCCAAAGGCGAAAGTGACCAAAAGCGCCAATTGCGAAAATGGACAAATCAGCCAATTACCATATCTGCCAATTACCAAATGCGCCAAACGCGAAAATGACCAAATGCGCCAATCGTAAGAATGGACAAATCTACCAATTGACAAATCCGCCAATTACCAAATCTGCCAATGGACAAATCTATCAATGGATAAGTCACCGAACTATCATTTTATTTTAGATGTATTCTTCAATCATCACCGCACGGTATTACAAAAAAGAAGAAGAAATATTTATGAAAGAAAGAGGAAAAGGATATTTTAATTTTAATGTGTGTTACTTTTATAAATTCGCAATTATGTTTCAAAATGAATGTTTACTGATGTTGGTTGTTGGAGTTTAGTATCCCATTGCTGTACTTAGGTTCACGTAACCTGCCCTTTCACGTAATTTGAAATTTAATGCTCTCTCACTGGGAATCGAACACGAAAAAACTAATGTTTGTTGTAATTATTGGATAGCCAACAAATAATTTCACTGGACAACAAATTTTAACTTTTTTTAATGCTTCGGAAAAGAAAAGTACATTTTCTTATGCAAATGAGGATGCTGAATACGAAAATAAAAATTAAAATGATGAATTGGTTCGAGTTTAAGTGTAATCAATAAAAATGTATTTTATGTAGTATTGACACTTAGATTCTTGAATTTTCTATTTATTCTTTCACTTAAGTAGCTATTGCTTCAATTCTGTTCATCCAATTACCTTGGTTCATGTCATTCACTTCAGAATACACTAAACCAAGCTTGCAAATGGTACTATGCGCATGTGTACATGATGCATAAGAAGAAGGAAATCAAGGTAAAATTAGGAATTTCCCGTCCAAAAGCCCCCTTTTTCAAATGTAGCACCCCCTGGTACGGAACCCGACTAAAGGCACCCAAATATAATATACCTTTAAAACTATTGTAGTTTATAAATAATATATGTGCCAAATTTTCATTGTAATACCTACAATAGTTGTGACAGAAATAATATTTCTCAGTTCTGCTAGACAATACCAAATTTCATATAGGAAGAAAGTGAGATAACTATAAAATTAAATGAATAGGAACAGTATTATTTATTTGAAATGAAATTAAATCTGAATTTTACGTCCCACGATTATGCCTGTAAGGCTAAAGGAGACGGTGGTGATGAGTAATGAATGAAATGGTGGAATGAAGAAAGTGTGAGGAAACGGGAGAACCCCGAGGAAACCCACGTACACGGTGTTTGTCCACTATAAAGTTAACTTGGCGGGGCTGGGATCGAACCCGGAACCCCAAGCGCCAGAGGTGAACCTCTACCACTGAGCCACCGCGGCCCCTATTATTTATTTAAAAATGAAAATGAAATGAAATCTTTGGTTTTACGTCCCAGGGTTATGCCGGTTAGGCTAAAAGAGACGGTGATGATGAGCAATGAATGAAATGGTGGAATGAAGAAAGTGTGAGGAAAGGGGAGAACCCCGAGGAAACCCACGAACCCAGAGGTGAACCTCTACCACTGAGACACCGCGGTCCCTATTATTTATTTGAGTATCATGATTTTACGTCATTCTCTTCAGAATAAAACAGGCTTTCAAATGGTATCATGATAATATATATATATATATATATATATATATATATATATATATATATATATATATATATATATATATATATATATATATATATATATATGTGTGTGTGTGTGTGTGTGTGTGTGTGTGCGTGCGTGTGTAAATTGGGGTAAAATTGGGAATTTTCCGTCCAACAACAATCCAAGAGCAGAGTTGCTCCAGTAGCCCTGATATCGTTTCTCCATCATAGATATAATTTGGTAGAAATGTTTACCATGTTCATCAATGACTGCTCCGCAATTTTCTGGGAAGAAATCTATGTGGGATTGCAATATATGTATTTTTAGTGATACACTACACCCTATTGCTTAATAGAAGGTATTAGGTGTGCCTCTACTTCCTTATAGTTCTGAGATCGCTCGTTTCCCAAAACATTCGTCACCACTTTTCGGAAAGAATGTCATTCAATCCTCTCCTCATTTTCTAACACTGCATCAAATTCAGGATCATTGAGGAGTTAGCGAATTTGAGTGCCAATAAGGATTCTTACCTGATTTTAGTTTCAGCAATTTGTGGAAGTTTACGCAGAATATATTTGAAGAATATTATGAATAGCCGCCATTCATCGAGATTATCGTCTATGTTAAGTTTACTCATAACACCAGTTAGGCCTACATTGTTACAACGTAATATGTCACTTTCCACTGAAAATACTGTTTAGGGATTCTGACGTGTTCAAAACACGCACATTTTTAGATCTTCAGAATAAGCTCCCTATTTCTTGAGTTTGGATGCCAGCAGTTCTGCGCCACTTTTTGACAACCGCAGGTAATTTAATTCAGGTTGAGTATCATATGGTGAATAGATAATGATATTTTGGTTTTGTGAGATTAGGATCGGTGCTAGACGATGAATCTGCAGTAGAATTTGACAATGTGGGTCGACATTGTTCGCCTTTTGCTCTTCATCGGGTGAAACACCGGAGTAAGGTACAGGAAGTTGTGGAATCAGTAGCAGTCCACTTTTTTCTTTTTTGGATAGACCTTTAATTGGAAGAACTATGCAAAAATAGCAGTTTGAAGTATGATCTGTCGGTTCTCTCCACATCATTGGAACTGCAAATGGCACGCATGGCTTTTTTCCGTATAGCCAATCCCGCAAATTTGTAGAATAAGTATTACAACATATGTGTGGTGCTCACTTGTCCACGTCTCCCACTTTACAGCCAAAGTACAAGTGATAGGCTTTCTTTATGATAGGAGCGAAATTCCAGTTTTCGCTTCACTTCGTTAAAAACAATAATTTGTTCTGCACTGCAAACACATTTACGCGACATGTTTCTGCTTAATATAGTCATAGAAAGATTAATAATAATAATAAATAATAATAATAATAATAATAATAATAATAATAATAATAATAATAATAATAATAATAATAATAATAATAATAATAATAATAATAGCACGCACCCAATATCTCACCAATACGTCCGAGATGGCAAATTGTAACTACAAAAGAACGTTACACAACTTGTTTTATCTGGCAAACTGTTCAATCAGCGTTGCCAATGTGTGTGTAATTGCACAAAATGTGTGCAGTTTTGGCCTGTTTGTGCATTTTGTGTGTAATGCCAATCTGTGTGCATTTTGTGTGTAATTTGGCACAATTAAAAATTTTGATCATTGATGATTTTTACGAAGTTCCTTTCGTTTAAATATTCATTATTTCCACAATTTTTTCCTGAAAATTGCCTTCTAAAAACTACGAGCTCCAACGCCTGACTCCAGGCCAGCGCAATAAAACCACAGAGAAAATAACAAGTTATTTGTTATTATTGTTAATCTCTTGTTATTTTCTCTACAGTATGAAAAACCTATCTTTCTTCCTTGGTACCTCACTTCTTGTTTTTCAGAGGCGGGTGTCATGACATGACATCCCCAAGCAAAGACGCTTTGTTCAAGCAAGCAATGTGAATGAATGTTGACCCTTGATGTTGGCCAAAACATGAGCCGGAGGTGGTAAGAAGTCTTGTCTTCTCACCACTTGTGAAGAAAATGCCATTTTGCAAACAGATGAACAACAGAGTGGCCTATGTTCAATTAAAAACATTAAGTACGTCGAAGCAATGGCGCAGACTTTCCAAGATTTATGTGGGTGCATATCAAAGGCGGGTCATATTAGCCTATATGTTTTCAGGGAAGTCTCGATGTTTGATTGATTTACTTTTAGTAATATTTTATGAACATTGTCATAAAAGGCCTGTACTGTGAGAAAGTAAAATATATCGATACTATAAGGATAAATTGGGGCTGCCCTAGCTCAGTCGGTAACACGACTGATTTAAACGCAAGAGAAACTGGTTCAAACCCGGGTTCAAGCTAAAAAAAAATCTTGTGGGCGCGCCGCACCCACAAGATTATTTATGTGGGTGCCGAAGACCTGGAGCACCCACGTAGTCGGCGCGCATGGTTGAAAGTAAAATTATGAATACGAAAATTAGAATGAGTACATCAAAATGTTGCTAAATGGACAAGAAAAGTTTTTTCGTTATATTGTTCTTATTTACAGATCTTTTGACATGAAATTTACCACATACATGTCTCTGCCGATTATACACATAGTAAGAGTGTTAAATGTACCCTGCGATATCATTATCCAAATATATTCGCACAACAAGCCTGTTATAGGTATGCGACAATCATTTTGGACATGAGTGTACGTATAGGTATGTACGTCATTAGACATAATATACATATAGTTAGGTAGTTATGTATTGTGTAATGTTGTGTGCACTGTCTTCCAGCTTGTGTGTAAAATTGTGCAATTTGGACGAAAGGTGTGTGTAATTTTGCTTGCCGTGTCTGGCAACACTGTGTTCAATACAAGCCAAACCGTGAAGTGGTTGATATTTCTTTGTTAGCGATGAAGTGCGAGAAATGTGGATAGCCAGAGACTACGCAGGAATTTATTTCGGGAGGGGCCCTAAGCTTTTCGGGGGTCCAAATACAATTTGAAGCTAAATTATATTAAAATTTGTAAAATTTCACCTGAAATTAGATTAAATTTACAAACAAGTCGGGGTGTCAAGACCTTCAGGACCCACCCCTGCGTATGTCCCTGAGGATAGCAATGAAACTAACCGTCAAACAATGGAAGTCGATTGAAATAAGTAGACAGCTCCTGTTACCAAGAACCCTTAATTTGCCCAGCAGAACACATCGGGGGATAAGGTATTTCTTTGAAACCCGAACCCATCTTCAAAAACTATTTCATATTCGTTATCAGCACCCTAAAATTAGTAAGAATTGGTTAGATTTTATTTTCGAAGCATTCTCACTGTTGACCAGTGTTTTCAGAGCAGGTTTCTCTTTATGAAGTTAATACGTTTAATGTGGATTAAATATGATCCAAGATTAGTTGATATAAAAGGAAAATTAGTATAATTGAGTTGACTTTTTATCTATTGGTAAATACACAATAATAACTAGTATTTTGTAACTTGTATGCTTAGTGCATAAATAATTTTGTGATCCTGATAACAGATTCCTAAAGTGAAAAGTATTAACTGTTAACAATCGGATTGTACCTTTTGTTGCTTGATTTCTCTTAACACTGACACACATATTTCCAAGAATGACACGCGTAGTCCTAACAGTCTTCCAATGACGAGACATATATCATTCCATTGATAATATTGAGGTAAACAAAATGTCATACGTGCATGTAAAAACCCATTTAAACTTTCTAGAACATGTAATAAAATATCCTATTCGTAGATATGAAAATTGATGCTTCGTTTCAGCTACTTACTGATATAAAAGTGAAACTGAATTATATCGTCATTAACCATGCGCGCTGATCTTGGGATTGGCCTCCCTGGATGTACATATCTTTATTCGAATTTGTGACAAGGAACTACACATATTTCAATGCCTCCCCAAAGTTATATAGAAGTCGTCGTCGCTGTTATTAAGATCTTTATTACACCAATTCTAAGACTACATTACTCAGTTAATGAGATATAGTCCAGAATGATGATTGATTTTCTTTCTTTAAAAATAACATTGTCAAACACATTATATATGTATAAATCGATAAATCACATCGAAACAAATAAAATAAGATACTCCAGTACAAGTTTACATGTTTAGTTTATAAAAAAAAATATGCTGCACTAACAACTGAATCTTTCGTTGCCAATAATCAGTGACAGCTTTCATTCATTGTCCTGGCAGTAGCGAACTAGCAGCTTGCTTGTCTTTTCATAAGGTGACACACATACACCTTTTCGAACATGCTAATTGTAATCGTAGGTAATAACAATCAAGTTAATTAAAAAGTCTTGGTAATAAGTATTTTCAAATTGGTTAAAATGAATCCGAACCTGTTTTCGGGACGGTAATTTCAATAGAAACATCAAAATATAAGCCGTCACTTTAGAATCTTTTTAAAGAAAATTACAAAAGTGTTTACTTAAAATATTAACTTTATTTATTATTTACAAGGCTATGAAAAAATATTTTTCACATTCTTTCAAATATTACAACCTTCACAACTACCAATTAGAATTTCTCACTAAGTACAAGATAGTACAAAAATAAATACCAAAATTTCTAGTTGTAAAACAATTTATTGTTATAACTTTCGGTTTTAAATTTCACGACTGTAAATCAGGTCAAGAGGACAAAGGTTACTTGTAATATGGGCAAAGTTCCTACAATCTAAGAACCCAACAAAGCTGACTCTCAGTGAACTATATGAAAAAAAAAAAACCTAAATATTCTAAACTTTCTAAATAGAGTAGTCAAAAAAGATCTCAAGATAGGTGTTTGTGCTTACTACTGGTTACTTATTAACGATGTTATTATTCCTATAATAATTGCGTTTCTTCTTACTTCCCTTATCCATTTTCTGTTAAAGATTATAGCTTCTTATTGAAGACTTTATTATTAACTTATTACCAACTGCATTCTTCTACTTATAATAAGGAATACATATATTGGTTTATTTCGAAAATATAAAAAAGAAGCTGACATCCGCTTAATGAATTAGGTCAGCCATAGACATTGCTGCTCGTAGATTTCATAGTCTTTCACACAAATTCTATGCGAGGTCCAACCAAACTTGTGAAATCTCCATCCCCGTAAACCAACCTTTCCTTTCATACGGCTACTTGCGCGGTACTTCATTCATCGAGTATCGAAGCAGGGGGTACGGGGGCTCACCTCGGAAAATTTTTGAAAATTAGCTTCTCAAAATCGTGTTTTAATGCTATTCCGACAGTAAAATTGCTAGTTCGAAAGTAGAGTAAAATCCCCCCCAAAATTTTTCTCAATGAAGCAGCTTGCGCCATACATCCCCCCTGTGGGCGGCCCTGTCCATAAGGTATCTGGGCCACAACCCTCGATTACAATTTGCCATCTCGGACGTATTGGTGAGATATTGGGTGGGTGCTATTATTATTATTATTATTATTATTATTATTATTATTATTATTATTAATACTAATACTACTACTACTAATAATAATAATAATAATCTTTCTATGACTATATTAAGCAGAAACATGTCGCGTAAATGTGTTTGCAGTGCAGAACAAATTATTGTTTTTAACGAAGTGAAGCGAAAACTGGAATTTCGCTCCTATCATAAAGAAAGCCTATCACTTGTACTTTGGCTGTAAAGTGGGAGACGTGGACAAGAAGTGAGCACCACACATATGTTGTAATACTTATTCTACAAATTTGCGGGACTGGCTACACGGGAAAAAAGCCATGCGTGCCATTTGCAGTTCCAATGATGTGGAGAGAACCGACAGATCATATTTCATACTGCTATTTTTGCATAGTTCTTCCAATTAAAGGTCTATCCAAAAAAGAAAAAAGTGAACTGCTACTTATTCAAATATTCCTTGAAACGTTCGTCACTGTGCCACACTCTGAAGAACTAAAGATTCCACAACTTTCTGTACCTTACTCCGGTGTTTCACCCGATGAAGAGCAAAAGGCGAACAATGTTGACCCACATTGTCAAATCCTGCTGCAGATTCATCGTCTAGCACCGATCCTAATCTCACAAAACCAAAATATCATTATCTATTTTCACCATATGATACTCAACCTGAATTAAATTACCTGCGGTTGTCAAAAAGTGGCGCAGAACTGCTGGCATCCAAACTCAAGAAATGGGGAGCTTATTCTGAAGATCTAAAAGTGTGCGTGTTTTGAACACGTCAGAATCCCTAAACAGTATTTTCAGTGGAAAGTGACATATTACGTTGTAACAATGTAGGCCTAACTGGTCTTATGAGTAAACTTAACATAGACGATAATCTCGATGAATGGCGGCTATTCATAGACGCATGAAAACATTCTTCAAATATATTCTGCGTAAACTCTCACAAATTGCTGAAACTAAAATCAGGTAAGAATCCTTATTGGCACTCAAATTCGCTAACTCCTCAATGATCCTGAATTTGATGCAGTGTTAGAAAATGAGGAGAGGATTGAATGACATTCTTTCCGAAAAGTGGTGACGAATGTTTTGGAAAACGAGCGGTCTCAGAACTATAAGGAAGTAGAGGCACACCTAATACCTTCTATTAAGCAATAGGGTGTAATGTATCACTAAAAATACATATATTGCAATCCCACATAGATTTCTTCCCAGAAAATTGCGGAGCAGTCATTGATGAACATGGTAAACATTTCTACCAAATTATATCTATGATGGAGAAACGATATCAGGGTTACTGGAGCAACTCTGCTCTTGGATTGTTGTTGGACGGAAAATTTCCAATTTTACCCCAATTTACACACACACACACAGACACACACACACACACACACAGATATATATATATATATATATATATATATATATATATATATATATATATATATATATATACCATTTGAAAGCCTGTTTTATTCTGAAGAGAATGACGTACAAATCATGATACTCAAATAAATAATAGGGGCCGCGGCGGCTCAGTGGTAGAGGTTTACCTCTGGCGCTTGGTGTCCCGGGTTCGATCCCAGCCCTGCCAAGTGAACTTTATGGCGGACAAACATCGTGTACGTGGGTTTTCTCGGAGTTCTTCCGTTTCCTCACACTTTCTTCATTCCACCATTTTATTCATTATTCATCATCACCGTCTCCTTTAGCCTAACCGGCATAACCCTGGGACGTAAAACCAAAGATTTCCTTTCATTTTCATTTTTAAATAAATAATAGGGGCCGCGGTGGCCAGTGCTTAAAGTGAGCCGGTATGAGCCGGTTATGCATCCGAAAGTTAGAAAATCTGCCGGTATGGCATACCGGTAAAAATAACGTATTTAAATTGTAATTTGCATGTAGAAACAAAAAAGATTTTACACATAGTACGATGTTAGCAGTGAGTCAACAAATATGTTTGTAGTATGAAAGATTTCGTTGCTGCTGCTTTGAAAAGTTAATAATAGTTCCCTATCACCCTATTCAATGGCAGAATTTGTGTTCTTGATTTTTTTAACATTTGTGAGAGCGATTCCATTCCCCCTCAAACAATTCTAACTTCCGTACTGCCCGCCTAAAATGTTTAACTTGGATCCGTCTCTGGTATTGACAGGACTTTTTTAAATTCAAAATTATTCTTTTCATTTTGTCTGGAGTTTACAACTACAAGGTATATAAGAAAATTAGTGTTGAAGACGAGACGAGACGAGACCAGACCAGAATAAGTTTTTGAAAATGGAAATGAAATTGGAAAGAATCATTAAATATTTGATACTAGAGACGAGACGAGATTGCCTACAAGGCCTTGAAAACGAGACGAAAAATCATATGAACATATATGTCTTTTCTTGTTTTAATCCGCTTAACGGACGCGTTGGAGCACTATGTTATTGTAAATACGATATTTAAGTAAAAGTACCATCCGTGTTCTTCCACATTTAGATCGCCGATATGGTCAAGCAAAATTTTTACGAAAGCTTACCGCCTCTGCTTCTTTCCTCACTTCGTAATCACTATTGCTCAACAATCAGTTTAGATGCAGAAGTCTAAAGGCTAGTTCATCAATAGAAAGCCTAAGCCTTGCAAACCGTTTACCTTTTACACTTTTATATTTTGATATTCAAAAGTTTTTAAGTTCATTCAGTTTAGAGAAGTGAAATTCAGTTCCTTGCCGGGACTAGAGCCTTTTTATTTCGAGTGTGCTCCTTCTGGAGCTGCTGTCAATGGTATGTGCTTTCCCGTACCTCCCTCGAAAGAGGAAAGACAACCGAGACCCTTCATTTGTTGGATGCGGACAGAATTGCTACATTTAATTATTTCACGGGCTTCGCTGTGCACCGACTGGTTAACCATTCTAGGTAATCTGCGACCTTCACTCGCCAAGAACACACGACTGAATGACAAATTGGCGACACAGTCGAAGAAATTCACTTCTTTTCCCAAACCAAAGGGAAGTTTTCCTCTATAAGAGGGATGGCGGGGATAAGATCAAAGTATGTTTCACAAATTTTCCTCTGTGTAGCACGAATCGTGTAGCTATGAGCGCATTCCCCTTCGCTCCATCTAAATCCGCAGAGTACGAACGGCCTGCCAGGTAGGACCAGTTGCCTCTAGAGAGATCAGTTTCTTGGGCATGAGCGTACAGTAAAAGAAAGTATACGAGTAATGACAGTGCATTTTGGGGTCCCTTCGTTCCGTAATGGTTTCCGTAAACGCAACTCAAATTTTGTGTGTGACAGTATTTTGCGAGAATTGGCAGAGCTTTATAATTACTTGTTTCATTATTTGCGTTACGATGCAAAGGCTCTTACAGACTGAGCCTCCTTCATTTGCTAATCGCCTCTTTCAACGTTCTTCATTGCTAGCACATCTCCCATTTACTCTGGTGAGTACTGTTACAACCTATCCAAAGCATAGGTGTAACTGGAAGGAAACTGGGCTCCCTAGCAAGTACTCATTATTCCAAAGAGGAAGAGCTATTATTATTATTATTAATGCACAGGTGTTAAGAAGGGTTAGTGGTAGCCCAAGCCAGCAAACTAGTATATACGCCATTGATGATAGTGGAAAGTGAAACATTTACATATTAGTTCTCTCTCTCTCTCTCTCTCTCTCTCTCTCTCTCTCTATATATATATATATATATATATATATATATATATATATATATATATATATATTAGAATTAGTTGTTTGTTGTCAATTCTTGCTACAAAGGAAATGTGTACCGGTATTTTCGTGTTATTTTGACTCGGGAAAAAAATAGATGATCTTCACTGAAGTGGCTAATTTTTTTTTCGCATAATTTACGCATCTTGTTTCAAAACAACTTTTTTCGTCTAAAAAAGTGCGAAAATTACGCGAGTAAATATGGTATATATATATATGGTCAGTGGCGGATCCAGGTTAGATCAAGGGAGGGGCTAAACCATAATTTGCCGTTTTATCCAGTGTAAAGTTAAATTGAAGCTCATTTTATCCAGTGTAAACCTGAGCGTCAAGGGGGGGGTATAGCCCCTTAGCATCCTCTTGGATCCGTCCTTGTATATGGTCATATTTGTTCCATACCGCCACCTCATCTGATGTCACTTTAAGCACTGGCGGTTTATAAATAATAGGGGCCGCGGTGGCTCAGTGGTACAGGTTCACCTCTGGCGCTTGGGGTTCCGGGTTCGATCCCAGCCCCGCCAAGTGAACTTTATAGTGGACAAACACCGTGTACGTGGGTTTCCTCGGGGTTCTCCCGTTTCCTCACACTTTCTTCATTCCACCATTTCATTCATTACTCATCACCACCGTCTCCTTTAGCCTTACAGGCATAATCGTGGGACGTAAAACTCAGATTTAATTTCATTTCAAATAAATAATACTGTTCGTATTCATTTAATTTTATAGTTATCTCACTTTCTTCCTATATGAAATTTGGTATTGTCTAGCAGAACTGAGAAATATTATTTTCGTCACAACTATTGTAGGTATTACAATGAAAATTTGGCACATGTATTATTTATAAACTACAATAGTTTTAAAGGTATATTATATTTGGGTGCCTTTAGTCGGGTTCCGTACCAGGGGGTGCTACATTTGAAAAAGGGGGCTTTTGGACGGGAAATTCCTAATTTTACCTTGTCCTTCTTCTTATACATCATGTACACATGCGCATAGTACCATTTGCAAGCTTGGTTTAGTGTATTCTGAAGTGAATGACATATGAACCAAGGTAATTGGATGAACAGAATTGAAGCAATAGCTACTTAAGTGAAAGACGAAATAGAAAATTCAAGAATCTAAGTGTCAATACTACATAAAACACATTTATATTGATTACACCTAAACTCGAACCAATTCATCATTTTAATTTTTATTTTCGTATTCAGCATCCTCGTTTGCATAAGAAAATGTACTTTTCTTTTCCGAAGCATTAAAAAAAGTTAAAATTTGTTGTCCAGTGAAATTATTTGTTGGCTATCCAATAATTACAACAAACATTAGTTTTTTCGTGTTCGATTCCCAGTGAGAGGGCATTAAATTTCAAATTACGCGAAAGGGCAGGTTACATGAACCTAAGTACAGCAATGGGATACTAAACTCCAACAACCAACATCAGTAAACATTCATTTTGAAACATAATTGCGAATTTATAAAAGTAACACACATTAAAATTAAAATATCCTTTTCCGCTTTCTTTCATAAATAATTCTTCTTCTTCTTTTTTGTAATACTGTGGGGTGATGATTGAAGAATACATCTAAAATAAAATGATAGTTCGGTGAATTATCCATTGATAGATTTCTCCATTGGTGGATTTGTCCATTGGCAGATTTGGTAATTGGCGGATTTGTCAATTGGCAGATTTGTCCATTCTTACGATTGGCGCATTTGGTCATTTTCGCGTTTGGCGCATTTGGTAATTGGCAGATATGGTAATTGGCAGATTTGTCAATTGACTGATTTGTCCATTTTCGCAATTGGCGCTTTTGGTCACTTTCGCCTTTGGCGCATTTGGCAATTGGCAGATTTGGTAATTGGCAGATTTGTCCATTTTCACAATTGGCGCATTTGGTCATTTTCGCGTTTGGCGCATTTGGTAATTGGCAGATTTGGAAATTTTCAGATTTGTCAAATGGCAGATTTGTCCATTGGCGGATTTGTCCCTTGGCTGATTTGTCCATTTTCACGATTGGCGCATTTGGTCATTGGCAGATTTGTCCTAGACCCTATTAGCCCCCAAGTGATTGGGCCAGACGAGATTTTTATTGTGCTGGATAGTACTTCGTTTGGGCTGATTGGTTCAGCAAATTTTAGCGTTTGGGCTATTGTAATTTCGGAAATATGGGCTATTAAACTTTTTGGAAAGTGATTTTCCTGCTTCTTTTGTCGGGGCTAACTTCAGTAAATATTTTTTTTGTATATAGGTACAGGAATAAAACATAATATCGTAAATTGTAACGATTTATTGTATTTATATAGTCTACAATATTCTATTTGCAATATTAACACACACACACATATATATATATATATATATATATATATATATATATATATATATATATATATATATATATATATACGTAGATGTACCAACTGATGGGTCTTGTGAAAAACTTATGAACATATTTGAGAATGTTATAACTATGTTATGACACCATGTTACCTTTACACAGTTTACTATTTACATATTTACTTATATATACACAATACCAATTATTTAACACACTTAATACTTTGATAACAATATGGCAATGTCCTATAGTCAGTAATACTGCTATGATTTAATCGGTTTTAGTTTCAGACCTGGATACGATGACAAACCCTGGTTTACGTACAATTCTCCCTGGATTGTGTAACCGTTTTTTGTCAAATTTATCCCGAACTAATTGATAAAAATGATCAAAGTTAATTTCCTTTCGTGTACGATAATTTAAAGTTATTCCTCTAATTTTAAATACATATTCTACTTTCCCCGTTTCAACTTCTTTCATTCTATAGGCATAATTCTTTGGCCCTAAGCCTATAAATGTATCAATTTCCCAGCCATCAGGAACTTCATTAGTTAGTTCACCCAGGTAGAAACCCAAAGAAAGTGGAGGCTTTTCATTACGTCGCTGCACAAGCATAATACTATCAGTGTCGCAGTACAATACACGATCAGGATGTACAGCTGTTAATAACTCGTAAAGTTTTAGACGCGCCCACGAGGTGATGAATGCTGCAAGGAGAACATTTGAAAATTTCCATGATTTGTTTTTGTTTTCAATGTTTTTATATGATACAATGAGATGTTGCTCTCCAATAGGTAATACAGCTTGTACCTCATATTGTGGTGCCCATAAATAACTTAAAAAGTTTTCTGGAGTATCTACAATTACAGATTGAGATAAATCTGTTCGCTGTCCCCATTTCCCATATAAGGAATTGAGGAATATTTTGGAAATATACCTTAGGCCAGGATTTGATTCAATGTTATTTTCCGTTAACTGAATACATTCATGGACATAATAGTCTGCAAAATATTTCTCTTGGTCTTTTTTAGTTTTGCACCAGCTAGGAAACCCTGAAGACTCCTGCTTCATTTTTAAGAAGGAATTGACATAATCTTTAAATAGATTATCTTCTGATCCGGATAATTTGAATTCCCAAATTTCGATAATTTGTAGAATTTTGTATCCGAGATCTAAAGCTACATGAAATTCAGGAGTACAGTATGTACCAGTAATGACACGCTCGGTATCATTATGCATGGAATTGTTACTACTTTGTTCCATACACGTACGACATAACCCAAACAAAAGGCGTTCATTACACGTATATGGTAAAATTGGAAAATATAAGTCTTTAGGAGGTAAGATGATACATTTGACTAATCCATGAATACTTTTCACTTGTGGAAAGCTTGGTCCCTTGTATATTTTTGGTTTACCTATAGGCAATGGCTTACGTGCTATCACCCAAGGATATAACGAAGTTACATCATAATACGCCAGAAACTCTTCGCTGGTACATTCGTACAATGCATTGAAACATTCGGTACGTCCACCATGAAAACTATCTTTAGGTACCAGATGATCGACAAGATCATGACAGTGTGTTTGAATAAACAGTGTTAATTTTTTGTCATCTTTTAGCATGTGGTCGCATTCGCATTCCCACATTTCAATGACATTAAGATTTATTTTTTTAAGAAATGTCATTTTTGTGGTTATTTTTTCATACCGATCTTGTAGTGATGTACGTTGCTTAGAGGTGGAATCTAGGGACACGTGTCGTAGTGTAGGATAACAGTTTAAACACCCGTGATAGTAAGACCCATGAAATTCGTAAACTGTATTTGTTTTACTTTCAAATCCATCGACCTTATAGCACCCAAATCGTTTTTCCAAGCCATTTCCAGAATGGCGAATTTCATTACCAGTAGTACGTTCTAAGTACCGTAGCCAGTACATTGCCTTTAAACTTTGGCGATCACAATGGCCAAACCCATAGGGTGGAATAATTGGAATAATTTCTTCGGGTAAATATAAGGTACGATACGTTAGTATTGCCAAACTAGCAATAGCTTGAGCAACGATAAAACGTTGGATACCATCTGTTTTGTCTTCAATTAAGTTTGAAAATTTAATGAGAGCCTCTGCTAAAATTTTAACATAATTTCTACAATATTCCATCATTTCCTTTTGGAGATCATACTCCTCACCACTAGCAACACGTTTTTTGTGCCAGATGATAAGTTGGTTTCGATCTTCAGTGCTCCTTGAATCAGGATCAAAATACTATAGCTCAGGAGTTTTCCCTATATAATTTTGGTTGAGTAATGTAGTAAACAAATATGGAAAATCTCCCTTTCGTAAATTTGCAGAAAGACCTAACGTCTTAAGTAATTTTGATAATTTAACTCCCATATTCAAATATGTGTCACGGAAGTAAATCTTTTGTCCTAAACGCATTTCAACAATTTTTGCCTCGACATTATTACTTCAGGTGTAAAATGATGATTTATTATCAAGGTTTTAGCACAGAATTGCATATCATAATTACTGCCATTATGGGAAAGTACAATGATTTTTTTAAACATTGGCCGAGTTATTAATACATGATTAACAAATCCATCAATGTTGTGGAAATCAAATGAACGGAATACATTTTTATCTTTGCATACAATTCATGCATCATCAAGTTTCATGTCCTTACACTTGTAACAGGCGTGAATACAATTTACGAAATTCACGTGATGTTCTTGTTCTCCCTGTTCATTTTTAGGAAGCAACATTGTTTCTACATCAAAGATGATGTACAAAAATGTATCTACATGTTGCACAGTAGCCGTTTGAACAAAACAAATATGGTCATCGCTTACATATATATAACATGTTTTACAATAACGTTCACCACATTCATGTTCAGACTTTGCGTGAACGCATGTCAACCATATCACCACATTGGACACAGATTTTCTTTGTTTCGCATAAACTCTTTCAGCAAACAATCATCGTTTTATGATTGGCAAAACATTCTTCTGAAGCAAATAGTCTGCGTCAATCAATGCATTCGAGTTTAATATTATTATTATTATTACAAGCGTTGTGATACTTTTCACACATTGTGCATTTGAAGTTACACTTATGATTTTCTGCATGATTACTTATACCTTATGATTACCTTCCAAACAATACTGACAATAACTTGTTTTGTTTAATAGTGTTGTAATGTTGGTACTTAAATCGTAGTGTCCTTCAGTATACAAAATCAAAATTTTCTTTGTGCATGTATTCCCGGATAAATTACAGTGTAGTTTCGAGCCAAACCATTCTTCTCGTAAACAACAATTTGATAATGAGGCGCTATTTTATTTTGAAACTTTTTCACATCATTAATAGTACACCCATTACGGATTTCAATGTCAACTTTAGCACTGACACACAAATGCTTTGCTTGTTTCATCAATCGTTCAGGATGATTTTTCAATTCATATACATAGTTATAACGATGATCAGCCCTACCCATTCCAAGAATAATACTCTTGGGAGGACAATACAGATCCTTTTCTATTGGAATAGTACATTGTTGCATGTATTACAAGATCAACAAATTTTGATGAACCCCTAGTTCGTCCCCTACCTTTACGTGAATCAACAATATGAATTTTGAAATTTACTTTATCACCTAATAAATAATTTTCATTACTATTTAAAACATTTTCAATATTACGAAATAGAATGTCGGAGCTTAAATCTGACTTTTTACGTCACGAAATGTATATTGGTTTATTAAACGTGGTAGCAGAACTTTCTATTGTTATACCAACATACATATCTTTGTCCGCATCATTTAACACATGGTCCTTTACAAATTCAAATAACAACTGAATATATTTTTCAGGATCATCAATTGCGCTAGTTTGCATACGTTCAATTGTAATTTCCTTTCCTGTAATACCAAAATAAGTATAATGTTTCGTTGTACTATTAACAATACGAAAATATTCATTTGTTTTACCACTCCCATACATGTTAGGTTGAGATACAGAATTAGTATTAGGACTTGGAAAGTTTATAAAATTTTCCATGAACACGCTAAAGTCATCTGTAGTTAAACTATAAGTTTTTCCTTCAGACACAAGTTCCATAAACTTTTCACGAGCTAAATTCCTTATATTATGGGGGGCCGCGGTGGCTCAGTGGTAAAGCGTTCACCTCTGGTGCTTGGGGCCCCGGGTTCAATCCCAGCCCCCGCCAAGTGAACTTTGTGGTGGACAAACACCGTGTGCGTGGGTTTACTCGGGGTTCTCCCGTTTCCTCCCACTTTCTTCGTTCCAACATTTCATTCATTTCTTATAATCACCGTCTCCTTTATCCTAACCGGCATAACCGTGGGACGTAAAACGCAAAGATTTCATTTCATGTTTTTCCTTATATTATGTTGGCGAAAGAAGCCTACATGATATAAATCAATATCTTTTGCAGACTTACAGTTTTTCAAAACAACATGAGGATCACAGTCAAAATGCATAAACAGTGCTTCCAATAGCTTGGAATAAGCTTCATTGCTTACCCTTGCACCCATAGCATGGCATTGTGTTAACACTTCCCACGTAAATAAAACTTCATTTGGATTTTCATATCCTCGCGCTTCTTGTGCTGACAACATGGTGCAGATCACAGAGTATCCTTCCATTGTATTACTGTTGCACAAAATATGTAATTGCAGTTTGAACTATTGTTTCTTAAAACATTAAATATTTTACACGACGGTATATTATAAATAAATTGTGTTATTTTTTGTGCACACAAAAGTTTTGATAATTCTTTTCGCAGTTTTCAAATGACAAGGTTCCGTAACTAGACTTTTATGATATGATCCAGTATGTATTGACTAAAGATACACTTTTAGGAATTTTTTCACACTTACCAGTAAATATAAATCACAATGTCCCGTATGTTTTTCAGTTCACGACAGATTTAGTTTTAAGTTTACCGACAATACACTTGAAAGCTTATCGGCAATTACACTAATACTTGCCGTTAACTATAATAATAAAACTTCCCGTAACTTTTTCAGTTTTGTATTGATGCATAAGCACTTGCCAATCACTAACTATATTTTTAGTTTACCGAAGATATACTTTTAAGTTTATCGGTCAATCCTTCATTACTTTCTGATAATTGTAATTTACAAATTGTCGTAATGAAATTGTCTTTAGACTAATTACAGCACGTAGCGTACAACCAGGAAACGTGTTTATTTTTTTATGATTCTTCAATACTAAATTACAAACAATGTATTGTCTTATTATGAACAGAGATAATTAGAAATTCCGAGAATTCCACACGAATGTTTCCGAAGATTGCCGAACTTTACCGAAGATAAACATTAAAGTTTATCGACAATTTCTGTGCACGGTTGGTACATGTACCACACGAATGTTTCCGAAAATTGCCGTACTTTACCGAAGAAAAACATAAGAGTTTATCGACAATTCCTGTACACGTTTGGTAAATGTACCACACGAATGCTTCCGAAAATTGCCGAACCGAAGATGAACATAAGAGTTTATCGACAATTCCTGTACACGTTTGGTATATTTCGATTGCAACATTGTTTTTAATTTTTTTCTGTATTTTTTATTTTCAGTTTTGCATTTTTCTGTCTTGTACTTTTAATTTTGTTTCTGAATTTTGCAGCTTAAAATATACAAAACAATAATCATGCTTGTTGTTTTGTATGGCTGCGAAATATGGTCACTTACTCTGAGGGAAGAACATGGACTGAAAGTATTTGAGAACAAGATCCTGAGACGAATATTCGGACCTAAGAGGAACGGGAATGGGGAATGGCGGAAACTTCATAACGAGGAACTACATAATGTATAAGGTTTACCCAACATTGTTAGGGTCGTCAAGTGTAGGAGGCTTAGGTGGGCGGGTCATGTAGCTAGAATGGAAGAAAGTAGAAACGCTTTCAAAGTATTGACTGGAAGACCAATCGGAAAACGACCATTAGGAAGACCTAGGCGCAGATGGGAGGACAATATTAAGATGGATCTCGCAGAGATTGGAATGCAAAGTAGAAACTGGATGCAGTTAGCTAAGGACAGAAGTCAGTGGAGAGCTTTTGTGAACGCGGCATTGAACCTCCGGGTTCCATAGGCCATAGAGTTAGTTAGTTAGTATCTGCATTTTTATTCTTTACTTTCTGTATTTTGGACTACATTGTTTTTAATTTTGTTTCTGTATTTTTTATTTCCAGTTATACATTCTTTGTTTCGGAACTTGTACTTTTAATTTTCTTTTTGCAATTTGGATTCCTACATTGTGTTTCAAGTTTTGTTTCTGCACTTTTATTTCTTAACTTGTCCTTTTACTTTTAGGTTGTGCATTGAATTGCAACACTGACTTAAATTTTATTTCTCCATTTAACAATCAAAGAGTTTCATGTAATAAATTTTAAGTTTAACCTGCGTGTGTTGTGTTAAAAATAACTTTCTTATGTTCAAGTTTATGTTTTGTCAATTAGTATTTCTGATTATTTTACAGTTTGCAACTATGTTACTTTGTGTTTCTATCGGAATTATTTGTAGGTTCACAATCATAGATTGCTCAGATTGCTATGGTTTTTTTAATACGTGCACACTGAACAAATGTTAAGAAAAATAATTTTCTTGTTTCAAATTGTGAATATTTCTCACATTTTTAATATTTCTCATTATTTAACAGTTTGCAGTTTTAGTATTTTCGGAATTATTTGTAGGTTCACAGTGTAGCTCTTCTTATGAGTTTGAAGTTTTACAAAATATTGTGTACCGTTGCGGAATGTTCATGAAATTAGTTTGTGTTTATTACAACATAATTGACACATTTCCTAATATTACTGTTACTAATTTAAAATATTTTAATGTATTTTCAAACACCTGAGTACTAGACTTCAAACTAAATGTATCTGTGCCAGATTAAATTTTGAAAGTAGAAATTTCGTGCAACGAACTGCACCATATCCTATACAATTAGTAGTGTTAAAGTAAAGCCGTTCATCCTTATACTCTGTGTTGTTACTGCAATTATTTTAAAACAATTTTGTTACGAAGTTACAATTATTGCATAGTACACGTACACCTTATCTCAAAAAGGTTGAGCGCATTCTTTATTGGTGTTTTGAGGCAAAGATTTTCTAAGTCCAGCTTCGGGTATCTTCGGAAAAAAGTAAACCAGGTTCAAACCTCCAAGCCAGCCTTTGCAATCGAGAAAAAGTTTGCAGATGTTTTTTTCTTCTTTTAAATATAATAAGACTTGTTACCAAGTGTAGAAAAAAAAGCAACATTGATTGAAAAACTTAATGATACAATATTTCGAAACCTTGTATTAATCTCAGCACATTCTTGTTTGCCATTTAGCTCTCCATACGTAATTGAACATTTAGATACGTCAAAGAATCTTTCCATATGTAAAATAATGCTCAAAGTTAAGACATAGAACGTAATTATCGTCTCAAAAACAGCGTTTGTAGTGGATATGAATGTCATAATTTTCTTAATAACAGTTACACATGTTTCGCTAGAAGCATGTTTCTGTAAATCCTTGTATTAGCTCCCTGGTAAGCTGTCGGATTTCAAATCGTAAGGTTGTGAGTTCGATTCTCATCTCGGTCAACGGTTTTTTAAAATTATATTTTCCGCAATGCATAAAAAATTATATAAAATAATTACGTTAAAATACATCAGTTGTATATATATATATATATATATATATATATATATATATATATATATATATAACATAATCATTGCAGAACATAGTAATTATTATGTTTAAAATATAACATCTGAGATAGGTAGGTGTTCACAGCAGGTCAGTATTATATATGAGAATGTTAAATACAAGTTAGGAAAATCGTTCAATAGCAATAAATAAATTATGTAGTGTATTTATTTGCAGCTATTTGTCATATAGAGGGTACTTCTCAATATTCATATTACAGCACATCATTTATGTTCTTGAAAAATTATTCGATGCATAAACAGAGAATCCAAAGTCGGAACGCTCGCAAGAAATTCATGAACCCCAAAGGTCACGTGAGCAGGTTGGAATTGTGCTTATGAAGCATGCCACAGCAGAAAATCTTTACATAGATTTTCAAATCACTTCCCATTGGCGTAACTAGGATATTTTCCTAAGGGGGGCATGGTCCATTAGTTCTGAAAAATTGGAAGAATCTTTTAGAAGACCTTCTTATGATGTTATATATAGTCTCCTTTACCCCGCACTCATTATTAACTCCAAGTTATTTAGTTCTAACACGACACTGTCATGTAACATTTCAGTGAAAATTTTTTTTTTAAATTTACTTAAAATTGTATATTCCCTATATTCTGATGCTACTAAATAACTACCTAAAATTTACTCTAATTATGAAAACTCATAATGTTCTATTACTGTTTTACTCGAGCAATTCTGAGCGAAAATACATTATTCGTAAACGTTAACTGTCATGCTCTCAGTTTACTCTTACACAAGGGTAAAAGTGGGTCTGAAAAGATAGGGGGACGGTTGACGTCACGCCGTCTTTCGTGCCTATCTTTGCCCATTGCATTTTTTAGGAATTGGAGGGGCACCGTAGATAGTTTTGGAAGTGGGAGAAGGGTGTCCTCCTGTGTTCCCCTTTACTTTTACTCCTGCTCTTACATCTTTTAGAAACACAAATAAATATACAAGAAGTGACATAATTAAAAGTTATAACTTCTCAAAAATCAGTCATGGGCTATTCATTGCCGTTTACTAATGTTGCAGTTTAATTACATAAATCTTTGCGAACAAAGAAATGCAATAAATTTTTATACACAAAACATTTTTAACTAAAAAACAGAAACAATGGTATACAAAACAGTGGTAGAAATATAGTTGGGTAACTCCCGAACAACTTAAATATTAAAAAAAAATACAATTAGAGTGAAGCAGATCAACAATACGAGAGAAGAAGACATGTAGACGGACTTGAGGGACCCGTTTTCCTATAAAAGATGTTTCCCATTATCTTTTCAATTAAATATTAAATTAAACACCTTACAATTTTCGGGAGGACGTATGATAAGTGGCCCTGATGGACAAGCAGATGTTATTGTAAAAATTAAAACAACAAACATTTAATGAAACAAAGATTCAACCAGCAGAATTGATTGATAATAATGTTGATCACAATATTTTAAGAGAGAGAGAAAATATATCAACACTTATAATATTCCTGAATTACATTATGAGCTTTTAAGAGTATTGTTGTAGTTACATCGTTAGCGTCAACCATTGGGAAATATCATTACAGCCAGGGGACACCCACAAAGAGGTAAACCGGACCCGAACCCTCAAAAATATATATATATATATATATTTAATGATTGTGTTTTGTCTGTACCAGGGAGCACTCATGGAAAGTCCATCCAATTTGGATCGCATGAAATCATAGTGACTTGACATACATATGTGCACTTCCTTAATAAAACTATACTTGACTTAACAGTGAAATTACTATTGGTTTATTTCCGACGAACAAAGAAAAACTTAAATATTTATATTGGCTAATCAGTAAGCGCAAGAATTTCTCTAGATTAGGGAAATTTCCCTCAAACTACGAACACTGCTTGTTATTGCTGCGATACCCATGTAATTTTTTCAGTATGAAACTACAATATCAGGTTATCAGGAACATATTTTTTTCTTTAGCATAGCACAAATACACTCCCTTTTCGAAAGCAAAATATAAAAATTGTTCATGTGGTGCACAACTTACGCTACTTGGAAATTATTTATGGTTTACCCGGACGCAGAATAACATCATGTCTGTGTCTTGTAATACTGTACCCCTCCCAACTTTCGACACACTGAACAAAAATTTCTGGATGCGCACCTGATTACAGTTTATACCTTAAGAATGTAACTACAAACTTCAGTTCATAAATAATACTAATACTAAGAAGAAAGAGGAAAAGCAACAAACGATATTGAATAGTGACTTTTGAATGGGTATTATATGCGTAATTGCTTCAGTTTAGCAGTTCAAGAGCTCAGCTTCTTTTTTTCGTTCCTTTCTGTTTTTTAGTGTACCTTAATAATTTGCTCTGAGAGTCGTAACTGTTCAAACATTACTACAGTATGCTATAAATAAAATAATAAGACTGATTTATCACACATATATAAACAAGAAAAAATTACTACGTCAATAAGTGAATTACTTGAAAGAATACAAAAATTATTTACATTAATGAAGCTATCAAATAAAAGAAGTCGCATACAGCTCAAGTCGAGAGGTCACTATACTGCCACTATCACATTAGTCCAGGTATTTTATTACATTCAGGCACAAGACCATAGACCCATATTTAAAAAAAAAGTCGATAGGCGGACGAATATAGACACTATTAAACATGTCGAATGCAAGCATCATTAAAATTGTTATGCGTAAATTGAGGTAAATTAATAACATTATTTTCATCCAGTATAAAAATTCTGGGGAGGGCCAGCTTTGCTTCTAGGGGAGCCGGCACCCCCTGGACCCTTTCTAGTTCCGCCTATGTCAATTCCTGATATATGCTTTTGCAATGTGGAAGTGGTGATGCCTTGAGTCGCTCTCTCTCGCTCCCTCGCTCACTCTCTATTTATACAGAATATAAAAGTGGATGTATGTGCGTGTTTCAACATAATTCTGATATATCTAGAGCAATTTTAACTATATTTCTTACAGTCTGGAAAAGAGTACTGTCGGGATACATATCAAAAATGCTAGAAATGGGTCGAAATTAGTATCGAATCCATAGTTTCGTGGTCGCTTAGATGAATAGTTCTACTTTCAATTCAAGTAAAATTAAGCTCCCATTAGCACCCAGGATGGTTACGTAGCGACATAAAAATATCGACGTCAACCGATATTAGAATCGAATCGTAAGTTTTCAGCGCCGCTAACAGTGCCACATTTCCCATTAGTCCACATTTCACATTAGTCCCATTGCCTAGAGGGCAACATATTTGCAGCGTGCGAAGTTTAAAACATGAATAATATCTTAATTTTTTCCTTATGAAAAAAGTTAAAAATCAAGAGCAAATATACTATTTCATGAACAATCCTCTTTTACTATTGTAATATGTTTAATATTAGCGTTAGAAATCTAAAAATAATTCAGAACATGTTTCACATTTGTTATTTTTTGTTACGTAGTTGTAGCTGTAGCATCTAGTGAGTGGTATTTAATTGTAATAAATTCACTAATTAAGCATATTCGAATTAAGTTTTATTTTTAAGTTAGGGATGAAGGGGCGGAGAAATATGTAGTTATTGGGGACGACGAGAGCAAAAGTGCGTATGTTTAGCCGTGAATTAGAGATCATCTCTTGTTGTAGTTATGCAGACCTTGAATTCTTTTGCTGTTTTATTTCGGTAATCCCCGGGAGAGTATTGGGATGAGACTGTGCTTTTGACAATTTGTTTTTGGCAATACACGGGAGAGTATTGGGTTATATTAGTAAGCCGGACATGGTGTTGATTTTGAATAATCGGACAAAGTGTTGGAAAATAGAAACAACAAATGAATGATGTTACTATGGAGACATAAATAATGTGTAATCGTGTTGATGTAGAAATGGAGCCATATAAGTGGCTGAAGTCTTTTTTAAGTTAAGGAAAGTTAGAGCCAGTGTGGCAATTGATATTTTAGGGTTATGAGCCAAGCGTGGCTGTTGATAATCAGGTCGAAGAGCCGAGAGTGGACACTGTTATGGTAGGATGATGAGCCAAGAGTGGCTTTTGATATTTTAGTGGCTGATGGTAACGCAAAGTAGGATCATAGTTATTGTTATAATTTTTGGGATTCAGAAAGGCTCCTGTTTAATTGAGTGTATTGGTGTAAGTCAATTAAAGGTTGACAGTGAAAAGAAAATGGTATTTGTAAACTCTAGTAGATTTGAGAAGTTAATTAAAGTAATACTTTGCTTCACTGAAGGTACCAAAAATAAACAGATCTAACAATTATAATACATATCCTTAGGGGGGAGTAGAAGTCCGAATTTTTGCGAAAAATTGAGTATCTCACAAGTCGTTGAACTAAGAGCTGAAATTCAGCATATAACTCTTTATTAAAAATAAACAGCATAAGTCCTGACATTTTTTTATTTTTTTATGAGCGGGGGGGAGGAATTTTCTATATATTGGAAATTGGTAGTGGGTTAATTTGTAAAAATAATCGAAAACGTTTGATATTACTTGAGAAAGAAATTGAGTAATGAAAACTACAGTTCTTCGAATTTTATACCCACTGCTTTCTATTTATAATTGCAGAAGCTGGTGTTTAATATATGGAGCGTTCAGAACATAAGGGAATCGTGCCATAAAGTTGAGAGAAAATGGCCATAAAATTGGTATTCTGAACTTAATTACATGGGCATTTTCAATTAGTACGGCATGCTTAATTATATAGAAAATTAGTTTTTCTTTCTTTTTTACGTTCGTCTACTTTTCCTTGATTTGAGACTTTTAAATTTCATCCTATTTTCTACCGAAATGTGTATGTAAGGCAACAAAGAAATAATTATATATGATAAATTTAAATTCATTTTAATTCGGAAGATGAGAAACACTTTATCATTGTATATCTTAAAGGTCAGATCCACCAATATTGTAATAGAGAGATACAATGAGCCATTGACGGTAGAAATTCAAACTCCGATAAGTGATAATTTCATAGTCTTGTTTTATTACAAGTGTAACCTCTTTAGTCAATGGAGAGAAGGACGTGGATCATGGGTCAGAGTTGATGACGATGGGTTTTGGTCGGTCGGAGTTGGTCGCAATGTTTCAGAGTAGTTCATAGTTGGTGGTAGGTCGGAGTGGATCACGATGGATGATGGGTCAGAGTGGGTCAATGGGTCATTTGGGTGTTGGGTGATAGTAGGTCATGGTGGGTCGTGGATCAAATTTTCATTGACCCACACCATCTGTGGTTAAAATTGTACTAAAGAGAAGAGGCACCGAAGATGTATGTCGGCTATTATGCTCAAATTTTGCACATAGATAGTACCCCACCAGAAAGCAATAAATCTGAAATGGTTCACGGTACCACCTCCTAGAACTCGAGATGTAGGGGTTTGTCTGATTGGCTAAATTAAGACCTCAATGATTTATCCTTCAACAAGCAAACTTTTTATGATCGTTTCCGTGAAGAAGTCAAAAGAACATGTGCCTAGTAATCGTAATATTGATAGTTCGCGTCCACCCCGAGGTATTTGTTTAGTGTTTTTCTGACTCACCTAAGTATAAACAAATCACAGATATAGGTAATTTAACATATTTTGGGAGAGTAATTTTGTGGTTCGTTGGCGTTTCATCGCGTCTCTGCCAATGGTAGTAAAGTTTTCAAAATGGAACTGGTGCCACAGCTGATCGTCACTGCGGGACCACCAATTTTTGGCGAGAGGTCAATAGTTGACCATCTGTAGTCTACCGACGCTTACAGCTTAGAGTAATGAATGATGTCTTTGCCTTGTAGACTTCATGACTACCGAGTTATTATTATTATTATTTGTAGTAATAGTAGTATAATTGATAATAGAATAATTATATTGTCTATGTATTGTCTCGGTAGGACTACACACAGGATTTGGCTCGTTTTGGTTCGACTCGACTCTAATCCGAGTCCAGTTGGAGGAAAGTTTTCGCGCCGAGTCCTAGAGTAAACCTCAAAGATGTCTGTTTCGAGTCGAATCGAGTTTCAAAGAAAAGTCGCTCGTGCCCATTCCAACTAATGAGAGCTAATCGGAGTTAAGCGAAAGCGAAAGTCACACTATTTCTCTAAGCGACCCCGAAAACTATGAATTCGACACTAATATCGATCATTTTCTATCATTCTTTTATATGTATCCCCCTCCCATTCATCATAGGTAACCCAACAGCACTCTTTTTCAGACTATAAGAAATGTGGTTAAAATTACTTTAGGCCAGTGGTTCTCAATCTAATTCCTATCACGATCCCCTTTTATCACATCCTCTTGCCAGCGACCCTTTTATAATTTGTGTTTTATAATAAGCTTGTATGGAATTTTTAACATACCTATTTCTGTAATAGTAGAATCCATTTCTTGTTTATAGTGAACAGAGCCGTGGCATGGAAAATCAGCGCCCGGGGCGAGAGTATATGACGATGTCTCCGTACATATGAGTGAGGTCGACAGACTAACTGCGAAGCGCCACCATGGTTGGCACGAAGCTCAATACAATTTTCAAAAGTAAACCCTGCATTTCCTTGATTTTGAGCACATTTTATTACTTTTTCCTTCTATTTTATACATGTGCACATGCACCTTCCTAACATGAGTAACACACTTCCTCCGAAATTTGTGCCCCCTTTTTTCGGCGCCCGGCACTGACAGTGGATTAAGTAACTGTAATATCTATATTCCCAACGACGAAGGTGTTGGTTCAAGATGGATGTTAATCTCCTTCATTGAAGAGGTCATTAACGTATCTGATCTAAGCCCACAACTTCTTGACCAAATAATCGAATGATCATGCGACAAGTCTTTGCAACTGGTTTTCTGTATCGAAGACTTGGACAAGTTCTGCCTGATGAGGAGAAAAGAATATCCTGGTCTGGTATCTGCTGCTTTAAAAGTAATAATTCCACTTCGTACCTGTGCGAAAGTGGGTGTGTGTGTTTTATTTCATGGTAAACATTAAAACAAAGACAAGAAATCGCTTGTCAGTTGAAAATTGCTTGATAATGTTCGTCACGAAGATTGAACCGGGCATTGCTGTACTAGTGAAATTACACCATGCTTAGGTATCTCATTAGGTTTCAATTTTAATTGTATTTCAATGTGCAGGTTTTGTTCCTTGTGTATTTTTCTAGCATTTCTATATACAATTCTCATTAGTTTCATATCATACCCCTTTCATTTAAATTCATTTTTAAACAACTCTGCACCCTTTGAAAATGTTCAGTAGACTTATTTTTTATTGTGTTTACAGTAGGCCTATGTATAAAAATAAAAGTATGCCTATCAGAACAAAATTCAAAATAATATTTAAAAATAATTTCCGGTATTAGATTCTAACTATATTTATCTCTTCCGCTTATCTTCGCGACTCTCTAGGGGCTGCGACTCCCAAGTTGAGAAACCCTGCTCTAGGCATACATGAGTTATGTTGGAACATACATACATACACTTTTATATGTATAAATACAGATAAGAGAGGGTTGAGAGAGAGCGATTAAGGTACTACCCCTCTCAATCTCTTCACTTTACTTTTGCGATTCGTAAATTTCTTACGTGACAGTTTGGGGCTAGCTAGTTTTTTGTCTTGAACCACGATCCGATTATCGATATGCTCTACCTAAATTCTGTAATGCGAATATTGAGATGTTACTTGCGTATGAAAATAGCTGCAAATAAATACATTACATAACTTATTTATTGCTATTACACGATTTTCTTAATTTGTATTTAATATTCACATATAACATACCGACGTTCTGTCAATACCTCAGATGTTATATTTTAAAGATCAGTATTAATTATGTCGTGAAATGATATGAATATATATATATATATATATATATATATATATATATATATATATATATATATATATACAACTGATGAATTGTAATGTAACTATTTTACATAATTTTCATGCATTGAGGAAAGTAGAATATGATAAAAGAATCTCACCTGAACGGGTATCGAACTCACGATTTAAACGCTCGAGGTGTACCACTGAGCTAACATTACCGCTTTTCGGAATCTGCTTCTGAAATATAACTGAGCTCATACGTAAATTCTCTTTTTCGTATGGAAATCACAATCACGAAACAAGAGTGTGAATACATAGTTTCGAAATATTGTATCATTAAGTATTTCAATCAATGTTCTTTTTTTCTACACTTAATACCACTTCAACATGTCTTATTACATTTAACAGAAGGAAAACATATCTCTACATTTTTTCCCGATTGCTAAGGTTGGCTTGGAGGTTCGAACCAGCAGTTTTAGTTTTACTGTTTTCCGAAGATACTCGAAGTTGGACTTCGAAAGTGTTCGTCTCAAAACAGCTATCATCATATCGCTCAATTTGTTTGGTATATGTTTTTATACGTATAAAGTCAGTATAACAATTTATTCTTTAAACAGCTTTTCGTATGTATTAATATTCCTTTATAAAAACTGTTTTTAATATTATTATTACGGCGCACCATTTTCAGATTTCTTTGCGAGTCGTTGACCAAGTCGTTCTCCCCAATAGGCGTGTCATGCAAGTAACCAGTCACACGTCAGGTACTAGCTTTTACCTATTGCTTCCTGCTCACAGCTCAGAACATTGGTAACTATGGATAGACGTACAGCAGTAATTGCTTTATGGGAGTTGGAAGGCTATTCTGCAACTGCAGCTAGCAGGCGAGTAGGTGTCCCGGCCTCTACAGGAAGGCGATGGATTCGGAAATATGGTGCTACAGGTCAGACTGGTCATTTACGATCTCCTGGTCATCCGCATGTCTCAACCGAAGCCGAAGATGCGAGATTAGTAAACGAAGCCCGGTTAGACCCACTAAGGACGTCTAGACAGCTAAGGGAAGCTTCTCTCTTTCCTGGTAGTAAGCATACAGCTCTGCGAAGGCTTCGTCATGCTGGGTTACGTGGCAGTGTTGCTGCCGTGAAGAAAAAACTCTCAGACGACCACAAAATTTACCGTCTCGCGTTTGCACATGCGAATGTGGGTCGCAATTGGGAAAACGTAGTTTTCTCAGGTGAATCCATATTCACAACATCAAATGAGGGACGCCGTTTTGTGTATCGTCCGAGAGGCACCCGATATGACCCTGGATATGTGGCTGCTTGCAATCGCAGTGGCCATGTATCTATTTCATATTGTGGATGGATTTCCAGTCGCGGAGCAGAACAGCTTCACATAATTGAAGGACATCTGGACAGTGCTCAGTACTTAGACATTATGAGTAATATCATGGTGCCATCTGTACGAGTATTTCATCCTGATGGTGTAATTCAGTTCCAGTAAGACCAGTCGCCAATACATAATTCCCGTGTGGTTCAGGAATGGTTCGCAGGGCAGCCTGAGATTGATTTAATTAACTGGCCGCCTCGTGGAGCAGACCTCAATCCCATAGAAAATATGTGGGCAGAAATGAAGCGTACTCTAAGGGACAATTGGCCTGAGGCAGATCCACCAAGAACTCAGGATGACCTGTGGCATCTTGTTTCCGGAGCATGACTGGAGATAGGGGAAGGAGATAGATTTGTCACCCATTTAATAGATTCCATGCCCAGAAGAATGGAGCGTGTAATAAATTCAGAAGGGTCTTGGACACAATATTAATGTCCCCGCCTTAACTCCCGAAAACAGCCCTTTTCAGGGCTACCTAAACGCTTCTGAAAATATTTCTAGAAGTAAACCACTCCTTGTATCCGATTTCAGTGCAATTCTACTAACAAAAACACGATAAATCACTGCAAGCTTTGAACTCAAGACCTCTTCATTACCAAGCTTGTACTCTACCAGGGAGCTAACATGAACACGCAACCCAAACACGATTTTCAATTTCTGGTATTCGATGACAATGATGCTCATATACTTTGCAAATGGTGTATTCAACTTGGGATATTCCGCAACACACACACACACATAAACAAAGCGAGAGAGAGAGAGAGAGAGAGAGATACAAAAGCATATTCAACGTATTCGAATGAGACTCTAAGTAACGACATTCCGTTCTAAAGAGAATTTGTGTTTCTTCCCGTGACGTTAAGGGGATCAGGAAAAATTATGTGTCTTCAAGCAGGATCCGACTTTGGATACTCTGTTTATACACTTTCTATATCCGTAGGAATATACTGTATTTCACGAATGTAAAAACATGCTGTAATGAAAATATTGAAAAGTTACATCTATATGACAAATAGCTGCAAATAAATACACAACATAATTTATTTATTGCTATTGAACGATTTTCCTAACTTGTATTTAATATTCTCATATATAATACCGACCTACTGTGAACACCTACCTATCTCAGATGTTATATTTTAAACATAATAATTACTATGTTCTGCAATGATTATGTGATATATATACAACTGAGGTATTTTAATGTAATTAGTTTATATAATTTTTCATAGATTGCGGAAAATACAATTTCATAAAAAAATCACTGACCCAGATGGGAATCGAACTCGTAACCTTAAGATTTGAAATCCACACCTTACCAGTGAGCTAACACAAGGATTTACGGAAACATGCTTCTAGGGAAACATGTATAACGTTTCTCAAGATAATTATGACATTCATATCCAGTACAAACGCTGTTTTTGTTCTACTTTGACTTTTATTTTAGTACTCAGGCGATAATTATGTTCTATGTCTTAACTTTGAGCATTCTTTTACATATGGAAAGATTCTTTAACGTATCTAAATGTTCCATTACGTATGGAGAGCTAAATGACGAACAAGAATGTGCTGAGATAATGAAACAATATTTCGAAACCTTGTATTAAAGTATTTCAATCAATGTTGCTTTTTCTTCTACACTTGGTAACAAGTCTTATTATATTTAAAAGAAGAAAAACACATCTGCAAACTTTTTCCCGATTGCAAAGGCTGGCTTGGAGGTTCGAACCTGGTTTACTTTTTCCGAAGATGCCCGAAGCTGGACTTAGAAAATTTTTGCTTCAAAACACCAATAAAGGATGCGCTCAACCTTTTTGAGACAAGGTGTACATCTAATAATAAACTTTCAAGTATACCTATGCTGATCTTTAAAGTTACAAGTCCTTAAAAGTTACATTTACTAAACGTGTGCAGGAATTGTTAATAAACTCTTATGTTCATCTTCGGTTAAATTCGGATATTTTCGGAAACATTCGTGTAGTACATTTACCAAACGTGTACAGGAATTGTCGATGAACTCTTATGTTTATCTTCGGTAAAGTTCGGCAATCTTCGAAAACATTCGTGTAGAATTCTTGGAATACATTGTTCGTAATTTAGTATTGAAGAATCATTAAAAAAGAAAACACGTTGCCTGGTTGTACCCTACGTGCTGTAATTGGTCTAAAGACAATTTCATTACGACAATTTGTAAATTACAATTATCGAAAAGTAGTGAAGGATTAACCGATAAACTTAAAAGTATATCTTCGGTAAACTAAAAATATAGTTAGTGAGTGGCAAGTGCTAGTGCATCAATACAAAACTGAAAGAGTTACGGGAAGTTATTTTTATTACAGTTAACGGCAAGTATTAATGCAATTGCCGATAAGCTTTCAAGTGTATTGTCGGTAAACTTAAAACTAAATCTGTCGTGAACTGAAAAAGATACGGGACATTGTGATTTATATTTACTGGTAAGTGTGAAAGAAATCCTAAAAGTGTATCTTTAGTCAATACATACTGGATCATATCATAAAAGTCTAGTTACGGAACCTTGTCATTTGAAAACTGCGAAAAGAATTATCAAAACTTTTGTGTGCACAACAAATAACACTATTAATTTATTTATAATACACCGTCGTGTAAAATATTTAATGTTTTAAGAAACAATAATTCAAACTGCAATTACATATTTTGTGCAACAGTAATACAATGGAAGGATACTCTGTGATCTGCACCATGTTGTCAGCACAAGAAGCGCGAGGATATGAAAATCCAAATGAAGTTTTATTTACGTGGGAAGTGTTAACACAATGCCATGCTACGGGTGCAAGGGTAAGCAATGAAGCTTATTCCAAGCTATTGCAAGCGCTGTTTACGCATTTTGACTGTGATCCTCATGTTGTTTTGAAAAACTGTAAGTCTGCAAAAGATATTATTGATTTATATCATGTAGGCTTCTTTCGCCAACATAATATAAGGAATTTAGCTCGTGAAAAGTTTATGGAACATGTGTCTGAAGGAAAAACTTATAGTTTAACTACAGATGACTTTAGCGTGTTCATGGAAAATTTTATAAACTTTCCAAGTCCTAATACTAATTCTGTATCACAACCTAACATGTATGGGAGTGGTAAAACAAATGAATATTTTCGTATTGTTAATAGTACAACGAAACATTATACTTATTTTGGTATTACAGGAAAGGAAATTACAATTGAACGTATGCAAACTAGCGCAATTGATGATCCTGAAAAATATATTCAGTTGTTATTTGAATTTGTAAAGGACCATGTGTCATATGATGCCGACAATAGAAAGTTCTGCTTCCACGTTTAATAAACCAATATACATTTCGTGGCGTCAAAAGTCAGATTTAAGCTCCGACATTCTATTTCGTAATATTGAAAATGTTTCAAATAGTAATGAAAATTATTTATTAGGTGATAAGTAAATTTCAATATTCATATTGTTGATTCACGTAAAGGTAGGGGACGAACTAGGGGTTCATCAAAATTTGTTGATCTTGTAACAGATATGCAACAATGTACTATCCCAATACAAAAGGATGTGTATTGTCCTCCCAAGAGTATTATCGGCTGATCGGCTGATCATCGTTATAACTATGTACATGAATTGAAAAATCATCCTGAACGATTGATGAAACAAGCAAAGCATTTGTGTGTCAGTGCTAAAGTTGACATTGAAATCCGTAATGGGTGTACTATTGATGACGTGAAAAAGTTTCAAAATAAGTTAGAGCCTCATTATCAAATTGTTGTTTACGAGAAGAATGGTTTGACTCGAAACTACACTGTAATTTATCCGGGAATACATGCATCAAAGAAAATTTTGATTTTGTATACTGAAGGACACTACGAATTAATTACCAACATTACAACACTATTAAATAAAACAAGTTATTGTCAGTATTGTTTGGAAGGTTATCATCATGCAGAAAATCATAATTGTAACTTCAAATGCACAATGTGTGAAAAGTATGACAATGTTTGTAATAATAATAATAATAAACTTGAATGCATTGATTGTCGCAGACTGTTTTCTTCAGAAGAATGTTTTGCCAATCATAAAACGATGATTGTTTGCTGAAAGAGTTTATGCGAAACAAAGAAAATCTGTGTCCAATGTGGTGATATGGTTGACATGCGTTCACGCAAAGTCTGAACATGAATGTGGTGAAAGTTATTGTAAAACATGTCATACATATGTAAGCGATGACCATATTTGTTTTGTTCAAACGCCTACTGTGCAACATGTAGATACCTTTTTGTACACCCTCTTTGATGTAGAAACAATGTTGCTTCCTAAAATGAACAGGTAGAACAAGAACATCACGTGAATTTCGTAAATTGTATTCACGCCTGTTACAAGTGTAAGGACATGAAACTTGATGATACATGAATTGTATGAGGAGATAAAAATGTATTCCGTTCATTTGATTTCCACAACATTGATGGATTTGTTAATCATGTATTAATAACTCGGCCAATGTTTAAAAAAATCATTGTACTTTCCCATAATGGCAGTAATTATGATATGCAATTCTGTGCTAAAACTGGTAATAAACCATTATTTTACACCTGAAGTAATAATGTCGGGGCAAAAAATTGTTGAAATGCGTTTAGGACAAAAGATTTACTTCCGTGACACTTATTAGTATATGGGAGTTAAATTATCAAAATTACCTAAGACGTTAGGCCTTTCTGCAAATTTACGAAAGGGAGATTTCCCATACTTCTTTAATACTTTACTCAACCAAAATTATATAGGGAAAATTCCTGAGCTATAGTATTTTGATCCTGATTTAAGGAGCACTAAAGATCGAAACCAACTTATCATCTGGCACGAAAAACGTGTTGCTAGTGGTGAGGAGTATGATCTCCAAAAGGAAATGATGGAATATTGTAGAAATTATGTTAAAATTTTAGCAGAGGCTCTCATTAAATTTTCAAACTTAATTGAAGACAAAACAGATGGTATCCAACGTTTTATCGTCGCGCCAACTATTGCTAGTTTGGCAATACTAACGTATCGTACCTTATATTTACCCGAAGAAATTATTCCAATTATTCCACCCTATGGGTTTGGCCATCGTGATCGCCAAAGTTTAAAGGCAATGTATTGGCTATGGTACTTAGAACGTACTACTGGTAATGAAATTCGCCATTCTGGAAATGGCTTGGAAAAACGATTTGGGTGCTACAAGGTCGATGGATTTGAAAGTAAAACAAATACAGTTTACGAATTTCATGGGTCTTACTATCACGGGTGTTTAAACTGTTATCCTACACTACGACACGTGTCCCTAGATTCCACCTCTAAGCAACGTACATCACTACAAGATCGGTATGAAAAAATAACCACAAAAATGACATTTCTTAAAAAAATAAATCTTAATGTCATTGAAATGTGGGAATGCGAATGCGACCACATGCTAAAAGATGACAAAAAATTAACACTGTTTATTCAAACACACTGTCATGATCTTGTCGATCATCTGGCACCTAAAGATAGTTTTCATGGTGGACGTACCGAATGTTTCAATGCATTGTACGAATGTACCAGCGAAGAGTTTCTGGCGTATTATGATGTAACTTCGTTATATCCTTGGATGATGGCACGTAAACCATTGCCTATAGATAGACCAAAAATATACAAGGGACCAAGCTTTCCACATGTGAAAAGTATTCATGGATTAGTCAAATGTATCATATTACCTCCTAAAGACTTATATTTTCCAATTTTACCATATACGTGTAATGAACGCCTTTTGTTTGGGTTATGTCGTACGTGTATGGAACAAAGTTATAACAATTCCATTCATAATGATACCGAGCGTGTCATTACTGGTACATACTGTACTCCTGAATTTCATGTAGCTTTAGATCTCGGATACAAAATTCTACAAATTATCGAAATTTGGGAATTCAAATTATCCGGATCAGAAGATAATCTATTTAAAGATTATGTCAATTCCTTCTTAAAAATGAAGCAGGAGTCTTCAGGGTTTCCTAGCTGGTGCAAAACTAAAAAAGACCAAGAGAAATATTTTGCAGACTATTATGTCCATGAATGTATTCAGTTAACGGAAAATAACATTGAATCAAATCCTGGCCTAAGGTATATTTCCAAAATATTCCTCAATTCCTTATATGGAAAATGGGGACAGCGAACAGATTTATCTCAATCGGTAATTGTAGATACTCCAGAAAACTTTTTAAGTTATCTATGGGCACCACAATATGAGGTACGAACTGTATTGCCTACTGGAAAGCAACATCTCATTGTATCATATAAAAACATTGAAAACAAAAACAAACCATGAAAATTTCTAATGTTGTCCTTGCATCATTCATCACCTCGTGGGCGCGTCTAAAATTTTACGAGTTATTAACAGCTGTACATCCTGATCGTGTATTGTACTGCGACACTGATAGTATTATGTTTGTACAGCGACTAATGAAAAGGCTCCACTTACTATGGATTCCTACCTGGGTGAACTAACTAATGAAGTTCCTGATTGCTGGAAATGATGTATTTATAGACTTAAGGCCAAAGAATTATGCCTATAGAATGAAAGAAGTTGAAACGGGGAAAGTAGAATATGTGTTTAAAATTAGAGGACTAACTTTAAATCATCATGCACGACAGGAAATTAACTTTATCATTTTTATCAATTACTTCGGAATAAATTTGACAGAAAATAGTTACACAATCCAGGGAGAATTGTACGTAAACCAGGGTTTGTCATCCTATCCAGGTCTGAAACTAAAGCACATCAGAAAGTTGAAAATAAAAGACGACGATTAAATCATAACTGTATTACTGACTATAGGACATTGCCATATGGATATCAAAGTATTAAGTGTGTTAAATGATTGGCATTGTGTATATATAAGTAAATATGTAAATAGTAAGCTGTGTAAAGGTAACATGGTGTCATAACATAGTTATAATATCCTCAAATATGTTCATAAGTTTTTCACAATTATCAGTTGGTACTTCTACGTATATATATATATATATATATATATATATATATATATATATATATATATATATATATATATATTTATTTATATATATATATACAATGTAAATATGGGAATAAGTTATTAAAGAATATTGTAAGTATAGTAAATACCTTATTTAAAATATAGAAATATATATCTCAATATTGCAAATAGAATATTGTAGACTATATAAATTCAATAAAGCATTACAATTTACGATATTATGTTTTATTCCTATACCTATATGCAAACAAATATTGATATATTGCGATGTGTATTCTATATAAGATAAAAGAAAAATACGTATGCTTCATATAAGGTTATTTATACGTATTTATAATATTTTATATTCCTACAATAAATCATCCTAAGTTGGAAACCATGTTGACGCTATAATGTCTTCTACAAGATGTAGCATCTTAGAAGTAGGTAAACGTACCAATATTTTCATTAGAAGACTTTAGTTACAAGATATCAATAAGTAAATGTGTTATACTACAGTCATATCGTTTGTGCTTAAAATACAACTAGGACATATCTAACAAACACCTACATACGTAAAAATCACAATACATATCCCAACATTGCATTCAAGGTAATGTTAAAACACTTATATACATAAGGACTCACAATATATAAGCATGCAATACAAACCAAAAGTTGGACGTTATGCAGCCTAGCATATCACCAAAAACAAGTTATGCAACCCTACATTATGTTAAAATAAGGTTACATGCATAAAAAGTCACAATATATATCTCTACAATACAAACCAAAAGGTACAAGCTATCCATCGTATTCTTATATCAAAAAGGTTATACAACCCAGCAACACATGCTTAAAACACTTGCATGCAAACGTAAGATAATATGTCTAGAATATGGTACATATATTCCTGTCCACATATCAGAAACTATATACATACCTACACCCATTCGCAAACTATTCACACACACACACACAGATATATATATATATATACATGTAATTTGTCATTGATCTTAGTTTCGTACACCTATATACCCTTACATCATCCAAAAGATGATATTCTATGCTAAAATCCCATATCAGCTAGTGAAAATCCCATATAAATATATAAAACACTTTTCTTAGAGTTGCGTCCGTTTCCTCCCACAATATCTGATACATTTATGTACAATATGTACTATTTTACACTATATATATCCCAATATACCTCTAAAATATACGATAAACACGAAAAATCATTTTTTCTAACCCTTTCATTACCAATTAATTAATATTCATATATAATTAAGTCATTAATCCAGTTTTTTTAAAAAAATAAACTAATTTATGCAGAAATATCTTAAAGAAATCTTGTTTGAAGCCTTCTTCCAAAAGCAGAAAAGGAAGACTCACCTTACGTAAAGATTTTATTCATTCTTTATTCTATTCAAACTCAAGTAAAAAGGGTCGATCTTCCTGTAACCTCAGGTAACAGGGTCGTTAACAAACTGGATGACAAGTGACAAGCCAATTGAAGAGGGTTCCTTTACTCAAGAAAGGACTTTACACTTCACCCCAAATCCTCTGGACCACCAACATTCATACCATTTGGCACTATTCCTTTCTTTAGATGCCGTCAAAGGATTCTCTACATCTTCTCAGTCTCCCACCTCTTAGCTATCATTCTATGTCATTTAAACAATACCGTATTCTTCACATTTACACTACTTTTAAATACAAGTAATATCTTTACGTCAGAAATACATAAAAGGCTATTCTGCATCCTACAGCTACAGCATTCACCTAAAGCAATCTGTCAATTTCAAATGTTTATAACTTCTATTCTTGGAAACCCACAAAGATCTAAATTATGTGACAGCTTCATGATGTTGTCTTTTTCGAATTCTAACCTTATGTATCTCCCACCCCCTATTTCCGGGACCCCCTACGTGCGTAGCATGGTTACATTTTGGTATATAGCTACTCCTTCCCCCTCTTCCTGCTCCCTTCCCCCACTGGTTACCTCACCTTAGGACCTCACATTCTGTCACCATGTGTCTTCTTCCTTCACCAATTTTCAATTAGTTTCTTGAATACAAACATCAGTTCTTTTTAAGATTAACAGAAACCTTTGTGGACATCCCCTCAAGTTTATTAAGCTATACTTTAGCACTTCAGGGAGAAAGAAGAAAGGAAGAAACAAGTTTCTTAAAGGCTTGGGAAAAACAGTAAGTAATCACCATAAATTGTATAAAATCACCATAAATTGTACCAAAAATAGGATAAAATGCGTAAAAATTTAATAAAAACATATCATTTTTATCATAGGAAATTTGCGCCAATTTTCGTGAGATTTTAGGTCTTTCCATCAATTTTCGTGAGATTAGGGGTCTATACTACTGTGGCCACCCAGCACAGATTGTTTTGTGCTTTTTTGCGCTGTTTCTATGGTAGACATCTGGAAGTCTTATTTATACGCAAATCGTAAAAGAATTATAATTTATCAACAATTACTTCTAGACGTCCCCTTGAATTTTATTTATGCCAAGTAAAATATATTCCGCCCAGTGGAAACCGTCTAGGGGACAGTAAAAAGGAAATTGGTGAAAGAATTATAATTTTTCAACACTTTTTCCTAGTATTGCGCCACAAGTAAACCTGTACCCAAGATCGTTTAATCACTACTTCATTTCTCCTGTATTTTTTTAAATTGGAAGTTTTCGCTCACATGTGAAACAAGTCCTGCAGTACATAATCTAGTGGATCTTATTAGGTTACTAAAGAGACGCTAAATACTTGAGAATACTAAAGAAACACAAACCTTGTCACGGCACTAAGCATTGTGAAAAATTGTCCACGTTTCTCTAAGATAATTATTTTCCTTTTTGTTATTTAAGCTTAAAACTTATGTACAAATACGAACTTGCATTCGTTCAGGTTTATTTTCGGCGCACCACCCGGAATAATTGATGAAAAATTTTAATTATTTCACCAATTTCCTTCTTATTGCTTCTAAAATATTTCCACTCGGCGACATGAAAATATCACACCTGGCACAGATAAAATTATTAACTGGTTCTAGCAGCCAAGTTATCCTTTAACCTCCAGTTGGTTACCGATTATTTTTCTCAGTGTACCACTCACCGCGCTAACGTTTTACCCTTGGAGTACGATTTCTGCTTGGAAATAGCGTTCCTTTGATTGTATTATAGGAGTGCAGCCTGTACACCACCTCGCTTTATTAAGTATTTTTGCCATAAGAAAAGGTTGCGGGTCACTTTCTCACTCTATTATACAACAACTATTCACAAAAAGACAAAATCAAGCTATCACCTATAGCAGTAAGTCAGAGCACGTAATCTAAAAATTATCCAAACTAACCTAACCTAAATTTAGGGATTTACTGTTGTTTGGCAGAACCAATTTGAAAATCGAAAAAAATGTACCCAAACGTACTCCGATCGGTTATATTTGGTTGGATTACATTAAGTTACGTTCGATTACTTTACATTAGGTAAAGGCATAAAAAGTACAGTACAAAAAACACAAACCAACCTGTGCTAGTCAGGGGCGGATCCAGGAGGGTTTTCTGGGGGGAGGTAGGTTGTAATACTATTACTTAGAGCTACTTTTAAGTACTCCGAACTCTGGAATGGGTTTTATTTATATATAAAATAAGAAAGTTTCCTCTTTTGGGAGGGGCAATCGCCCCGATCGGTCCCCCTGGATCCGCTCCTGGTGCTATTTGGCCACTAAAAAGCACGAATTCTATATAACTGTGTCAGGGCAAGGCAACGCTGGTGGGCCCGTGCGGTAGCGCGGGAGTGAGTCCGAAGGAAACAAGTGCGTCAGCGACGGTGGGTACACGCGTAAGCGAGGGTTGTAAAAACATGTGGGCTTTGGTAATCATACTTATTTCAATATCACTTGTTATGGTTTCATACTAGTAACGCTTCAGTTGTAAACATAAAATACAGCTTTCGTACACTGTGCAGAAATACATTGCCGTTGAGTTAGAAGCCACTTTCTTTAAAAACTAAGACATGTAAACCTTCGCAATTTGAAGAAGAAAATCGTGTACTACAGTTTCTTAACTGTCCCTCGTTTTTTCTAATAAAAATTAAGTGAAATCTTTAAGTTTTTTGTCCCACGATTATGCCGGTTAGGCTAAAGAAGACGGTGATGGTGAGTAATGAATGAAATGGTGGAATGAAGAAAGTGTAAATAAATGGGAGAACCCCAAGGAAGCCCATGCAGACGGTGTTTGTCCACCACAAAGTTCACATGGCGATGGCTGGGATCGAACCCGGGACCCCAAGCACCAGAGGTGAACGTTCTACCACTGAGCCAGCGCGGACCCTACCATCAGTCTCCAAATCCTACATCACAACGTCCAAGGATTAGGAAATAAAATAATCGAATTAAAAATTATTTTGGAAAATGAATTAAGTAAAACTGATGTCTTGTGTATATCGGAGCACTGGCTGAATAAAGAGGAAATAGAAACAATTTCACTCACAGGTTTTAAACTATCTGCGTACTACTGTAGGGAAAATATATCCCATGGCGGTATTGCCATATTTGTCAAAGAGGACTTTCGTATCAAAGTTCTAAGGAATACCCTCACATTGAACGTTGAGAAAACTTTCGAATCTGTAGCAGTTGAATTTTGCGATCATAATTTAATACTAATCTGTCTCTATCGCACGCCAGACAGTAATGTCAATGACTTTTTGAATAAATTAGAAAGGCTTACATCGGAATTCTCGTCCTCTAAAAAGTCGTTAGTAATTTGTGGTGATATTAATATTGATTTTTTACTAAATAATAGCAAAGAAAAAGATGATCTCATTTCACTCTGCACATCATTTAATCTGAAACCTATCGTAAATACTCCTACCAGAATAGGCAAAACAAGAATCTCTGCTCCTTACCAAATTATAACTCCACGTGATGATTTCGTATCTCATGTTGATGTACTAAACCTAGGCTATTCTGATCATAATGCTCAACTTCTTTATTTTTACACAGAAATAATTAATAAGAATACAAACGTGGGCATGGAATGGTCCGAACGGCGTTCATTTACACCCACTAACGTGGCATATTTCAGATACTTGTTGAAAACTGAGTCGTGGGAAGTTTATATTGAATGTAATGTTAACGACCAATTTAATTCCTTTTTATGTATATTTACTCATTATTTTAATATTACTTTTCCTAAACAAAAATTTAAGATAAATAAATCGGTAAATGTCAGTTCGAAGTGGAAGACTTTTGGAATAAAGGTTTCTCTAGAAAAAATGCGCTATTTACATCAACTATCCCGATGGTGCCGTACTCCCGTGTTTAAACGATATCACAAAATGTACAGACGAGTTTTACATAAGGTCATAAAACAGGCAAAAATGTTAGAGAATGATAGTTACATTGGGAAAGCTTCCAATAAAATGAAAGCTACATGGCAAATTATTCGGAAATAATCTGGGGAACGAAAACCCTCCTCTAAGATAACTAGCGTTTCTTGTCAAAATAAAATTATTAAAAATCCGACTGAAATTGCAAATGCTTTTAACGATTACTTCACGAATGAAGTGGAAAAGCTTATCACTAATAACGTGAACAATAAACTATCTAGCAAACAATACATTAGTAGACATAACGATATTTTCGAAAAATCATTGTTCTTGCACCCAGTAACTAGTCAGGAAATCTTAAATACTACACTGAAAATGACAAATAAGAGTTCTTCAGGATATGATGAAGTTTCTGATAAAATTCTAAAGCAATGCTGTTATGAAATTGCTGATATCTTATGCTTCATAGTAAATAACTCATTTAGTAGTGGCGTTTTTCCTGAGGCATTGAAGCTAGCAGTTGTTAAGCCCTTATATAAAAGTGGCAAGAAAGATCTTACATCGAACTATAGACCAATATCATGTCTGTCTACTTTCTCTAAACTTTTTGGAAAACTTATCTATATAAGACTAGTTAGTTTTCTAAATAATTTTAACTTAATATCTCCTGCTCAAAATGGCTTTAGATCAAATTAGTCTACTGAAACTGCTCTTTACTCCTTTCTCTATTCTGCTTTAAATTCAATAAACGCTAAGAAATATACAACCGGCATATTTCTTGATCTTAGCAAAGCTTTCGATACAATTGATCATCAAATTTTACTTAAAAAATTGCAAGATTATGGTATTAGGGGAAATGCTTATGAGTGGTTTAAATCGTATATATCCAACAGAAGGCAAATTCTTGAAATTAACTGTCAAACTCGAGACACTCAGGGAGTAAGCAAATGTTATTCAGACACCAAAGAGTTAAAATTTGGAGTTCCTCAAGGTTCCATCTTAGGCCCTATTCTATTTTTAATATATATAAATGATTTGCCACAATGTTTAGACTCTGCTAAAATTGTTCTGTATGCTGACGATACAAATATATTAGTAACTGGAGAAACTTACGTTGAGTTATGTAATGCAGTAGATTCCACCATGTCTGCCGTCAGTGACTGGATGGATAAAAATAAACTAATACTAAACACAACAAAGTCTTCGTGCATGTGCTTTCACGTAGCAAAAAACGAGATAAGAAAACGCCCTTGTGTAACAATTAACGGCAAAACGTTGAATTACGTCTCGGATATCAAATTTCTTGGTCTTTGGGTGTCAGATACATTAGATTGGAAAATTCACATTCAAAAATTATCTAGTAAATTGGCTCAAACCTGTTACATGTTAAAGCTTTTACGAAATAGCGTCAGTCAACATGTTCTGCTCACAACTTATTTTGGACTTTTTCATTCTAAATTGAAATATGGTATTATATTCTGGGGATCTACTACACTGCTAAATTCCATATTCGTTTCACAAAAGAGAGCTTTATGGTTTATGACCGGAAGTAAACCTCGAACTTCTTGTAAACCCCTATTTAAATTTCTTGAAATCTTACCTCTTCCATGTTTATATATATATGAAATTCTAAAATTTGTAAGAAAAGATATACAGATAGATACAAGCACCTTCCGGTTGAACTCAGATATTCATATGCATAATACAAGACAAGCGTCTGACCTTCATGTAGAGTCCTCACGTTTAAAAGTACATAAGAATAGTACATTTCCTACGGCAGTGAATATTTATAACAAGCTTCCTTCCATTTTAAAAAACAAAACATCTGGTTTCAATAAAGCAGTCAAGTCGTACCTACTCGAGCACTGTTTCTATTCTGTAGAAGAATATCTCGCCTGTAGTAAATAATGTTTAAAGTATATATATTTTGTATATCTATAATGTAAGGTTTTATTAACTGTTGTGTTGTTTTATATCGCTGTATGTAAATTAGAATAATGAAAAATTGTACCCTTTTTTTTTTTTTTTTTACATAAATTCACACTACTTTAATATTGCATGTAGATTTAAATCTATACATATGTACACATTCAGTGTTCTTATGACGTGTCCAACTCATACGTTCACGTTGTGAACAATTTGTATGAAAAAGGATGAAAATAAATACAATACACTACAATACAATACATTGTAATCGAGTTCTTGATATACTTTAGGGGGTCCGTGAAGGTAAGCAGAAAGGTAACAAATAGAATCGAAGTTAATACACAGGTTGGGCTAGGTAGTACCATTTAAATCACTTCCTTTGATACCCCCCCAAATTTTACATGCCAGAGACGCGTGCGCGGGAACATACTATAACCGAATCTTTTTCATGCGCAGCGACAATTAACATATGTAACACAACATGACAATTTGAATGTATATGCATAATATTAAATTAACTTACCGCATGTATATAGCTCTTATCATAAACATTCTTTCCCCACTTGTAAACTCACCTCAACGAACTTTGTTTGAAGCAGTTCACCCACACTGCATCACCATGTGACAAATGAAGAACGCGAACCGAACATACAGGCAGCGCAACCAGACTACGATTTCTGCAATCAGGCCCTTCAGCGGCAAAGGCGGCTCGGCGCCTGTCCGAGCATCTTTCCAAGGTCGGTCCGTCCGCTGTTTGCCGACCTTCTTTCGGCTCCTTTACTTGTCGGCACGCCGCCAGCGTTTCGGCGTCTTTCCGACAATATTTGCCGCGGTCGCCGTCCGCTGTTTGCCGTCTTCTTCCAAAATGTTAGTCAAGGATCCTCCATTCCACCATTTCACTCATCTCTCATCATCACCGTCTCCTTTAGCCTAACCGGCATAAGCGTGGGGCGTATTGCATTGGCATCAGCATCGCCAAAGTTTGGATTATGAGCGGTTATTCGAGGTAGAACACCTCTGTCAACTAGCAAATATTTAAAACAAACATTCTGCACAATTACTTCGATCTCACGATGTACCGGGTAATGAAGCAGATGATTTCCTAATAACGACATATAAAACAATTTTCCGAATAACTAATGGGCAAAACAATTACTTACAATAATAAGGGGAGAAAGAGATTCCTGAATTTACTTGTCTCTCACGCAGTTAAAAACTTGGGTGTTTTTAAGCAACACTACTAATGCAACTCTTAACAATAAACACAATTATAGCGCTAAAATCTCTCAATTAATTTTAAATGTTTCAGTCTCAAAAACTACAAGTTACTTTCCATGTAACACACGATTTGAACCAGCTCAATGCTTGGAGCGAAAATGAGTTTAATGAAGGAAATTATAAAGATAATAATTTTCTTTAAGTAAGGAAATTTTGAACTCGCCTACGAGATAAAATTAACGAATATGATTTACTGCTATGTTTTCCATAAGCAATAAAGAACCTCGTTTTCTTAGATTGCAATCGTCCGTCAATAATTTAATGACTGCTGTCGGAAAAAGATGCAATGCTACAGAAGTATTGGCACAATCAATTTCTCAGCTAAAAGACTGAAAGCTAACGCTTTTGTATTGGGCCAGAATTTCAGATGGAGATGAAATTCTTCGAGTTTCAATGTAATCTTCAAATTCAATTGACAAGATGACAAATTTAGTAAGATTTGTAAAACTTGTACGATTGGTAATATTTGTAGATCAATCTTTCTTTCATTTTTCTTTTCTTCCTTTTTTTAACGATAGTCTATCCGGATATTTGGGAAAAGTATACGACTGCAAAGATTGTTCTTTGATGTGATTTTAAAATCAACATGTGATACTTTTCCAGAAGAATTTTTTCTTCTCGAGGAATAATTTCTTTTTGAGTGTGTACATAAGAAATGTGCAGGTTAGTACTATGTATACAAACAACCAATACATCTTCCGATTTATGCAACCCAATACAGTTTTGACTGTAAACCAAATTTCTGCGGTTTGACTGCAAACTTTCTCGCAAAAATTTAACGTGTATGTGTGTGTGTGGGGGGGGGTAGATAAATGGTAATATATCGCTGAAAAATATGTTCAATTAAGATAAGAATTAACAACGTAATTAATTAACGATACCTCTGGAAAAAAACTTATATAATACAAACGAATTTTCTGTTACCTCATTAATTTACTTTAGCACCCAGTGAAATTTAATTTAACAACACAATGAATTACAATGACAACCAAAATTACAATATAATTGATTTGTTGAATTCCAGCTTTCCGCGATAACACCAGAATTCACAGGCGGGAATGAAGTTAATTTAAATCCTGATGCGAAGCACAACTGAACACCAATTTTCATTTTGTGGCAGAATCGAATGTCACCACAAGAACACCAACTTTTTGCACAGCAAGTTACCAAATTTTATTTGAAAGCGGGTAGTAAGAGCAGCGGGAGGTAGGCTAAGTATTCTACCACTAGCAAGCAAATATTATGTTAGTAGCAGGTTATTTTACATATTTTATCACTTCAAACCAAATTTTAGTTGTTGGCAATAGGTAACTATCCCACCGCTTAGCGACCAAATATTAGGGTAGTGGCCACTGGTATGTGACATATTTCACCGCTGCCAACCAAATTTTTGCCGGTGGCAGGAGGCGATCAAAACTTTTACGGCCACTTGTGAGGGAGTCCCACCACAGGTCACGAACATAAAAAGAGATTATTATCGACGCTATTTCTACCGAAGGTTGCCGGAACCAAACTAAAAGAATAATTAATAAATGACCACCGTGAGGTCTTGAGAATATCACTTACTGGAAGAGTTGTCTGACATTTAAAATGAACTGGAGGTGAGCAGTCTCTTGGCTCAACAGTTAAATTATTAAGGTAAGGAGGAGGTCCGTCCTGTTCAAACAAGGGCCGACCAACAAGGCTGTCGGCAGCGTGACTTGATAGAGAGATGGGAACAGGATATTTTGAGTGCCTACGTATGACAATAACAACACCAACTAATCACAAAGTTCAAAGCACGAGTTTAACAAAATTAGCATGAGTTAAACACGAGTGAGAGGCCTGGATTCACGAATGTCTCGCAGGTAATTGCCAGCACTTTGGGGCAGTGACGGCTCCAAAGGGGGTCACTAGTTAACGTGAAGCCCATACAACAAAGAGATTAATTAGCACAGCAAAATAAAGGACAACTAGGACTCGTACAAAGAAATAAATATTTGTAGCGGGACGACAACTTAAGAATAAGACACTTATTACACAACAATGAATTCAGTTAAAGCTAATACAATGTAAACAATATTATTAACACAATTAATGGACCTCAAATATGTAAATTTACACGACAGGGTCAGGATTGACTATACTTAATCAATCAAAAGAAATATTAGTTTCATTAGAGACTTTGGTAATTTAGCCTAATGGCAACTTAATCGATAAAACAATAAAATGGAAGAGATAGTTATCGCTAACAACCTTAGTTGTAGTATCACTTTATGAAAAACACAAACATTGAAATCGGATATCGGGTGCATGGAATTACACGTGATTCTGAGTCGATGCGAGGAGTCAAGATGCACAATTAGGATCACCAAAACAATTTAAATCACTCACCTCGCAATTAAACACCTACCGAGATTGAAGAGTTCCAAGTGGCCTCTGGAGATGTCGTCGAGTCGGGTACAAGTCCAGTTGAGCTTAGCATGGCAAGATGTTCACTGCGACCAAGAATTCCCAGAAGGCGTCTGTATTGGTTCGAGCGGTAAAACCAACAAGATGCTATCACTTCCTACGGAGAGCGAAGTCCTTTCTCCAATCGGAATTCCCACGGGCGAATGCAGAGATGGTACTGGAGTCGCAGAGCACACAGGGTGGGGATGTTTTACTAAACTTTCCAAATGACAGAAGGTGAAGCACTCAGTCCTCGATAGGCGTGACTGGCGTAGTGGTTCACGTAACAACAAGATAACAAGAGAGATGTTCGTAATAATACAGTAGACTTAGACGAACGGCTTCTTCGGAGGTACTTTCTGAGAGAATATTAGAGTAGGTGAGGTAGTACTTTGAGAACTTTAGATAGGCGTTGTAAATGACTGGAACGCCGAGTTAGAAGTAGTATGAGTTTTATTGAATATTGCTTTTGTACAGCACAGAAGAGTTTATAAGCGATATGTTTGTTACACAGCAGAGGTGACGTTAGATGACGCCTAAGTCCAGTGGCGTAAGCGTGAAATTTGAGGGGGTCCGAATATGACCAATGTTAAAGAGAAATAAGGGCAGTTCAATGAAGAGATCGAAATGTGACTGCCGGCATGTAGTAGTAGCAAACTTACTAGAAACAAAGTTCAGCACAATAACAAAGTTCTTACAGTCTGCACACACGAAACGAAAGCAGAGATGGTCCTTGGTAGGAGAACGATGACGGAGTTCTCCACTAACACAGTGTAATAACACACTCTGTTAATGCACTAAGTTCTTCTCTCTGTGAGTAACAAAATCAGAGAAGAGAGACAAAGTCCGGCGGGCGAAGGACAGAAGCCTGAGCCCCGGCGACGAGCACGGTGCTCGTGTCTCCGTGTTAACGCAGCACTTCTTCCCCGTCGAAGACGATGGATTTTCTCCGAAGGGCAATGAGCGCGAGGCTCGTCCCTCGAAGACAACGCATTAATTTCCACTGAAACTGTCTGGTAGAGCTGTTTTGTATTCAGGGATTTTTTCACACGTTACGTACATGAGCGTATAATAGGGTGGTGTCTTTCCAAAAGGGAGGACACTCGTGTGCAATAAAATTAGTCATTGCGTTTAGATTGGATGCTGATTATCTAGACGACTATTTAGGGTGTTAACTAGAATAGTCACGCATGCGTGTTATTATAAACAGTATAAGGCTTTAGCGTCATCTAGTACATAATATCCAAATTAAAAGTTAAATGTTAATTTGATAATACGAAGAAATTCAGGCGTTATAAGGGTTTTATAGGTTTCTTAATAGTTTCACAGTGATACTAAAAATACAAGTATTCAGTAGACGCTTATTTTATACAGTGTCAAAATAGACATATTTAGTATTTTTGAATTGTCAACTTCGGCGCCAAAACGTTAGTTATATGTCTAGCATGTTTTTGAAAGCATCTGGACTTAAACAGAGAACAATGAAAGTATTCAGAAAATAACATCAGACCCTCAGATAAGACACAAGGGTTGGATATTCCCTTGCACGTGCAGCGAATCGAAGGTTATAGGTTACCAATTCAGATCTGTTTCTCAAGATGCAAAGAGGGGTGAAAAAGATATGAGTTTCCTCCTACGAGACAACAGCGAACTTTAGATATTCGTCTGGCTTAGTTATTTCACAGAAAGAACAAAAATATAAGGAAAGAAATCTAACACTGAATAATACCTGCAGTAATTAGATGACAATAAAGTAATTAAACGGTTTTTAAATACTAATTACTAATTAATAACAATAAGAAAAGAAAAAATTAGATCGGCCCGAAGGTGCCACAGGTCGGCCGCTACAGTGTGTTCGTTTTACAAAGGCCGGCCTTTTTCCTGCCACTATAGAAAGTAAGAGTGTACTGTATCAGAGAAATATTAATTGACGTATGTAAGTGAATATATCTGTAATGAAGTCATAATTACTCAGTTTTTGCATCGTACATAGTTTCCTCATCCTCATTAATCTCTTCACCCCCGCTTCCTAAATTCCAGTTCTAGTATTCTTTTTTGAGCAAGGCCATTTAATGGGGAACTGATGTCTCATGTAGGCTTATTAACTATAGCATCAGCAAAAAGGAAAGTAGGGTTTAATTTGCACTAATTTTAGAACATAACGTTAATTATTAGCTAAATAATAATTATACGGAGCGAGCTTAGGCTAGTTGTTAGGATTCTTGCTTCGAATTAGGTAATACCGGGTTCGAATTCGGAGACCAGCCATCCTGACAGAATTTTCCAAGGTTGTTCCTCAGTTATACTGGGCAAATGCTAGGTTAATACCTTGATCTAAGACTCTGGAGACCTTCTTTCCATTCCTTTTTCAATGTTGTTTTCGTCTGTTGATTACTACAGTGTAAAGTGGCTTCTGACGATGTATCTAGTAGCTTATAGTAAATAAACAATAACGACATAATATATCTTGACAAAATGTGTGGGTCAATTTAACAGCAGCCTTACATTCCCGACAGATAGCTGAAGTTTTAATATCAATTTCCTGACTTTTAAATACTCTTTTCATGTTGTTTTAGCTTTCAATTGTCTCATGTATGTTCCCACTGAGAATTGAAGCTGAGATCACATGAACAAATGCGAATATGTTAAATATTTTTGAACACTTTAATATAAAAAACACAAAACGCTTCAATGGTAGATGCATGAATATGTTTTAGTTACGTCCTGCAATGTGTGATTAAAGAAACCTGGAGGGTGAAGAAAAAATAACAGAAATCTCTTTTATATTTACTCCTTCAACAAACTCCCGACCTCTGAAGAGCAAGCCATAAGTTAGGTAATAAAGTCATACAACGAACACTTTTATTAATACTAATAATACTGCACAATCATATCTCTCCCCTGAAATTCTCGTGTGTATGTTTAAAAATCTACTGTTGTTCCACGCCAACCAGTCTATATTTTTTGTTGTACCTTCGAAGTGAAAGATATTCATTATTACATTTGTTGGACTTTAGTGAGTTGGAAACTACAATTAATAAAGAGTTTGTTTTGTCTATTATTCCTGCGATTAGAAAGGCCTTATCTAAAAGAAATTTCATTTGTATATGAGAAAATAGTAAAGTTTATTTTCTACGAATAAAATAAATTTCAATGTGAAGGTAACATTAAGTTTTAAAGAGAAGCTAAACAGAAGAATTTGTTACCATTTATATAAGTTTTCAGATAATTCACTATACTCTGAAATGGGAAGAAGTCAAACTTGGAAACATTTTACTAGGGAGACTTCGTCAGAAAGTGCAACATGTAAATATTGCATGGTTAAAATAAAATAAAGAACAAAGGTAGCACAAACGTGTTATGAAAACATTTAAAAGCACAGCGACCTACTATATTAGTGAATCCGGAAAAAAGTTTAGACGAATTTTATATATTCAATTTTATTATCACAAGTTTTTATACGAATCAAGATCTGAGACTCGAATTTCGGAATAAGCTTTTAAATGTGTGGGTTCTACATTCACTATTAGTCAGGGTTGGCAGATTTGAACAATGTAATAAACCTGCATGAAAACAGTTTTTCTTTCTTTCTTTTTCTAATGGTGTAAACTAAAAGTACAAGCCAGGAGGTTCAAAGTGGAATGAACTTAAATTGTTAGTGTATTTATTCACTTCTAGTATTGATATGTAAATTAAATGAAGACTGAATTTCTGACTCAGTGAACTAATTTGGACTAAATTGATATGTACTCTGTACTCTTTTGAAATTGTCCCAATAATTTCACTTGTACAGTTGTGTAATTTTTTGTCCTTTGAAGAGTGATTTAAAATATTTGTAAGTTTGCAAGATTGGTACAACATATTTCTGGCAGATATTCTCTGTGGATGTCTCTAGACTTATCACCTTTGTAAATATGGGATCTCTGGTTTAAGTCCATGTGGAAGACAATTTCTCTCGGATGCAAATCTAATAGTGATTCGGATTCCATATTCAGCTATGGATCGTTTCCTACATAATAGCGCTGTTGCATACGGACATTGAGACTAAATGAACCTACTTCTATCCATATGTGATCCAAATAAGGATAAAAGTTTATTAATCATGACCAGTTTCTTTCTTTCTTTTTTTTTTTAAAATGAACTTTAATTTGAGGACACTGATTCGATAGTGCTCGGTCTCTACTTCAGGAGTGAACGCAACTCAGTCAAACTCACTCAGTCAAACTCAAGGTCAAAGGTCTACTAACTCTTTATTATTATTATTATTATTATTATTATTATTATTATTATTATTATTATTATTATTATTATTATTATTATTACAATCAGTGACTTCAATTTCAAAAGTATGCAAGCGTTGAGTGAATCGTACTGAAGAATATAACCTAGTTGGTTGTCACTAAATGACACGATGGAGAGTTCGAGTCTTCCTGCTTTTATCATAATATAACGTAGACTCTAACCCAACCTAATTTTTCTGGATATCGTTTCTTTTCTCCACTAGAACGTGGTAGCATGCAGTCTTAGCTTTAGCTTTGCATGCAACACGGAGACCACGTTTCCTTCATGCAACACCAAGAACATAACAGTTTTGGTCTTGCATTCTAGGAATACTGTATACAAGACCAGAACAGCAGGACTCAACATGCGAGAGCAAGACATGAGCCGTACATGATCAAAAATTTTCAAGGGACACTATTTCCCAAATCATTTTGTAAATATCTGGATTATAAAATATCCCTATGGTAAGAGTTGAGTAGATATTTCAGGAGACAAAGTTAACGGGAACACGGGCACCACGTCGCGACGGCCTTGACCAAGACCAAGGGCGTTTTGTTCACCATTATTGGATACCACATTTCGATACTCATTTTCATCCATAAAGAACGCAGAGTTTTCACCAGAACGAAAAAGTCCAATAAAACCCGGAAAGAGTACATGTCTCCAGATTGGTCATTTTTTAAAAATCAAACCTTACTGGTAAATCATTTGTAGATCTAGTTGAATTGTGATCTCGAGTTTGACTGTGTTTTGGTCAATGCTCGAGGTCGAGAAGCTCAATCGAATCAGCAACGTTAAATTACATTTGTTCATAAAAAACATAGGTTACTCTAGTTTAATTTAAACTAAATCTATTTAAACCAAAGGAAAACTTTTAAACAAAAAATGTCATGTTTAGACGTGCAAGTTATTTTTAGATATATCTGCTACTGAAACGTGAAATGTGTAGTATCTTCCTGATTCTATGTGTGCGTATTTACACCTTCAAATTAGCTTTACAAATTTAAATGACCATCCAGAGCTTTAGATAAAATATTTTACAAACAGATATGAATTCAGTCATTTTTGCGAGTGCACTCAAGAGCAATTAATAATAATAGTAATAGTAATAATAAAATAATAAATAAATAAAAATAAAATAATATGGTTTAAAATAAAAACAGCATAGTTCATATGCCAAGTTTAATCTTCGAGAGAAAAGTAGCGAAATCTCGTATTTAACTTGTCACATAGTATTTGATATTGTAACAACCGGGTACTACCAAACTTGTCATGATTAAATATTTTCAGGACTCTGTTGAAATACCTCAAAACTTTATTCTAAATATCAAAGCGGAGGAAATCTGTGCATGAAGTGACAGATAGGCACATAAGAAGACTGGTCAAAGCAGAGCAAGAACTTCAGGATGTCTTGTACAAATCTGTCGCTAGTGAAAGTTTAGAAGTGCAAGTAGGTGAAAGAATCAGTACAACTTTGCAAGATTCTAATGAATGTAGTTACAACGTATCTCCTTCGGAATGAAGTAATGATGAGGGTATTAATATTTTTACATTCATAGAAGAAGGTAGTGATTTACCGAAAGGAGATCATACAACTGAAAATAATTATAATCAGGATTTCATTGAAATTTGTGCATCAGATTCTTCAACATCTACAGAAATAATGAAGGAAGACTTCACAATTAGTGGAAGTAGAGCAAGTTCACTTTTCATAGAAGAAAACCTTATTAATGAATATTCGCTTCATAATGAGTTAGCCTTATGGTCAGTTGAGGAAAACATTCCACTTTCATCCACATTGCGATTGTTGCGAATACTAAGAAAATATGGTCATGCGAATTTACCGCGTGATGCCAGAGCTCTTGTACATACGCCCAGAAAAACAATTATTAGGTGTGTATGGAAACAGGTGAACACTGGCATGCAGGTCTGGAAGCAAGTATGAAGAAAGTTGCGAGGCATTTAGACCCCACTGTCACTTCGTTAGAACTCTATGTGAATGTAGACGGACTTCCGTTGTCAAAATCCCCAAGAAGTGCACTTTGGCCCATTTCAGGATCAGTGTTTAAGCGTAGTGAAGTTTTCCTCATCGGTGCGTATTATGGAACTGAAAAACCTGCAAATCTCTTTCTGTCAGATTTTGCTGAGGAAGTAAGTCATTTATGTAATTCTGGTTTCATTGTGTATGAAAAGTTATATTCGGTCAATATTAAGTGCTTTGTGTGTGATGCTGTAGACAAATCTTTTATATTAAATACAAGATCTCATGCAGGCTATAACAGTTATTGAAAATGCACAGTTAAAGGTGAATATGTAGATAAAAGAGTTTGTTTTAAGGATATAAATGCAGCTAGAAGGAGTGATGCAAATTTTACGATGAAAACTGATGATGAATCCACTTAGGATCAAATATATTAGAAGATATTCCAAACGTAGGGCGTGTGTCCCTTTGGATTACATGCATCTCGTATGCCTGGGTGTTGTAAGAAAATTGATGAATATATGGATAAGTGGTAATTTAAATGTGAGGCTTCAACATTTTAAAGTTCGAGCAATATCTGATTATTTAGAAAGACTGAACGTTCCACGAGAGTTTGCGAGGAAACCGAGGTCTTTGGACAGGGTAAAACACTGGAAGGCAACAGAATTTCGGCAATTTCTCCTGTACACTGGACCAGTTATTCTTTCTTCCATGCTCTCCAGGAATAAATATATTCATTTCATTACAATTTCTGTTGCAATTAGAATATTATGGTGTGAAACATTTATTGATGTATACCGCCAGTATGCTCAAGAGCTCTTGGAGCATTTTGTCATGTCATTCGGGTTGTTATATGGTGAGCAGCATATTTCGCATAATGTCCATGGACCCATCCATCTAACCGAAGATGTAGCTCGCCTCGGAGTGTTAGATAATTTTAGTGCATTTTCTTTTGAGAATTATATACAGACCCTAAAGCGTTTAATAAGAAAAGCAGAAAAACCATTACAGCAACTCTCCAGACGTTATTTCGAAATTTGAAATGTATTATTCCCCAATCGTGAACAGCCAACTGGTGAAACTCTTATTTCGGTAAAGGAAGCTACTGAACATTTTGATGGACCGTTAACGAAAGAGTGCTCCAACCCACAGTATAAAGTACTTACTTCAGCAGGATTCTCCCTTGTAGCCGATTCTGAATCAGATAGATATTGTATGCATGGGCGCCGATCCTAGGGGCCCCGGGCCCCGCTAAAGTTCATGTGGGCCCCCCTTATTGTATTTAAGAGTATACAATATATGGCCCAATTTGAAAGCAAATTGTCTTACAATCCTCATATATGCCTTCTGCATCTGATTGAGCCCCCCCAAATTTACAGAGAAATCGGCGCCCTTGATTGTATGTTATACGACAAAACTGTAGTTCGTATAAAAAACATTGCATTCAGTCAAAACTTGCGACGAATGTGATAGTAGGGTACAAGTTTCAAGAAAATCAGGATTATTTTAGTATACCATGCTCTTCATCTATTGTTAACATTTCTAGGGTAAAGACTCTAGAACCGTCTCTCAAAATATGGCTTTAGACATTGTGTCAAAATGTGCTGTCTTCTCGTATAATAGTGACGACACCTATGTCGTCTCCCCACTTTTATACACTGAAGTGTAAGGCTTGAAATGACAGTATTAGAAATAAACTAGTATTTATTGCTGTTTTTAGAGGTCCGAACTAACATCTTCAAGGTCTTAAAATTAAGTATGTTTAAAAGTGGAACTTTCGCTAGTGGTTTCTTTTCGCATTACTTTAACAAATAATAATGACCGACAAGTAAGAATTTTAGTTACTCTGTTTTTACCATAGAAAAATGGCAGATACTGATCCTGAGAAATATTGCATAGTGGAATTTGAGGACGCCCTGCAGTTAATCCCAGGAAAATGGTTAATTGAAAAAAAAATATGGAATTTTTTTGGCCAAATTACACAAATATAATATATGAGAAAGCGGTGGAGTCAGATGAAAAGGTTCAAGAATCCTGTAAGAAGGATAATAGGGAAAGCGAGTAAGTATACCAGGGGCGTCATTTAGGGAGGGCAGGAGGGGGCAATTGCCCCCCCAAGAGTTTGAGGAATACATGTACTTTAATCTATTGTCTACCAACATACTAGTACAAAACGTGAAAGTCTTATGTCGGTGGTGCTCTTGCCCCCCCCTAAGCGAAATCTGAAATGACGCCCCTGAAGTATACGTTAAAAATGAAATAAAATTAAATCTCTAAGGTTTATGTTCCACAGTTACGTCATATAGGCTAAAGCATACTGAGGTAATGACAATGAATGAAATCGTAGAATGAAGAAATTGGAAGAAATCTGAGAAAACCCATGCACGTGTTGTTTGAAGTAGACGTTAAATTTAGTAGATTCCACTTCGCTATATCAGTATAAGTTTATCGGAAAAGGTTAATAGGTAATGCATCCCAATGTCACTTGCCAGAGAAAGAAAATAAGTATCGGTGATGCAAACAGGTATTAGCTCATAAATTGATATCTATCTTTTTATTTATAAAATAAGGCATCTGAGCAATGTGATGGCAAATGAGGAGTAGCATTTGTTTGAATTGTGATTGATTATCGTCCTAAATGAGCTTAGAAACTTCTAAGGACGAACCTGCAGTTTTTGGCAAAGCTGACTCCAAACCACTGTGTTAAATTGGATTCCTAAGGCTAGTTTTAGACGGAAGCATTTATCGTAGCATTTTTCGTAGCAAAAATCGTATCATCGATATCCTACCGTGTAGCGGAGCTGTACCTGCAACCACGCACACCAAAAGCAAGCTCTCTGATCACTAGACCAAGCAGCGGTTTCTGTCACGACGGACATTTGAAGGGTTACATGCGTAGGATCGACACTGCGTACGATCGAACTGCGTACGATCGAAACTAAAACCGGCGTAGGATCGAAAACAGATAAGGTCATATGATCGAACAATAAAAAAACAATTATTTTATAATCACAAAATATTAAGTAATAGTATTTTTTGAAGTTCTATAGGGAAAAACCGGAGTAGGATCAAAACTGTATACGACCGAAACTGCGTAGCGTCGAAACTGCGTACGATCGAAACTGCGTACGGTCGAAACTGCGTAGGATCCACACTGCGTAGGATCGAAACTGTGTACGATCGAAACTGCGTAGAATCGAAACTGTGTACGGTCGAAACTGCGTACGATCGAAACTGCGTACGATCCAAATTGCATAGAAACGAAACTGACAATTAAAATAGTGACAAATATAATTAAATAATCATACAGGGGTGTACCCAGAAAGTTTTTCTTGGGGGACTATGACTTATTCAGGAGGGCCAAAAAAGCTAAGTCTTGTCTCAGCAGGGAGAAAGGAGAAGCCTCCCTCCAAAAGCCACTACTTCTGATCAAGTTGGCAAATTCCTTGTTCAGAAGATTGCCGTTAAGTTCAATTGACTTAGCTTAACATTTTCTTAGTTACCTAGTTGCTGTGAATTGTCACTTCTTTTATAGACTTTGCAGGTGGCACAATCGAAGGTTCATGTAATTAGTTCAAGTTTTTGCTAATTTGGGCTTCGTCCCAAATTTACTAACTTCCAGGGTTCTTTTGTTTAAAACAAAATATTTAAAACAAATGATTAAAACTTTTTTAATTGTAATTTAATGTTAATTGTAATTGTTTGTGAAAAATTTGGGAAATTTATCCTTTCCCCCCTATTATTTCAGTGTCCTTGGCTATATTCAAACCAACGTACAACTGTCTGGAATCATTCTTGGCCTACAAAACGCACCATAGAGGAGCACGATTGGATAATTAGGGAAGCCGGTGAACCACCATGTATGCTGATTTTTGCTTCTGACGCGTAAGAAGTGCCAAAATTTCATGTGTATTATGAGAGAGTTTTTTTTCTTTCTCTCTTTATATGGCAGCCAGCGACTTCAGGTTTTTACTGTACCTTGTCAACATACCAGAAAATTCTTTTTAGGTGACTTGAACCCATGTGGCTTCGGTGTTGCCAGCTAGAAAAAATCATGAAATTCGGCTAGGGAATTTTTTAAAAAAAAATTCACTCCTACATTTTTTTCAATAATCCCTCCCGTTAGCAACACTGCAATCTAACTTACACCAAACAATAGCCATGTCCCTCTTCTAAAATACAAGACGTAAACGATATCAATCGGGCTAACAGTGTTTGGGCAATAAATCATTAACTGAAAGTCTACGAAAACCCCAAAATCGATTTTGTCCCGAAAGGGTTAATGAGATATGCGCGCCAAAGATTTCGGGCTCTAATTTAACGTGATCCCCCCCCCCCAAGTTTCTGGGCTGGTCCAGAGAATGAATGGCCTACATAGTAATGTCTACGGGCTGGATGGGCTACCAAATTCCAGCTTTCGTTTTCCCATAGTTAATGTGATATAGGCGCCGAAAATTTGGGGGCTAACTTCACCAGAGCCTCTCAACTTTCTGGGCTAGTCGAGATAAAGATCGACGGGCTAACAAATTTCATCTTTTGGGCCAATATAGTTAATAAGGTGTGAAAACCAAAGTTTTCGGGCGTTAACTTAACGTGAGCCCTTAACGTTTTGGGCAAGTTGAGATAATGGGTGTACCAGGTACTAAACTTCATGGGCCTTCCAACCCATTATTATTTAGCATTTGGGGCACTCAAGGAACACAGATACAGGGTCTCCAAATGTGGAAATGAAAATGCAATCTTTAAGTTTTATGTCCGACTGTCATCCTGGGTAGACTAAAGGAGACGCAGATGATGAGAATAAATGGAATGGTGAAATGAAAGAGTTGTGGGAAAGGGAAACTCCGAGAAAACCCTCACACACGGTGTTTGTTCACCACAAACCCCTCTTTGCGCAAGTTGGTATAGAACCAGGGCCCCGCATCATGTGTGAACCCTCTACCACTAAGCCACCGCGGCCCAGAAGTCCTCGAGACGAGACACATAGGGGTATACCTAACGTGTAATTTGTTCGTAGCGGGAATTTCTGTTATGGTATAGTTAATTACAAACAATGAAAAACCGAAAATGTGATGTGGACAATCGCGACCGAAAATGTAATGTGGACAATCTCGAACAACCAATAAACAATCTGCGTGATTTGTTTTAGATTTCGGAAAATAGGTTCTGCCAGATTTACGCTTATCGACTGTAATCGTTTATTTATTTATTTATTTATTTATTTGGAAGGGAAGCAAAGTATAATACATTTCAGTCATTACACATGCAAAGAGATATTTTGTGGTAATTGCTTTTTGCTTAAATATAACTTCGGTATCTTTTATACGTGTTTAGGAGCTGAGATTATTATCTAATAATTATAAGGAAAATACAAGTTTTTCACCTTCGTACAACAATTCATGTTTAATAGGCGTATAGAAGGGGCTCATGCCCAAAACATTGGGACTCCATTTCTGGGACCCCATGGTGGGGGTCCGGTTCCTGACCACCACTGTGCTGAGGGGAATCGGATCTTTCCAACGTCACCATCTGTATGCAACAACTCCATGCTTAAACGAGAAATAGAGTGGACTCGAGCCCAACATTTCGGAACCACATTTTCTGGAGCTTCGAGGCCAGGGCCCAATTTCTGACATTACCGCTTTCGTTAATCGACCCCGACCTTTCAAACGCTAACACTATAGTACAACACCATGTTAAATAGGCAAATAAAAGAGACCTGAACCCAAACTTTTGGGATCTCATTTCTGGAGTCTCAGGTCCCGGAGCTTTCCAACACCACAATATGTATCCAATAACTCCATGCTTAAAAGAAAAATAGAATGAGGCCAAGCTAAAAATTTCGGGACACCATTTTTGGACCTTTGAGACAAGGGCCCAATTTCTGACGTTAACACTGTGCTCAGACGACCCGAACATTTCCAACTTCACCACCCACATACAATTCCATGTTTAATAGGCGTATAGAAAGAACCCGCGCCCAAAACTTCGGGACCCCATTTTTCTGGAGCCTCATGGCTGGGGCCCGATTTCTGATATCACCACTGTGCTCGGGAGACCCGGACTTCTCCAATGCCACCATCTGCATCCACTAACTCCATGTCTAACACGGCTTCCCCATTGTAGAAGGATTTTGATGAACTTTCTCCAGGTTCTTTACAACTATTTACAACGTTTCAAACTATTCATAAGAAATGAAATTTCAATACATTAGAAACTATGTTCTTTTAAAATGTTCAAAATGGATGACAGCATTGATTTCCAGTAATAATTGTAAACTTTCGTAATTTTATTCTCTATTTGAATAGTAGTTTAATTTCGAATCTTTTACGGTTAAAAATATTTTTGTGAAATGTAACGGAATACATTGAAATGCTCCTACTCCCACGGGTACGTGTTCCAATTATAAATCGATTTGAGGTTCAGTGTACAAATGAGAAACTCCCAAAGCGAAGTACAATATTGTAACGTTGTAGACATACATATGAATAACTGGTGATTAGGTCGTTAAGCTGTACATAAAATCATATAAATTTTCATTCATATTACGCAGACAAGTACACACAGAACCGCATATGAATCTTTATCTGACTTTTGTTTCTCTAACTTTCTGACAGCCTTTACGAAATAATATCTTTACAATCGAAATATTCGTTAAACATTATTATTATTCTTATCCTTCAATATTCATCATACATCATATTCTTCATTACTTTAAATTCTTCATATTACATAACTATTTTACATTATATTCCGTCGAAGCTGTTTCAAAGTTAGTATTGCACTTCTGACATAGTCATCATTACAAATCATAATTGATTCTCAATCCATACGCCTGTGACTTGTCCATCCTACCTGCAGTGTGGATCCTACGCAGTTTCGATCCTACGCAGTTTAGGTCGTGTGGAGTCCATGAATATAACCCTAATTTATAGCTGCACAGGTTAAACAAATTAAAGAGAGAGAGAAAAAATATTTTTTTGAGCGCATGATTAAAACTTAAATTATTTCAGGGCAACTGCGTAGGACCAAAACTGCGTAGGTCGTAACTGCGTAGGATCGACACTGCGTACGATCGAAACTGCGTAGGATCGAAACAGGTTTTGTGCTGAATTTTTTGATCCTACGCAGTTTCGATCGTACGCAGTGTCGATCCTACGCCGCATTCCCCATTTGAAAGGAGATGTCCAGTCGCAGATTTTCTAGCCCTAATCCCGTTATTTTCCCGGTGATATTATTGAAATTGTCTAACCATAGTGACTTGAAGTACAATTAGTAGTTACTACCTTTCTAGTGGAAAGCAAATTCTTTATCAACTAAACTACGGCTGCTTGTTTAAATTTTGTATCACATGAGCAGGTAAGTGGAATTTATCGCCATCTTCGAGTGATACCAGGCGTGTGAAGACTATTATAATTTGTTTTATATAGTAGTGTAGACGTTGTATATATCTTTGGCTTTCATTACAGGTACGTTTGAGAAAGGCAAATAAAAGTTAAGAAAAGCTTAATATTATTCCGACCTGAACACAGGCACTGAGGAAGTCGAGAAAAGAAAGAGGAGACAAAAAGCAAAGCGTGCATTGAAGACGAATCTTCGGAGTCTGAGATAGAAGATGATTTGTTATCCCCTTTCCCCAAGATGAACAAGGATGAGATATCCATCGTTCCCCTGTAGTGAACTATCAGAAAAGTTCTTAGCCCCTTGTGAATGTTGTAAGTATCAACTAGACAAACTTAAAGATTCCAATTGAAAGCGAAGTATTTAAATCCGTAATTGTACGAAACCGCCAACGATTTGGTTATTCTCCTGTTATAAAGTCGCAGCCAAAACACTGACACACACTATTTTCTTCCACGTCTGTCCTATATCCTTGTGTGCGGTATTGACATATTAACGTAAGTATTCATTCAGTCCTTCTAAGTACTTCAGATATTTAGAATGGGTTCTCTTTCTAGCTATTCTTGTCAGGGTTGGCTGGTTTAAATCAAAGTGGTTTAAACCAGCTGTTTTTTTTCAAAAAACCCAATTGGTTTAAACAAAAACAAAAAAAACGAAAAATGCTTTAAATCGTATTAACTTAATGGCGACGTTTCCACATATCAAACTATGTGCCTCCTTATCTCCTTATCTTTCATCTCCTTTTCACTTATTAATCAAGGCGTCCATTCTCGGTCGAACCACAACCGTTCTTTCAAGTGTATACCAAGTAGCGGTTTGAGTGTCACTTTAACACTTTAAGCGAAAGTCTTCTTCTTACCTCGGTATTACATAAGGATGTTAAGCCTAAGCACATGAAACGAAACTAAATTGTATGCCTGAATGCCTGTTGTTTTATAAAGAAGCAAAGGTTGGTTAAATATATTGAGAGAAATTGGCAAAATTTATCAACTGCCTACATTAGCTTGGATTGGACTTACATTTTTAACTTAATTGAATGATATCTACATACTAAATTTGTAGACAAAAAGCAAAGCGTGCATTGAAGACGAATCTTCGGAGTCTGAGATAGAAGATGATTTGTTATCCCCTTTCCCCAAGATGAACAAGGATGAGATATCCATCGTTCCCCTGTAGTGAACTATCAGAAAAGTTCTTAGCCCCTTACCTCAATTTTAGCGTACTGATTATGATACGTTGACCATTAAATTTTACGTGCCAAGCAATAACGGAAAATAAATGAAATTTTTGAGTTTTACGTCCCACGGTTATGCCGGTTAGGCTAAAGGAGACGGTGATGATGAGTAATGAATGAAATGGTGGAATGAAGAGTGGGAGGAAACGGGAGAACCCCGAGGAAACCCACGCACACGGTATTCCAAGCAATAACGGGATTTTTAGTTATTGCTTTACATTTAAAATAATAACAGGATTTTCCCAATGGCTAAGGCGAGAGTTTCCCGATTTATATATAATTCTGTATAATGGTTCAATTGTGCAACTGTTTAACCTTTTTGTCCTGAATTGACTGTTGACAATTATATTAACAAGTATGTAAAGATCAGTACAACGTATTTTTATCAGGAGTCCTTCGTGAGTCACGAAGAAATTAAATGTCGACTAAAAGCAGGGAATTCGTGTTACTATTCGGTTCAAAATCTCTTGTCGTCGCGAATTCTGTCGAGGAATTTGAAGCTTAAAATATACAAAACGGTAATCATGCCTGTCGTTTTGTATGGCTGCGAAACATGGTCCCTTACTCTGAGGGAGGAACATAGACTGAAAGTATTTGAGAATAAGATCCTGAGACGAATATTCGGACCCAAGAGGAACGGGAATGGAGGAAACTTCATAAAGAGGAACTACATAATTTATATGGTTTACCCAACATTGTTAGGGTCGTGAAGTCCAGGAGGCTTAGGTGGGCGGGTCATGTAGCTAGAATGGAAGAAAGTAGAAACGCTTTCAAAGTCTTGACTGGAAGACCAATCGGAAAACGACCATTAGGAAGATCTAGGCGCAGATGGGAGGACAATATTAAGATGGATCTCGCAGAGATTGGAATACAAAGTAGAAACTGGATGCAGTTAGCTAAGGACAGAAGTCAGTGGAGAGCTTTTGTGAACGCGGCATTGAACCTCCGGGTCCCATAGGCCATAGAGTTAGTTAGTTAGTCCTTCGTGCGTTGGTCGGCAAAATCATCGCATTTGTGGCCAATTGGTCCCGGTTTCGAGACCAAATGGAGAACAATTTCTCTTGGATGTAAGCCGAGAAGCGGTTTGGATTCCGCTTTAAGCTTATGTGGCACCTTCCAGAATAACCCCATTGTTACATAATAACACCACGGCGAAACAAACTTATTTCTGTTCATTTGTAATATAAATACATAGAGCAAATTGTTTAAACCAAAAAAAGTTTTTTAAAAAATAAAAACCATGGTTTTTTCCAACCCTGATTCTTGTTTTTGTAGTCAAAGAACAAACATTTCCTTATCCCGATTGTAGACACACCTGGCAGAATATAATTTTACAAACTCTTACGGACATGATACCTTGTGAGAGGAAGATTTTCAGTAATATGAATTTCAATAATAATAATGATAATAATGCTTTCCTTTGTACAGTACAAGCTTTGCTTTAGAGCAGTGGTGCTCACCGCCCCTTATGTCCATGACCCACCCCCCAATTGTCTATCTGTAGGTGTTCTTCCATGAAAAAAATCTTCTTTTCGATTAATTTTACCCCCCATCAAACATATTTATATAGATTTTTAACCCACAAATATTTCAATGACGCAGTTTGCGTCATAGCCCCCCTTGTGCGCACCCCTGCATTAGAGTATACCTAAATCCGAGTAGATAGTTGGCGAAGCGGTTACACGTTAATAATTTTTTACAATAAATGTATTGTTTTGCTCAACGAGTAGTTTAAATCGAAAAAATGGCTTGCTTTTTGCAGGTGATACGGTACACTTAAAAATGACTGTAGTCTTGTATTACCATTTCCAGTTTACAGATACAAAATAGCAATCGACACAGCCAGTTGGAACCCATGTGAGAGAGCGGTGTCTCAGTGATCAAAGTAGTGTATGTATCCCCGATAGCACAGAAGTTTTCCGTAAACTTGCCTATTGTTCGTCATAGCAAATAATGTGAAAGTTTTCATTTTGTATTTGCGGAAAATTCACTGCAAACTGGGAATGTTTGTGGCAAATTAAATATCATTTGCAATTTTTATGGAAGAGTGAATTTAATGCAACAAATTTCATACAAATGTAGTTTCAAAAATTTGCAACAGCAAACATTTGGCAAATTTCAGAAAATTTGCTTTCACCTATCTAGTGCGCTTGACAGTTTCAATTCAAACTTGGAATGTCTTAGCAAATTAAATATTATTTTCAAGTCTTATGACATAACAAATTTCATTCAGCAAATCATATACAGATGTAGTTTCAAAAATTTGCAACTGCAAACTTTTGGCAAATTTTCTTCAAGCTACCTACCCACAATTCACTGCGGTTGGCAGTTTCACGAAAGAGACGTCATATTTTTTTGTTTTCTTTGTGTTGTGTACTCCTAGTTATTGTATTGTTGTATATTGTATATAAAATACCTTGGGCGTGTAAGTGCTGTGCAAATTGATAGGTGCACAGTAATAGTTGAATATTCTTTTATTTTGTATAAAATGAAAAATGTTACAGGAGTAGATGTGAATTATACGATGTTTGTGTAGCGCTTGCTAGTGAATCGAGTCGGACCTTTCAATCTGATAACGCGAAAGGTTTATTGGATGCAAATATTTTACTCTTTGTTTTACTTACCTTTAGAAAAGTTACAAGTAGAATTGATTAATTTCTGTGTGAAGAACTTAACATGAGGTGAAAACAGTGATTTAATGCACAAAGTGACGTGCAGGTTTACTTTTGGCCCACCACACGAAATAATTGTTGAAAAATTGATAGTTTCATTGATTTCCTTGATATTGTCTCCTAAAACAACATGACGCACGGTAACGTATTTTCTTTATTAGACGATACGCTAGTACACAACAAAATTGTCGCTGGAATTTAAAAATATCCTTACCTTGTTTTCATATTTGCAATAGTAACCGAGTTGGCTTATGGGCTCTGGACTTTTGCGTCACTCTGTATATATACCGCTTGCTTGCTGGGAACAAATAGTGGGCTGAAAACAAACCGGCCAGGCAACGACACAGCAGTTGGAAAAAAACATAAGATTCATCTGTAGAATTTTACTTGCTTAGACACTTTTGCATCACTCTGTCTTCATCACGAGAAACCATTGCGGCCCACAAACTTAAAAAAAAAAAAAAATACAACAATACTAGTGGCAATCGCGCTAGAGTTTATTATACAAGGTACATCTGCTTATAACAGTCCAGTGAGGACATCTTAGGTTCTCGAAATCGCATGGAGGAGAATTCGATGTATTCAAATACTGTGTTTAATTATCTCTCAATTACCTGATGTATTACCTCTCAGGTAAATGAGGGCAGCTTGTTTAAAAAGGAAGGCTATTGCATAAAAAAATGCCTGGTACAGAAAGTCCATGCGACATTTCTGCGACTAACAAATGTCCGCTCTGGTTACATTCCATGCGATGTCGCTGGGATCTCCAAATGTTAGTACATCCTAGGGATATCCACGTTACCTCATTGTAACAAATTGTGACATGTCGCAATGATGTTGCACTATTAACTACAGGTGTGTGGCAATGCCGTGCACGTTGGGGTGTCTTATGTGACGTTACGAGATTCAAACTGCATATCAGTGTGTTCACAATCGTCTCCTGCCAGTTTTAAAAGCGGATATATTGGATTCTTTTTTAAAAAAAATAGGAAAAGGATTGAAGTTTAGACATCAAATTCAAGAAACAATTGTTAGCAATCCTTTGCCTATTTTAAAAATAATAAATCCAATATAGCCGCTTTCAAAACTGGTAGGCGATGATTATGAAGACACTAATATGCAGTTTGAACCTTGTAAGATCACATAACACACCCCGACATACATGAAAGACGCGGCCACACACAAGCAGTAGCAGTGGATCACCCAAAAACATTTTGTATATAAATAAGATTTTGAGTTAAAAAATGCTTAAAATAATGAGAGCAAGCGAACATTATATAGTCATAATTTACACTATCCACTATAATATATATACATATATATCAGTTTATCTCGGTTAGTCGTTAAATAAAAATATAAATGTATATTATTCTAGCTTTATTTCTTTATCTTCTCTTCAGCAGCATCTTCTTCATGCTGCTCATATTATTTGTTTCTACACATTAAGAACAATCTTTTCAAATATCAGAAATTCACCTTCTAATTTTTAACACTTGTTCTAGAAAATTATGTCAGTGACACGCTAATTAAATAATATTAAAAAAACAACAACATTTACGTATGTTGCTTAAAACAAGTTCAACAAATCTACGGCTCTTCAAGAAATGTCACTTTTTGTCACTTTCAAGAACATACACATTGCTGAATAACCAGAAATACAAATTTGCTCCTTTATAATGTTACTTTTGATTACTAAATTTAATTTCGACGCTGCAAATTGACAGTTAAAGTTCTATGGAACTGCAGCTGAATTCTTAACTGATTTTCTAGTTCATCTCTGTTTGGCATGTTGAAGGCAATTCTCAATAATCCCGTTAGTTACGTTTCTCTTGTGTTGGCGCAGTTTCTGAAAATAGAAACAATAGGCAGTGTTTAATAAAATAATAACAGCAGGGAATGATTAAGGATCAATTATTACATCTTAAACTTACAAAAATACTTAAATGTTTGCGTAGGACCTGTATCAGCTTCTGAAAACAATATTGTGTCACAAACGTAAAACACTGAGAAAATTTAAAGGGCAAGGAAGACAACAGCTACAGCTGATAATGACATGTTGAAGCAGTCACACTTTTATTTTTTTAAAAAAATAAAGATTCTTATAAATATTACAATTACATATTTATTTAACACTGTGCTACGTAAGTCAAAAATGAGAATGTTACAACTGAGGCAAATTATAATATCAATTAGTAACATAGAATAGAAAATAAAAATATTTAAAAACTAATAATAATAATTTGAAAACATGTGGCAGCATTTCAATTGATGAAGAGCTAGTGTCCCATTCCGAAGGCTCCGATCTCAAATCTTGGCCCGGTCATTCTTTTTTCCCTGAGTCGCACCAGGTGAATACCCAGATGGTTACTAAGGCCTTGATCGCCGCTACCTTCCTCAATTTCTTTCCCACGGAGCAGGCCATAATACTACTTTGCCTTATACAAATGAATAATTTTAGTAACGTTGCGTTGCAAAGAATACAAGAAATCGTGAAAGTAGGAATAAATCATGAAATGCTCAAGAAAACTATCAACATGGCAGAACAGTTCAAGAAAAGGTTGAAATGTACTTTAGGCGTGAGCGAATGATCCACAACCTGAAAATTACTCGTCCAAATGCGATGAAAGTACTAGAGTTTGCACACAAACATTTTTTTTTTTGTAAGATCAATATTTAGAAGTAACTTTTTTTAAAGGGAAAGAGCAAATCAATCTTCCTGTGTCAGCTGGTGACAATCGCAGGCAGCTTACCCTTGTAACGTTGGGAAAATTTTACTCATGAACTATCAGAACCTTCGCGCCCTTTTGATAGTTGTACATACATATTCACCTCTCTATCGCCTACATACATATTAAGCTCTCTCTCTTCCATGGACGCTTAACGTGTCAATTGAAGATGGGAAAATTGCACATCTTGCGAAAATGAGGATTCCCAACGTCTTTTAAACGTTATAACATGCTTTTGGGAAATAAAGTTTACAGGAAGATGGTTTTGACAAGTATTCATGCCACAATACATTGGACTCGCTAATCCGGCCATTCCTGGCACATATGGGTGCCGGATTATTGAGTGTCTGACATGTATTTGATTTATTTATTTTTCTTGTTTTTATATTTATTTTAAAAAATAGGGGATATAGTGTACTGTACTTTATTAAAATCGAAGGATATAATTTTAAAACATAGACGATATACTTTATTAAATCCAAATTTACATTAATTTTCAAAGAAAACTTAGTCCTTGAGTAGTATCACTCACTATGAAACGTGCCCCTAATTTTTAACCGTCGTAATGATGATATGCGACGTGGCATGCTTTATCACGCAACCGAACTCTAAAGAATGCTACAATTTCGAATACATACAGTATATGAAGCATTGTTTAACTAAGCACTGTTGCGCATGCGCACAATAATACATTATGCACGTTTTACGTCCCACTATATGCCGGTTAATCTAAAGGAGACGGTGATGATGAGTAATGATTGAAATGGTGGAATGAAGAAAGGGGAGGAAACGGGAGAACCCCGAGGGAATCCACGCATGCGGTGTTTGTCCACCACAAAGTTCACTTGGCGGGGGCTGGGATCGAACTCGGGACCCCAAGCACCTGAGGTAAACGCTCTACCACTGAGCCACCACGGCCCCTTCATTGTGGACGTGTTTTTGGCTGGATGTGCACAGGATTATTGAAAGGCCGGATTAGCGAGAGTCTTGTGTAGTATATATTTAAAGCGAAAAAATGGGCATCAGAAAGTTTTTCTTACAATAGTTTAAACATAAAGTATCCCTCTTCAAACGAGACTATAGAACAGCACGGAGAGTTCCTTACCTATTATTGTGTTAGTGATTAATGAGCAGGGTTTGAAAAAACCCGGGTTTTTCTGGAAAAAGCCCAACCCACCTGGGCACATATGGGTTTTTTCGGGTATTTTCGGTTTTAATTGGTTTTTTTCGGGTTTAACTGGGTTCTTTCGAAACATTTCAATGTCTTTGGGGTAAAAAGTGTTAAAATGTGATTTATATTTCAAGATTATCATCGTCACAACTTACAACAATTTTGTTATCACTGCTATTTTTTTAAATGGCCGCCATTTTGAAATTTGACGTTGGATCGCCGCCAAATTGTACACAGCTAATTTAGAGTGTTTCGTGCTCGTACTCTGAAAATTTCAACCTAAAAAAACAAAATTGCGCTTTGTAACGTGGATACCTGCTATTTTGAAAGAAATGACAGCCATTTTGAAATTTTACGTTAGTATTCCGCCAAATATATACAAGAAATGAATTGTCTCGTGCTTGTACCCTGAAACTTTAAACTTACGAGACCGAAAGTGGTACCCTGTAGTATGTATGATACAGCCAAGACGAACGAACAAATGTATATTGAATCATCCCAGTAGCCTCAGTGCAGGGCCGTAACTTGTGGGGGCAGGGGGCAACTTCCCCCCAAGGAAGCTCCCCGCCGTTCGAGGGGGGCCCACTTCAAGACAAAATTTGAAGCATCAAACAGGTTCACTACATTACATAAAACAGCACACAAAAGGTAAATAAAACAAAAATGAGTCATGGGCCCATTTCAGTTTAAAAAAAAATACAATAAGGAGCCCTAGAAATAATGGCTTTGAAATTTGTCAATATTGTCGCCTTAATTGATATGTCATGTATGGAACGGGCCCAGGGGCATAACTAACGGCCCCGGAGACCTTGCCGTGCGGGAGGGCCTACAGGCTCCGGGAGACCCATAAAGAGTAAAGGAAAGATGGAAAGAGGAGGCCCAAGAATTAGTAAAACAACTTTTTTGTAGGAGCCAAAATACATGTATTAATGCTTGATCCCCAGAAAAAATCTAAGCTACGGCACTGTCTCAGTGACGTTCGCCAAATATGAACACCAAATATATCAATTTAAATCAAAAATATAACTCATATTTATAAAATAAATGTTTCAACGACATAAATATTTTCCAGCGTAAAATAAATGGTTTTATTGTTGAAGTTCAGTTCCGACACTTTGTGCGTTCAATTACGGGAATTTCCCGAGCACTTGCTGCAAGACGGTTCTTTCCAGAAAATTAGTTTAAAACAATTAACGAAGATATAATTCATATTTTATAAAATAAATGTTTAAAATTAAATATCTTCCAGCGTAAAATAAAGTTTTGTTGTTGAAGTATTCAGTTCCGATGCTTTGTGGGTTCAACTGCGGAAATTTCCCGAGTACTTCTTTTGCGAATTTTTTTTCTTTCTTCGAAAATGCAGCTTTCTTTACTATACATTGAAATTTCCAGTAGTACGGAAGTTTGAATTCAGCACTTTGAAAGACTAAGCGTTACGTAGTTTTCGGAACTGTGAGCATTAAGCTTCTTAAATTTGACATGAATTTTTAGGTTATTATTTTTGTTGATTGTACAGAATACTTATTCGAAGAGTAGCAGCAAATAACTGAATTAAACTGTTGTTGTTGGAAAACCAAATTTTACTGAAGAATACTTGTGTTACCATCAAAGGTAATCAAAAATAATACTAATAACTTTACGAATGCACTATTGATAGTACCGGCACCTATGGCCTTAAACCCGTCAAACGTATGAAGGATAACGTCCCTTGGCGTCGCCGAGCACACTATTCACGGAAAGTATTTTCTAAAATATAAAATTGCTTATTTTACTTCAAATAGGCTATAAGCATAATCCATACATTAATTTGTTTTATAATTATCTCAGGCTAAAGTAAGGTATTTTTTTATTCATTCAGTGCATTCAGAACCTTATAAAGGTCTTATGTTTAATATTGTTGTATACCTTAACATGAAAACACCTAATTCGCCCAAAGAAAGTATAAAATCTGATAACATTCACTTTCAATGTAATCACCTTAGTTGTACCAATAATACACTAGCAAAAAGCTTGAAAACCCAGGTGGTTTTTAAGGTGGTTTTTTTCAGGTGGGTCCAACCCGACGGGTTGGGCCCACTTGGGCAAACCCTGTTAATGAGCGAAAGCTCTCTTTTCTTTCACCGTACCAACTTAATTGTTCAACTACTCCATTTGTTGTTTTTTTCTTTTCCATAATGTTTATTGTGATAGCTTCTAAGCTGTGACCTTCAAGTTTTTCATTTACATCTCTAACGAAATGCACAGTAAGCACTCACGTAATAGTAATGGAAATTTAGAACATACAACTGATGCCCTTAAAAAAATTACATTCATTCTAGACGATAGTGTCACCGAGTCAGTTGCAATTGGTGCATACTCAAAAATTAATATTTATACTGACGTTTCGTTTTTTCAATAAAAAAGTTACATATTAATTTTCAAGCAGTTATAAATCAGGAATTGATGAAAGCAACGTATCTATAAAAAAATATTACTAAAACTACAGGAAGGCAAGGAATAATTTAACGGTTTTAGATGTCAATATACAGGGTAGTTGTAAAGTCAATGCCAATTTTTAATTTAATTATCCTAGAAACTAGCATCAGTTATAGCTAGCGTGTAATCCTGTTAACATTTTAGAAGTTTCTGGAAAATGCGGGTATATGCGTTGAAATGTAAGTTAATAACCAAATGGTACACCCTAATAATGTATTCCTTAGAAATAAAGTTGTGATAGGTTGTTTACTTTTAGAAATATTCAATGTTACAAATAAGAACTGACTTTACACCCACGCTGTATTTAGGGAGTAGTAATACAGAAAACACTAACTACTCGCGAATTTCATAAAAGGATGAGATACACTTTCTAGTATGCATTGAATAACAAGTCACGTCTTTTCAAATTACTTCCAAAGCAAAGCCTACACGAAGTTGTTCTATCAGATTTCATAAATGTCAAATTCTTCGGAGAATTGTAGGCACCAATACGTCAGCAATCTATATTAATACACTAATTTAGCATTGTTCACAAATTGAAAATATTATATCTTTAAATCAAGAAGCAGGCACTTGGGCATGGAAATGGAGATGAAGTGAAACATTTAGTTTAACGTCCCACGATTATGAATTGAGGTTGAGACGCTGATGATGAGAAATTTATGAAATGGTGGAATGACGTAAGTGGGAGGAAAAGGGGAGAGCCCCGAGAAAACACATGCACATGAATTTTCCACCACAAAGCACACTTGGCGTGAGCTGGAATCGAACCAAGGACCCCATGCAGCATAGTTCAACTAAACTTTATTGTTCCTTGGTATAACTCGGTAAAATTTTCTGTTATGTCACAGTTCAGTGAAACCTCTCTTAATGGACACCTCTATAATACGGACATATTTTATTGTCCTGGCAAAAATATATGTTCTACGGAACAAAAATCCTCCTTTTTACGGACACACTGATATGGACGTGAATTTTTTTTCAAAGTTACAATAACCTCTTCAAAACGGACAAGAATTATTCTCGGTTCTGCGACATATTACAGTTGGCAGAAAAGTATTTTTCCCACAAGCGTATCTCAGCCTAGACCTAGTGAAATATTAAACAGAACAACTTCGACCTGAACTTGAAATTCTTTTTTTCTGCCTAATAAACTGCCTTCTCGTGAAAACCCCAAAAAACCTTCAATAAGCAATAACTCTCATGCAGGGTGAATCGTATGGACAAGAATTTTATGTGAAAGATCTTTCCGTCCCTAATAAATTTGTTCCTTTTTTCTCTCGACTTTGCATCTTTCCCGAACGCATCTTTCGAGAAGGTTCTGAGAATTTGAAATAAATGAAAAACCCTTTCCCTCCCATTTTGAAGAATAATATGCCAAAGATGTTTGGATATTTTCCATCAGTTGATAGGCGGTATGTGAACGAATATATTAACACATCCCCCAGCAATATTATTTAACAGATATGAATTTCTCCTTCAACCCTCCCAGTAATTCAAATACGTACTAAATAGAGAATTTTCCTATTCAATTTTATGTATTTACGTTCTGTGCCGACGTCTTGTATTAATTTAGACGCCGTTGGTGCAGGGTATAAAACCTACACAAATCATTAAAATGGAATTTGGGTGAGTGCGTTATAAATACAAAAAACATGGTGACGATAGTGATTTTAAAATTTTAATGTAATTTTGCACAAATATCACTAAATCCATTAGTACACTAATACGTAGAATGATTATATTCAAAAATCACACTAGGATATAGATAATTGTAATAACTCATACAGCAAATTCTGGGTATATAATCCATCGATGAATTATGGCAAATACTGTTAAATGTTCCCTTGAATCAACTCGTAGTAATATATTTTGCCACATAATAAAAGTTTATTCAGGTAACACTTTTGGAAATATTAAATAAAAAGCTTCACAATCACTGATATTATTATTTAGTCAGTCAAAACTAGGCAGTGAAATTGCAAACTTCATTCCTAGAATATTTTAACACAAAAATGGCTCATAATACTATTCAAATTAGGCTACTATTCAACTCCAATAGATTATGCTAGTCACTTTCAAGAAAATAGTATAAATACTTATCCAGGTTATGTCGAAATATCGGCATCTAACAGTTTCGAGGAAGTTACAACACCACCCTGTTCGACTTAATAACGAGCGAAATTTGCAATGCTACTATTTCCATTGCACTTGATGGAAACTCGGATACTCTCCGGAACACACATACACACACACACACATATATATATATATATATATATATATATATATATATATATATATATATATATATATATATATATATATATATATATATATATGGCTTTTAGTGTTTCTACATTTACAAACACAGGGAAGATGACTAACCTTTTCTTCAACAATACTTTAGATAACAAGAATTATAACCTTTTTCAGAGGCTAGGGGCACAGAATTGTGCTTTCGTCCAGGTCTTAGAAAAATGTAAATCTGGTCCTGACAATTACACACGACACGAGGATAAAAATCAGCTTTTCATCAGATTAAACTAACGAACGTAATTTTGGCAGATACAGCCATGTAAATAAATATTGCTAAACGCACGAAAAATATTGAAAGTAGATCGTATCACTGATTTAAATAATTTGCATATTGTTTTCCTGTAAAGCATCTTATAGCACATCTTCACTCTATACAATTAATTGCATGGTACGAACAGAGAAAAGCAGCTGCTGCTTAGTGAACTTTCGCCTATTATATTATCGAAAAACAATAAATAAAATGAAATCTTTTAGTCTTAGTCTCACGGTTATGCCTGCTATTCTCAAGGTGACGGTGATGATGAGAAATGAATGAAATGACGGAATGAAGAAAGTGGGAGGAAACGTGAGAATCCCGAGGAAACCCACGCACAAGGTGTTTGTTCACCACAAAACTCACTTGGTGGGAGCTGGGATCGAACTAGGAACCACATGCACTAGAGGTGAACGCTCTACCACTGAGCCACTGCGGCCTATTATATTTTTTTATAACCAGACTACAGTTCATTGCATTGTGTTGGAAACTTGAGGAAGGCGGGATCTGAGGTGTCCCGTATTCTCATGAAGAAAATATGGCAGGTTTATTTACGCTGGAAGATGTTAATTTCATATAAGACATTCTAAAACATTTATTTATTTCATACAACATGAATTGTATCTTTGTTGTAAATTAATAGACCCCTTTTGGTATTCATATTTGGCAAATGTCAGTCAGGCTTCCCTACATTTGTAATGACTTGATCTACATTTGTTAGTTTGTCTGCCGAGCTCCTTCATGGCTATGCGATTAGTGTACACTTCTTCGGCGTGGGACCCGGGTTTGCTTCCCGGAGGGAGCTCATGTGGTTCGGATTCCACGTTAGTCAGTAGGTGATAGCCTCACTGCTGAAAGGGACGTTAAACACAAAATCAACTCAACTCGTTTGTCTCCCTCTACCACACACACTACAGGGTACAACTTTCGTCCTTTTAAGTTAAAATTTTCAGAATACAAGCACGAGACAGTCTAAATTTCCTTTGTAGATTTTGGCGTCATACCAACGTAAAATATCAAAATGGTGGCCATTTTTTCAAAACACCGAGTATCCACGCTACGAAGCGCAATTTTTAGTCTTTTAAGTTGAAATTTTGACGGTGGAAGCACGAAATATGCTAAATTTGCTGTATAGATTTTTTCGGCGATCGAATATAAAATTTCAAATTAGCGGTCATTTTTTCCAAAACAGCAGTAAGTAGAAAATTGTTGCAAGTTGTGACAATGACAACCTTGAAATATAAATCACATTTTAACACTTTTACCCCAAAGACATCGAAATATTTCGAAAAAACCCATATGGGCCCAGGTGGGTTGGGCTTTTTCAAACCCTGTATCTCACCGAGTCAAGGCAGAAGCACAGCAGGGGGGCCCGAGAGGCAGCGAGGGGGTGCATCTGCAGGTAGCAGGCACGTCAGCGACGGGGGGTATACGCATAAACGAGATGTGGAAAAACAGTTAAAATATCTGTAATAATTCTTATCTACAAAAAAACCTAATTTCGATCCTTTAAAAAAAAGTCATACACTAGTGTTAGATTGTCTTCCTTTCTTACCTTTACGACAGAAAATAGTGAATGTAGGGTTATTGCCCCTGCCCTTAATTTTTACTTCTTTTCCACACTTTACACACTTGATTTTACGCTTCATCATACCATGACTCTGCAGAAATTTTACAATCCTTCTCTCTTTATCACACATTTTTTTTTGAAAAAAAGTGTGTTAGTATTACATCCATCGCAGATGTCCATAATCGACATATAAACCGGAAATTCCCGCCGTTTGCTTCTACCCTTCTGCTTCAGTAAATAGTTACACACAGAATACGTTCACTACCGTTTAAAATGTATTTCAATATGATATCCCCTGACATAAATTATTTATATTCACACACTGCTTCTTTTACGAAAAGTGTTTCACATCGTATTTTACCTATAAACTTTGTTTTCGGTAAAACAGTCTCCCCGAGTGAACCCTAATAATTATAATACTCCATTAATTATATCAAGTGGCACGCTAAAAGTAAAACTGTATGCAGAATTCTTATGATATGTCATTAAAATGGTAATGTACTCACCTTTTTCCTTTGAAAGCATCCCCTCGCTTTCGCTCGGTGCCCCATCTTTGCCCTGCGCTGACCCGGTTAGATGGCATTGCTGCTTTTTAGCGACCACCTAGTAGAGATTGCCTTGTATTTTTTGCACTCTAGTTTTTATGCCATACATCCGGCCCCGTAAATATAAACGCAAATCATAAAAGAATAATTGGGGAAAGTTCTAGAACACAAGTCCCCCATATAGGTTAGTACTTAGGGTGGTTCCTTTCTGTAGTAAAATTTAATATTTAATTGAAATAGTATTGCCGAGCAAGCGAAGGCGGGTTAGAGTCCCGCAGGGCACGTTGTTTTCGGTCTTTATTACAGCTAAATGGGAAGGGGGCCTGTGTTCTAGAACCTTGCCGAATAATTGTAATTTATCGAAAATTACTTGCGATGACCCTCTTGAATTTTATCTATGCCATGTGAGATATTTCAAGTCACCTAGCGCAAATCATTTAGGAGACAAGAGGGAAATGAGTAAAAGAATCGGTGCAATTTTACTATACGGATCCACAGATTGTAAACGGAAAAACTTGGGGAAGTCTAATTTTCCCATTTTATGTCGAGAACAGAACCCAACGACAAGGTTCTAAAACACAGACCTCTCTTCCCATTTAGCTGTAATGAATACAGAAAACGACGTGCCCTGTGTTTCTCTAACCCGCCTTCACTCGCTCGACAATACTCTCTAAATTAAAATTTAAACTTTGGTACAGAAAGGAACCAACCTTGCTACTAACCTATATGGGGGGACCTGTGTCCTAAAACCTTCCCGAACCGAATGAACCCCTGCGGGGCTTCTAACCCCTTCCCACTCCTATTACTACTTATACTATGCATCCGTATACTAAAACTGCACGAAAGAATTAATTTTTCAACTATTATTGCGAGTTGTTAGCCAAAAGTAAACCTGCACGGAATTTTATGTATAAAGAAAAAATATAAATTTAAAAAATATAGGCATTTATACCGAATTGATAAGTCACTCTCATACGGACAAGAGATAGAATACTTTTCCAAATGTTCAGCAGCTTACACAAAACGTTCAATATTTAATTCACACGGCATTCGCTATTCCTGTATGGATAAAACATATGCACTCATTCACTTTAACCGCAGAGAGTTAAAGTGAACTAAACTATTTTATGATCGTTATACTTACCGACTTCTTTCTTTCTTCTTCACTATTATTAGTGTTGAAGGAGTGCCACCGACTTCAGGACGACACTGTAGGACTTTGTATCACACCAACAAGAACTAAAAAATGACATTTGTAGAAAAATAAACTGGAGTTCGAGATGGGCTGTCCTATAAAGACGCAATATTGCCCCGAACCCTTCTTGTTAGTCATCTCCAATTCAAGTAGCGCGTGGGGAATGCTGGTACTTTTGATAAACAAATGACGGCTGTTGTGGCGATGCTAATTTGCAACCACACAGATGTCTATGTGATGCCACACAGGATAACATAATTTTCAGATTTTTAACAAAATATATTTGTTTAATATAATGCTGCTACAATTAGTACAATGATTGCTAATGTTACTACGATATTCTCATGAGAAAATTTGTGATGTAGGCTACACTTGGGTATATTGCAGAGACGTCTTAGGGCCATATGCATAGTCGACCACGTAGGGGTTCCCTAGACGAAAAGTACCAGTGGGCTTCCTCAACCTTCCCCTTGACTGTGCAATGCATAAAGCTTCCAAAGTGATCCCTGAGGTACGGTTAACACTGAGAGCTGATTGGTCTAGTACACCTCGAGCGAGGCTAAAATTTTGTCCAAAAAAAGTTGAAGGTAGAACTCCGAAACTCAATTCTACTATGATAAAGAATTAACATCGAAGCAGCAACTGCATGGATACAACGTATGCTATATCAAACGGAAAAATAATGGTGTAGATTAGGAATACAGTTCTTTTTTTTTTCTTTTTAATTTTCAGATAAAGTCTGTTAACTTGAAAATAGTTATAAAGTGATATAGAAATCGGAAAAATATCGGTGTAGATTAGCAATACATTTCTTTTTTAATTTTCAGGTAAAGTATGTTAACTCGCAAAAAGAAATATGGATATGTAGCTAGAAAACGTGTGAGCCTGTAGCTTTACAATAGAGATCCCACTAGAAATAAATTACATATACACTGTAATTTTTTTGGACAAAATCAGCCCATAGTATTTTTGTGAATGTATTTTCTAAACAATTTGCCAGTAAAAGTTAACCTTAGGAGGGCATAAAAGTTATGTCTATAAATACAGTATTTTTGGGGGGATATTCCCTGCAAATACCGTAAAACTTCTTATCTACTTATTCCTAGAGTGTTATCATCTAATTGCGTACAATTGTATAAGACATAAATACATATAGTGAAAGCCAGACGTCTCAAAACCACGCACCAAACTTTGCAAGCTGCTTATAACAAGCAATTTTTGCATCTACTACGGTTTAATGCCAAGGTGAAGCTGGAGAGCTACAGTCGAGGTCCGTCCGTAGGGAACGGGCGAGTTTGCGATGGTGTGTAAACGAATTAGGGGTTCACTCGAGCAGACACTTTTACGAAATAGAAAATTTATAGGTAAAATACGATGTGAAGCCATACATTTTTCGTGAAGGAATGAAAGAGTAAATATAAGTAATTACCATCAATGGCAGCATATTGAAATGATTTAAGTGATAATGAAAGTATTGTATGTGTAAGTGTGCTCTTCCACTATCCTCGTATATACGTATACCCCCATCGCTGACGCGCCTGCTCCCTATGGACGCACCCGCTCACAATCGAAGCATAATGGCGGCGGCTGTTGTAGCTGGAGCAAGAGGACGTCCGCAAAACTGTAAAAGTTCGGCTGAAGTCGGTAAATTTAGTAATAGTAATTTACCTGATTGTGAGTTGAAGTGCAGTACTTTAGATCGACATATGAAACTGTCTGATATTAGCAACAAAGATAACGATATTCAACAGACAAAATGTAGGTACTGTATGAAAGCAATTTGTAACCGGAAAACAAATGACAATCAACCGTGTTCGAGTGAATCATCTGAAAATAAACTAATAAGTGAGCTAATTGAAGAAATACATTCTCTACGTAAAATTATATCATTACTAGCAAACGAAAAATGTGAATGTGTATCGAAGCAATATTATCCAGAAAAATGTGGAGATGTATTCAGGAGTACAAGGGAGTGCAGTCCGCTATGGGGTGAGGTGGTAGCAGACTCAAGAAAGCAAAGTAGTTACAGAACAAATGTCCAGCAATCTACAAATGCCCGTCAGTTAAAAGTGCAAGTACCCGGCAAAGACAAATACCAAGAAGAATCAGAGAATGTCCTCCCGCTTATACACAAGGATATTAACTTTCACAACAAATGAATGAATAAATCCAGACTACATAGTGTTGTACGAGAAATACCAACGCAAAATAGATTCGCAGTTCTAGAAGACGAACCAGAAGGAAGTAGTTATGTAATCACACCATCTCGGAGTTCTTTTCAAGTGGGAAGCAACAAATCAAATCGTTCTTCGACCAAAGTCAAAAGCAGTGCAAGGGTAAATTCATGCATTAGCCGTTCTGGTTTAAGACCAAAAAGGACAAATCCTCGGGAAAATATTAATTTACCGGTACAATGTAAAATTGTGAATCAAGTCCGCACGAATAATACAAACGCTAAAAAACAAGAAGTACAAGGGAAAATCATTATTATTAGTGACAGCCATGGTCGCGATATTGCCACTGGGCTAAACTATAAAATAAGTGACATGGATGTTTCTGGGTCGGTAAAACCAGGGTCTAAGATAAAAGACGTTATGTTTCCTTACATCCACAATCAAAATTATAATGAACATGACACAGTTGTAATAATAGGCGGTGCAAATGACGTTGCTTGTAATGAAGCTGAAAATGCACTAAACATACTAGAATTGGCTCTACAGAAACTTTCAGGCACAAATGTAGTGGCAGTAAACTTGCCGTATCGCCATGATTTAAATGACTCATCGTGTGTAAACAATGAAATAAAAGAAACAAATAAAAAAAATTGACGTGTTGTGTAAAAGTTTCAAAAATGTCAAACTTCTTGATGTAAGTTGTGTGCCCCGAAACTATCATACTAATCACGGCCTCCATTTAAATCGTCTAGGGAAATTGTTTTTACGCAACGCACTGTATAATATCATTACGCCAAATAAGTTGAAAGCACAGTGCACAGCTTATAGTACGTTAATACCTATCAATTGTGGAACTACTTCAGCACTGGTAATAGACGGAAATGGAAACGATTGTGAAGGTGATCAAATTTCGTCTGAACAAAGGAGACACAGTTCGACTTACAACGGAGCGAATCGGGATGAGGGTGAAGTGTTAAAATTGACAGGAAACTCACACGTAAGCCATGATAAGGAGCCAGGAGTACTTTTGGCTACTGAAAGTGAAGAAATTGATCGAATATCGTTAATACAAGGTCCACATAATACAAATCACAGTACGAAAGAACCTGGACTGGATATTAACAGATCGCAGCAAGTATCCACAAATGGTATAGAACAAAACGATCAATCTAGTACAACTCAGCGAAAATCAAATAGAGTAAGAAAGGTTCCTACAAGGTATAATGATAATAGTTTTTTAATGCAAGTCCCAATAAAAATTCCAAGCACTTAGCCAATAGAGGTAACAGTGACTACAATGTAATAAATGTATATTACCAGAACGTGCAAGGTTTAGCTTGTAAACTTGATTTTTTTGATGTATTAGTTGAAGAGGATCTTAAAGGTATGCATGTCATTTGCTTTAGTGAACATTGGTTATCTGCTAATCAGATGAATATGGTACACTTAAATAACTATCAGTTGGCTACAAACTATTCACGCGCTAGTAGGCAACATGGTGGGGTATGTATATTTGTAGGTGACCATTTACGTTTTAAGGAAATAAATGTAAGTCAATTCGTTGTTGAATTGCATTTTGAAATAGTTGCTATTTCAATTGAAAACATGTGTATAATTTGCATCTATAGGTCATCAGCAGGAAATATTAATGTATTCTTTAGGAGTCTTGAAACTGCTCTTGAGTCTCTGTGTAAGAAATATAGTACGGTAATAATTTGTGGTGATACTAACATTGACTGGCTGGTTCAATCAAGAGAAAAAACAAAATGTCAAAATATATTAGATATGTTTGGGTTGCAGCCTCTTATCAGAGAACCAACTAGAGGGAAAACTGCGTTAGATCAAATAATAATAAGTAAACAATACACAGTCAGTTACCTCTTTGAATATCTTTAGGCCAGGCTTTTCTGACCATGATGCAATAATAGGGCAAATACACTCATCTCAAATATTCGTACCTACTCAATCAGAAGTTATAACAAAAAGATGTTTCTCAAAAACTAATATTAATTACTTTTTCTACACTTGCTAGCACAAGAAACCTGGCACAAAATATATGAAATTGGTGATACGGATGGTGAATTACCTTTTTTCTAGATACATTTCTCTTTCACTTCAATATTGCGTTTCCCAGAAAGAACTACAGTAAGGTTAGGTTGGGGAAACCATGGGTCACTATAGGAATTAGGACTTCTAAACTCAAACTACTTGAGTTATCAAAAAAACTAAAAACGTGTAAAGATGTAACACCTCAATTTATTGAATATGTAAAATACTATAGGAAGACATACAAAAGAGTCATACGAACAGCAAAACTTTTACACAGTACAAATTACATTTTAGCAGCGAGAAACAAAAGTAAAGCTATGTGGAAGTTAATTAATGGTAAGATGAATAAGGTAAAAACAACAGGAATTGATGCAATAAAAGTAAACTCTCAAGTAGTATGTAACCCAGATAAGATTGCAAATCATTTTAATAAATATTTCTTAACTTTAGAAACATTTAACCCAATCAAAATAGCTCATCAAGAAAATAACTCTAAGCTACAGAGCGGAATAACTAAGTCGCTTTTCCTGAAACCAGCTACACCAGAGAAAATCCTACAAATAATAAAAAGCTTAAAAAGCTCCAGCTCTCCAGGTTGGGATGAAGTGCCATCCATGATTGTAAAGGAAAGTTTTCTTCTTATTGCACATCAACTCTGTCATATAATAAATCATTCATTTTTTACAGGAATTTTTCCTATGCGGCTTAAGTTAGCTAGAGTTACACCTGTGTATAAAAAGGGAAGTCAATTGGAGTTAAATAATTATCGTCCTATTTCAGTTTTGTCGTGCTTTTCTAAAATATTTGAGTTAGCAATGAACTAACTAACTAACTAACTAACTCTATGGCCTATGGAACCCGCAGGTTCAGTGCCGCGTTCACAAAAGCTCTCCACTGACTTCTATCCTTAGCTAATTGGATCCAGTTTCTACTTTGTATTCCTATCTCTGCGAGATCCATCTTAATATTATCCTCCCATCTGCGCCTAGGTCTTCCTAATGGTCGTTTTCCTATGGGTCTTCCAGTCAAGGCTTTGAAAACATTTCTACTTTCTTCCATTCTAGCTACATGACCTGCCCACCTAAGCCTCCTAGACTTGACGACCCTAACAATGTTGGGTAAACCGTATAAACTATGTAGTTCTTCGTTATGAAGTTTCCGCCATTCCCCATTCTCGTTCCTCTTGGGTCCGAATATTCTTCTCAGGATCCTGTTCTCAAATACTTTCAGTCTATGTTCTTCCCTCTGAGTAAGTGACCATGTTTCGCAACCATACAGAACAACAGGCATGATTATCGTTTTATATATTTTAAGCTTCAAATTTTTCGACAGAATTCGCGACGACAAGAGATTTTGAACCGAATAGTAACACGAATTCCCTGCTTTTAGTCGACATTTAATTTCTTCGTGAATATGATTTTCATCTGTTAATATTGATCCTAAATATTTGAAAGTATCCACTTTATCAAAAGTATTATTTAATATTTTAACGCCCCCACAATTTGTCGTATTACGGTCCCGACGCACTTCCATGAGTTAGCAATGAAAGCACGACTAAATAACTTTTTCCTTTTAAATAATATAATATCCACAAGTCAACACGGGTTTCAAAGCCAGAAGTCAACCAACACTGCAATCTTTAATTTCATCTCTGATGTAGCAATGGATATAAATAAAGGAAAGCATGTAATTGGTATTTTTGTTGATTTATCTAAGACGTTCGATTCTATAGACCATGGTATTTTGCTAGAAAAGTTGTATTCTTATGGCATCAGAGGTGTGGCAAACAATTGGATAAAGTCGTATTTATCTGAACGTAGTCAAACTGTTGGCATCTGTAAAGAGGTAAATGGCAGAAGAACAATGTTTAAATCATCTTTAATGAAAGTAACAAAAGGAGTACCACAAGGATCAATATTGGGACTTCTTTTGTTTGTTGTATATATTAATGATTTGGTTAATAGTCTAGGCTGTGTGAAGTCAACATTGTATGCTGATGACATAAATGTTCTTGTCAGTGGAGACTAGTAAATGAAGCAGAAAGGCTCACTACAAAGACGCTAACAAAAATTATTAGTTGGTTAAACATAAATAAATTAACTATGAATTTAGGAAAAACTAACATTGTCAAATTTCGATTCCCGGGCCAAAGAAATGAACTTGTACCAAATTTCACAAAATTAAATCCCCACGTTAAGCGGGTTTGCATATCCAGGCTCCTAACTATGAAAACATTTACGCTCAGTCCAACCTCAATCATTTCACGAATTCAACCTGTTTTACGTATGTTATTAGGACATAATATCGATTGTGATTTAATCTAAAAACACTTTTATACATTGCAAGAGCTGTAACGTCCAAATATTTACTGAGAACTCATAGTCGTATCGGAATAAACAAAAGCGAGTATGGAACAGTAAACTGCTTTCATAAAAGAAAAAAGAACATGTGTAAAAGGCCTGCAAAACGTTCGAGTGGTTTGGGTCGATACACTATCAATCACATGTTTGTGTGTCCAAACCCTGTAGCAAGTTGTTTCTTTTTTAAGTGTCTTTCTATTTTCATCCGGAGGCTGAAAATATTTCTTTGAGTAACTCATTGAAAACTTCTTTTGTTTCAAATTCGGTTAGAACGGAACGTTATATGAATTGCGAATCTTAAATCCATAGCTAAAAAAAATGAAGTATACTCACTACTCCATTATCCTCTGATTTGTAACGAAAAACTATTTATAAACAGTGGTGACTTCAGAAAATTATCCTCGGGGGGAATTTCAATATGCGGGTGGAGGGCAAACATTGGTAGTCCACATTGAGCGCGATCGAATATATGGTCCTGAAGGAGGAAATTTCTTAACTCGAGAGGGGTCTCAAATTCTCCCTCAGGTCACGTCCTGAAAGCATCATTGCTTAAAAGCTTTTCGTAACAAATATAATATTACACTTGTTTCTCGTTCTACATTTAGAATTGGTAAAATCATAACTTATAGAGGATTATAATAAAAGCATAAAAATTACAATACCGATCATGTATAAATTATCCTGTAAGTTACCAACTTTGGGTCAGATTAAAACTCAAATATTTGTTTTCGGATTGCACTTAGAAGTAAGTTCTCTCTATATAATCCTGATTGGAAAGCCATGTTTAACACTAATTAATTAATCAATATTTATACGAATATTTTTTTTTTATTTTACTATTTTTACTATTCAATATTATATACACTTCATTTCCAAAATCAAAATCTCGAAAATGTATATTGTACGAGTGCAGACTCGCAAATAAATGATTATTTATCATATATATTGGTCTCTATTCGAATTCTATTTAATCGAATCCGACAGGAACACAGACAGAAATATCGAGAACAGGTGACAAAAAAGAGAGAGAAAAACGTTGTATCCGGCGGGGACTCGAAGTAAGTTCGAATGGTTCTTTATAAGCGTACGCCTTAGACCAAAGGGCTATGGTAACAACTAGTGATTGTAGCAAAGGCTTCGAGTAGTAGTTCTTATTACAGAATAACATTTTTTATTGCCGAAAATTTAAACCTAATTTACTTTGATATAATATATCTATTAATTTGTTTCATGAACGTTTTCGTTACTTAGATGAATGATGTATGTTGTTGATATAGATTCTATTACACATTCTTTCGTAAATATTATAGAAAGTATCAGGGTTATTTATGATCTTTCATGGAAATTGACTGGCACATGCGCAGTACACAGACAGTTCAATTGAAAGGCGAGGAATGAAACGCTTACACACTGTTACAATGTTTCCCTCGCAAGCAGTAGTTCCCAACCGAGGGACGGCGGGACGCACTTCCCCCTCCTGGGGTGGCGTGAAGGATTTACGAAGTCCCTTCGTTGTCTTATACTTCTTGAAAGATTATACACAATATCCAGTCACATCTTTTACACATTTGGAAGTGATAAATCGTAGTATAAATAAACCGTCCTCCTCATACAGTGATTGTTGCTTTTCCAAGATTATAAACTGAAACACTTTTTATTTCAATAGAATATAAAAGTTTCGATGGGAGGGGTTACAACCCCCTCGACCCCTTGGGTCTTCGATATGTCACCGCCTAAACTGTAACCTTCAAGTTAGAATCGAAAAATGGAGACATGTGACCTACTAAACATATTTTTAGTTAATTATACATTTTCATAAATAAAATATCCACAATTACAATGACAGTAAATGCTAAGTAATTATTGTAAATCTTTGTACTTTCATTTTCCCTCTTTCTTCTCAACTGAGCTTGAAAAATGTAAAAGTGGGAGGTTAAGAACTTCAAATATTACGTATATTTTAGCGTATTACGAAATTATATTTAATAGAATCCGGTAGGATCACAAACAGAAACGTCAAGAAGAGATAAAACCAAATTGTACTGTGGTGGGATTCAAACTACTCTTGAATGGTGCTTCAGAATCTCTAGCCGAATGCTTTAGTCCACTCGGCTAATATCACAAGTTGAAAATATAGTAAGCGTGTTTCGTGTATAATCTTTTGCTACAGCATGAAATTTATTTTGTATTCTCTGAAGTTTAAGCCTATTTTGGCCTGATTAATAGTCTGTTGAAATTGTTTTATGTTTACGGTATTATTTACTTTGACGAATGATGTTGTTAATATAGGTTCTATTACGTATTCGTTCATAAATATTACAGCAATTGTCAGGATTATTTATGATCTTTCATGAAAATTGACTGGTGCATGCGCAGTAGAAACAGAAAGATGCACTTTACCGACATTTGTCATACACGCCAGAACGCAAATTTCTAACAGGTTCTCAAAATGCCTCGCTCTAAAGGCTGTGGAGAACTGTCTGTTGCTCTGAGAGGAGAAATCATAGGCCGAGCAAAAATGAGACAAACTGTGCCTCAGATTGCTAGAGATCTGGGATGTGACAAGAAAACGGTCAAGAAATAGGTTCAGCGACATGAAGAAGGTGGTGAATGGTTCAGGTCTCGGTCAAGAAGTGGAAGGCCAAAAGTGACAACTTCAGCTCAAGATCAAGCTTTAGTTACAGAAGTAATCAACAGACCTCTATGCCACACGTCAATCCTCTTGGACAAAGCCAGAGAATATAATTGTTCTCACGAAACAATAAGAAGAAGATTATTGGGGGCTGGGCTACACTGTTCAAGACCCGCTAGGAAGACTCTCCTGACTGAAACTCACAAGGCCAGACGAATGGAATGGGCACAGAATAACATAACCCAACCTCAGTCATATTGGGACTTAGTCATCTGGACCGACGAGAAGGTTTTCAAGTCTAACCAACAATTCAGAGTTATATTATATAGACCGCGCGGAACCAGGTATGCTGAACAAAATATTATCAGAACTTCTTGTTCAGGACGAATATCAGCACACTTTTGGGGATACATCACGGCTGCTGGTCCTGGAGATTTAGTTGCGGTGCCTGAGAGAATGAACAGCAGTGTTTACATTAATATCCTCGAAAATACGTTGCTACCGTCCTTAGAAAGAAACTTCCCCGAACAGGAAGAATATATATTTATGCATGACAACAGTGCTGTTCACACTTCCCGGCAAACACGAGAGTGGCTAAATGAACATCCAGAGTTAATTTGTATTGAGTGGCCCCCTCTATCCCCAGATTTGAACCCAAATGAACATCTGTGGGCCTACATGGTGCAAGAATGGGAAGAGAGACGTGAAGACAGAGACCAAACGTTTCTTCAAAATCATGTTATGGAACTGTGGCAACATTTTTGTGACACACCGTCGTATTGCTCGAGACTTGTATCTAGTATCCCCTCCAGACTTCAAGAAATTACTGACTCTGGAGGTGACTACACGAAGTTACTGACTCTGGAGGTGACTACACGAAGTACTAGTGTGTTATTTTTTGTGTAAATATTTATTTAAGTTTCATTTATTTATTATATTTTTTTTTCAAGAGCAATACTTTCGTTCTTCATTCTTTTCCTTTGCTTGTTTACTTATTTATAGTTCGTTAAAACGTAAAGGAAGAGTAGTATATCTTCAAAACGTATTTGTGAATTTACTTTGAACGTTTCTAAGAATACATTTACTTTTTTTCCTTACTTTATATCATGCCCAATATTACTTTCATTTCAGTTAATTAATAACTTTATTTCACATCTCGGATAAAAGTATTATTGTCTTTTTAACGATATTTTTCATTTTGATTGTGTAATTTCTAGTTTCATTGAATTATCTCAATTCTAATGAATAAATCACATTTTGTTTATTGTCCCTTCCTTAGCTAAGTTCGAATTCGAGAATAATTTGGTGTAATATACGTTCTTTATTCTTCATATTGTGCAGTAATGACAATATTAATTATTTTTCATGAGTCCAGTTGATTAGTGAGAACTTGGACAAACATTAACCTGGTGATTCTTTACGCAATGACAAGTGTAAAATACATTTTAGCTATTCTTTATACTTCATAGCGATGAAACATTCTAACAGTCTGTTAGCGTTTCCTTCCTCGCCTTCCAATTGAACTGTCTGTGTACTGCGCATGCGCCAGTCAATTTCCATGAAAGATCATAAATAACCCTGATACTTTCTATAATATTTACGAAAGAATGTGTAATAGAATCTATATCAACAACATACATCATTCATCAAAGTAACGAAAACGTGTTCATGTAACAAATTAAAAAATACATTATATCAAAGTAAATTAGGTTTAAATTTTCGGCAATAGAAAAATGTTATTCTGTAATAAGAACTACTACTCGAAGCCTTTGCTACAATCACTAGTTGTTACCATAGCCGAGTGGTCTAAGGCGTTCGGCTTGTAAAGAACCACTCGAACTTACTTCGAGTCCCCGCCGGGTACAACGTCTTTTTCTCTCTTTTTTTCACCTGTTCTCGATGTTTCTCTGTCTGTGTTCTTGTCGGATTCGATTAAATAGAATTTCGAATAGAGACCAATATATATGATAAATAATCATTTATTTGCGAGTCTGCACTCGTACAATATACATTTTCGAGATTTTGATTTTGGAAATGAAGTGTATATAATATTGAATAGTAAAAATAGTAAAATAAAAAAAATATTCGTATAAATATTGATTAATTAATTAGTGTTAAACATGGCTTTCCAATCAGGATTATATAGAGAGGACTTACTTCTAAGTGCAATCCGAAAACAAATATTTGAGTTTTAATCTGACCCAAAGTTGGTAACTTACAGGATAATTTATACATGATCGGTATTGTAATTTTTATGCTTTTATTATAATCCTCTATAAGTTATGATTTTACCAATTCTAAATGTAGAACGAGAAACAAGTGTAATATTATATTTGTTACGAAAAGCTTTTAAGCAATGATGCTTTCAGGACGTGATCTGAGGGAGAATTTGAGACCCCTCTCGAGTTAAGAAATTTCCTCCTTCAGGACCATATATTCGATCGCGCTCAATGTGGACTACCAATGTTTGCCCTCCACCCGCATATTGAAATTCCCCCCGAGGATAATTTTCTGAAGTCACCACTGTTTAAAAATAGTTTTTCGTTACAAATCAGAGGATAATGGAGTAGTGAGTATACTTTTTTTTTTTTTTAGCTATGGATTTAAGATTCGCAATTCATATAACGTTCCGTTCTAATCGAATTTGAAACAAAAGAAGTTTTCAATGAGTTACTCAAAGAAATATTTTCAGCCTCCGGATGAAAATAGGAAGACACTTAAAAAAGAAACAACTTGCTACAGGGTTTGAACTCACAAACATGTGATTGATAGTGTAACGATCCAAACCACTCGACCGTTTTGCAGGCTTTTTGCACATATTCTTTTTCCTTTTGTGAAAGCAGTTTACTGTTCCATACTCGCTTTTGTTTATTCCGATACGACTATGAGTTCTCAGTAAATATTTGGACGTTACAGCTCTTGCAATGTATAAAAGTGTTTTTAGAATAAATCACAATCGATATTATGTCCTAATAGCATACGTAAAACAGGTTGAATTCGTGAAATGATTGAGGTTGGACTGAGCGTAAATGTTTTCATAGTTAGGAGCCTGGATATGCAAACCCGCTTAACGTGGGGATTTAATTTTGTGAAATTTGGTACCAATAACTGTAGACACTGTAGAATTATGTCAAACACCATCTATTAAATTTCTAGGAGTATATGTTAATGAAGATTTAACATGGAATACTCATGTTGAATACATTAATACTAAACTCAGTTCACTCTGCTTTGCATTCCGTAGGTTGCAAGGTAGTTTGTGCAAGGAAGCTGTGATGTCCTTATACTATAGCAAAGTTTTTTCAATAATAAACTATGGTGTTATATTTTGGGGGAATTCGAGAATAAGTGCTAGTACATTCCGAATACAGAAAAAAATTATTAGAATAATGTTAAGTATGCCTGAACGATCCTCATGTAAAAATATTTAAAAAAATATATAAATTATTGACATTACCTAGTTTATATATATATCGCACAATTATGTATGTAATCGAGCACAAGGATTTATTTACTTTAGCTAATACGATTCACTCATACAATACTAGGCAGAATTGTAATATGTATATTATCCAACAGAATTATGCAAATTTTAGCAAAACTGTGTATATGAATTGTATAAAATTATATAACAAATTACCAGCAAAGTATAAGGACATTAACGAAAAACGGATATTCAGAAATACTCTGTTAGAATTATTGTTGGAAAAAAGCTATTACTCTGTGGAAACTTATCTTACTGATAATATATAGAGAATGTAAATCATATCTGACAACTGTAATGCTTAATTGAGGATTGTCCTCATTTGTAAGCTATAAACAGGCAAATAAATATGAATATGAATATCACTCGGAGCCGCCTGATGCGCTCCTACCATAACTCAGTTAGGTAGCATTCGTGCTTTTAGCGACATAGCACAAATTGATTCTTATCTTATGTACTGTAGTTTTTATGTTATACGCCCACATTGTATTTATACTGAGCCCTCCTGAAGTTAATCTGCAAGTAGTAATGGAGCTCTTCATATAGACATACTTTGCTAAAACAAATACAAAGCTCTAACCTAACCTGAAAATGTAAGAAATGTGTCAAAACTTGATAGAACTGTTTACTCGAATAATGATCAAATTAGTACAAAAAATATGCATCTATCTGTAGTAGGTGGTCACTAGAACCTAGTTTTCCATTATATTTGCATAATTATGAGCCATACTTCTTAACACTGTTTCCATAATCACGTGAACCGATGCACACTTTGAGCAATTACAGCGCGTCGATAAACAGGAGTTCGATGATTTCCACTTGTCTTTCCTTATACGCATATCACCAACACTAATGTGCCTGCTTCCGCGGACAAAATCATGCGTGATCCCTCAGATTGTGCCCAGCTTGGAATCGGAATAAATGCAAACTTATCCTGTGTTGGGCATGGTTTTTCGCACTTATTTGTAATATACCTTACAGTCTAATGTGATGATGTTTTTAATAGGAGGGTGCCCGAAATTTTTTGCACCGACTGTACTTGACGTTTAACAAAAAATTTCTGGCTGTTCATATAATTCGTAAATTTTGTCTGTTATTTTATTTCAAATTAACATGAAAAACTGTAAAACTTCATTAGGAATTATAGTTTTGGGAATCGATATCTTTATTTATATATTAAATTAGTTATAAGTCTTGTATATGGATATGTAAATGGATGATTACAAGTCTTACGGTGTCAGTGCTATCTGAAAATATAGGTCCACCATTGGACGGAAATTTTGGAATAAATAAACAATCTAAAATTCGGCAGAATTTTCTGGACCACCCTTCACCTCTCTTTTAGATACCTATGCCCTTCTGAAATCTAGTTTAATCAGATTTTACCAAATTTTATTCGTTTCAAAGCCCCACCGCCAAAAATGCTTTGTTTTGATTGGAGGATTCACCCACGCTATGATGTTAGAGCGCGATTATTTCCATTCCCTTCCTAGAATTTTTGTCGACGACATCAGTTTATTTGCTTCGAAAATAGTTGGTTTCCTGCAGTGGTAAACATTAAAATTCAGGTAACATTTGGATTTTATTAACGTGTAAAATCGTTGGAAGTCTCAAGGAGCCATGAATTATTAAATTTCAGAACAAAACTGGACTGAAAAGGTTGAAATAGGAAGTGCAAGTTAGGGACGCCATGATTTCATCTACCGATCGCTATGGACAGGATTCAGAAGTAGTGTGATTTCCGTTTTTCCTAAAACCGGTTCTGAAGATTAGTGTTTTCCCCTGATAATTTCACCTTCCAATTTTCCTGCTAATTTAGGGTTATAAGACCTGTCCATATATAGATTTGCTTATGTAGGTAGCGTGTGATTCCTTTTTCCTTTAAACATATATGGCGGTATTCAATTTTGGCGTTGTTAAGATAGGTAGAATAATGCACGTGTAAATTTACAGTAAGGACTCCTATTTTACTCCTGACTTGGGAGTACAGCTTCCAGCGGGATGAGTTGAACATATAGTTTTCTCCGGGTTCCTGAACCTTCAGGGCAGGGGTCCTATTGTTAGTCAATACTTTGATATGTCCCCTCGGGGGCATTGATTAACCAGTTTAAAGAATGTGAATTGGTGAATACAAGGGCCAATTGGCTCTGTTTCCGTTCCTTTCGTTACCTTTCATAGAGCCGATTTAAAAAAAAATGGTAAAATCTGAATGTTGTTGGTGTATATTTATTAGTACAACATGTATTAATGTAGTTTGTAGTTATGAATGTGGCATGTATGTGTTTGTAATGTAGTATCATTAGTAGCAATTGTAGTTAAGTGATGGAAGAGTGTGTGAAATAATGAAGTAAGGACAGTGTATCATTTACTATTCACATTTTCGTATTCGTTCAATAGCTAAACGCAACATATCGATCTATAGTAATATTAGAAAATGAGAGTGTAATAGTATCAAAATTCCGTGTACAAGGTCACATTCAGTGGTTCAAGGGTTGATCATATCGTCGCTAGTTCCCTAGTGTCAAAATTCAGTACTAACCGTCATTCTTATGTCGATGCTTTTAGTGATTTAGTTTCCATGGAATTGACCTTTCTTTTCGAAATAAAACCTAGAAAATATAATTCCCAGCCCATATGCATATACACTTAGGTTAAGTGATTCAAAACTAATATTTTCCGAAAATTACAACATTCTACTTAGTCTAGAAATCGAAATATTTAAGTAAATAAACAATACGTAAATTCTTAACAGAAGTCGGGCGATATGATGCTAGTTTTTCGCTTTGAAACTATATTAACCCTACAATCACACAATGGGGTCACCGGCGACCCCAGTGCATATCAGGGGCGGATCCAGGATCGACTTCTGGGGGGGGGGCGATGGGTTGTCATACTGCCACTTTTAAGGGCTCCAAACTTTGGGATGGGTTTTATTTATATATATAAAATAAGAAAGTTTCCTCTTCTGGGGGGCGATAGCCCCCCCCTGGATCCGCCCCTGGTGCATATAAAATGCGTTCTGCGCCAGCGCTGTTGTGCGAGGGAAACACAACACTTCGTCTAGCTTCAGTTGCGAGCATGCTGTTGACACTGCAAGTTGCATTATTGTGTTGGTGCGGAACGTTCAGTGTTATTTTGAGTGCTTGGGTCATATATGAGTAATATGACCCCACGGTGTGATTAATGAAACATAGTTTGCTTTGAATAGCCATATAACAAATCATTTTCTAGTTGCGATTTTTTTTACGAATGGCGGCATCAAGGAAGTTTTCTAACCAGGAAGATATTGTACGCATTTTAGAAGAATCATATGATGATCTGTCCGATACTGATGAACTGTTAAGTGAAAATGAGGATAATGAGGAGCAGGATGATCAATCGGAGGATAAATTTGAAGCTGATGTTGATAACGATGATGTTGCCGACTTGTTACAACGTAAAGTCACTTATGGGAAGAATGGCAATAAGTGGTACACTAAACCCTTCCACCAAAAATCCACTAGAACGTTGAAATAACATTGTTATTCATCTCCCAGGGTCCAAGAAGGAAGCGAATCAAAGAACCGATGCAAAGGATATATGGCTACTGTTTTTTCAGATGACATTTTCAACACAATTGTGATTTTTACCAATGAAGAAATAGAAAGACAAAAGTGTCTTCAAATCGGATCAGGGTTATCTATCCCCCACTGACAAAATTGAATTGTGTGCTTTATTTGGTTTGCTTTATCTAGGCGGGGTTCTAAAAAATTCTCACCTGATAGTAAGTGATATGTGGTCTGAAGCGTCTGGTCCACCTGCATTTAGGAGCACTATGTCAAGAAATATATTTGAATTTCTCATAAACTGCTTGCGCTTTGACGATAAAGCCTCAAGGGACCAAAGGAAATCTATAGACAAATTCGCTCCCATCCGTGAAGTGTGGGATATCTTTGTGCGTCACTGCTCTGAATATTATACTCCTTCAGAATATGTCACGATAGATGAACAATTATTGGGGTTCAGGGGCAGATGCCCTTTTAAAATGTACATTGCCAGCAAGCCCGTTAAATTGGGGATAAAATTATTATGATGTGTGACGCCAAGACATCGTATATGTGTGCAGCAAAACCATATGTTGGAAAAGAGAGAAGAGATTCACAGCTTGCAATTCCAACTGAATATGTGTTGAATCTCAAACAATCCATCCATCAGACAAACAGAAATGTAACTATTGACAACTGGTTTAGTTCCTGTGAGGTAGCTGACAAGCTCTTGGAAAAAGGAATCGCCATGGTTGGCACTATAAGGAAGAACAAACCAGAACTTCCACCATGTGTAACTGAAACAAAAGGGGAAACCAGTTTATTCCTCATTGTTTCTTTTTCAGGAAAACAAAACCGCTGTCTCCTTTGTACCAAGAAAAAACAGGTGCGTAGTTCTGATATCGTCTATGCATAATCAAGCTGACATAGACAATGAGACGCAGAAACCAGAAATAATCTTATTCTACAACCAAACTAAAGGAGGTGTGGCTCAATTTGATCAATACTGTCATTCGAAAACAGTTGCCAGGAAGACACGTAGGTGGCCACTCAGACGCAGCGGCACTAAATAGCTTCGGTATCTTCAGGTGCAATTCGGGATCTGTTCAACACTGAAGAAGCGTTCTGATTTCTTGAAGGCTCTTGCATTGGCACTCTGTGAAGAACACATGAAAAGGAGAGCAAATAACGAGAGGTTGCCAAAACAGCTAAGAACAATATTCGTCATGTTCTTGGCATCGAAGAGGAATAGGTACAAAGTGTGACACCAGTTGGACGACCAGGTAGATGTGCTTTCTGTAGCCGGAAGAAAGGCAGAAAAGAAGTAGCAGTGTGTTACTTGTGTAAGAGAAGTGTGTGTGCTGAACACCGACACAACATTTGAGAGAATTGCAAAATGTAAACAATGGTAAACAATGAAAACTGCTTCATTTATGTCCATGTAAAACAATGAAAATATCAAACAATTGAAACCCAATGAAAACATTTAATATTGTTACAATGTAGAACTCATGTAATTTAGACTAATTGGATAATCGGTAGGCTAAGAAACGAATTATGTGAACATATATAAAATGTGATACGTGAAATGTATAAGATTATATAACCTAATAAACCTAACCTAACCTTACCTCATTTAACCTTACTGAACTAATCTAATACATATAGATATAATCTAATATCTAATCTAACATAATATAACCGTATCTAGTCTAATAAAACGACTCTCCAGACTAGGGTCGTATATGACCCCACGGTGTGATACATGTTCTAATAAAAGCACGGTGTGGTTGTAGGGTTAAATGTTCATCTTTTTTTTTCTCCGTGGTTGCAGAATAATTTCATTGTTGTCAGAATTTTCATAAAAATTAAATAATATCGTGGAGAACTCTACTTTCTGTGAACATACATATATTTTTTTTCATGAAGCTACGAAGTATAACATAGTATTGTTTGCATGGTAAGGGAGTCTTGAGTTCGAGGGATGTTTTGTGTGGTGGCCGGAACATGAAATGTTGGCAAGGATTTATAGATTTAGAAGTATATGACGAAGTGTGCATATAGTCTGGGTGTAGTTAAAGAAATAGGGTGTTTATGAAATACGACGTCGTAATGAATAAATAAAATGATAGTATGAATATATTGTGAAACGAAATGAATGAGAGGACACCCATATATATATATATATATATATATATATATATATATATATATATATATATATATATATAAGCCCAGTTTATGATTAGTCACGTTTCGGTAAAAGAATATATATATATTTAGGGATTATGTGTAGCTATCTCGGGTTCTGGCCCCTACACCGGAGCATCCTGCGAACATGTGGGTGAGATATTGCCGGACTATGTTAGTGCTTAATATCTTAATTTGTTATTGCAGTCGTATTCGTTCATAATAATCTCGTTTAATAATATTTGTAGCATCATATAATCGCTGACTGGACATATTTAATGATCAATTATGGAAAGACAATAGTCGTTACACAACGGGGCTGTAGTGAAATATATTTTCTGGTCGGTTTTAAAATAGAATATCCTGCTCCGTGAGATTTTTTTTTCTTCACATTACCTACTCGGGCTAGCTTACCGTATTCATGGAGGCGACAGCTCTGACAGGGTTACAGAATCAAAACAATTAGTTATTGAAACTCATTTCCCGTACCCGGGCATCGACCCCTCCCCCCTTGAATATTTTCGTTTTCTGTTCTCAGTTTTCAAACTAGATAGTGATGGAAACTAATCGATGCCTCAGAATTTAGCGCATTCTGCGAAGGGGAGCTATCGGTGAAGTTTGGCAATAGAAATCACCGATCCAAAATTCATTTTATTTAATTTTTTTTATTTCTGGCAAATCCATAATTAGGGTCTCTCTTATTTCATTGCCTTCGGTCTAATTTTCGTACTTTCCTCTAGATCCTTTCTCAGTTTTCGGAGAGGTTGGATAAATTTTTTTTATTGTTTTTTAGAAATTTCAAAATTTAGGGCAATGACATCTTGCCCTCCCCCCTTTCGCCTGTTGGTTTGGGCCGGATACGGTTACTAAATAATAATTTTACAAGCAATAACTTATGAAGTTATTATTTACAAGACACGGACTTGCTTCTTGGCACCAGGTGTCCCTCTTGAGTCTACGTATTTGAGTAGACCACCTTTTTGGCATATTAAGAATATTTTGGCTATGGATTTGTTGAGAGTGAAATTCGACTTCTATCTTTATAGTGTTAGTTATTTCTCACTTAAGTCTTTGGCGCCCCTATTCTTCGTCTTCCTTCTTCTCTATCTCTCTCTCTGTCTCCATTATTCAAGTTTTTTTTTAAAATTTTCAACCTGCCCCTCCCCCCCAGATTTTGAACTTGTCGCTTACAATTTATTTAACGTACAACTCTGATCTAAAATTACCAGCTGAGACGTTGCAAGACACGATTCATGGATAAGGTAGATAGTGATTGGGTCTCCTCCATCACATTTTGATCTATTGCCAAAGTGAATAACGACTTCATATCTGACGACACTTCAATTACGTTCTTTCACCGTCGTCCCTCTAAGTTTTTTTTAAATCCATTGGTCACTTTCCTTCCGTTTTGGTTTTCATTTATCACATAGTTAACCTGGGCCCAGAAATTTTATTTTGGTTTATCTATTTATATCTTTAGGAATGTTCTGTGTTACGTGCCTGCCTCACAAAGTTTTTTCTACTATTTATGCACGAATTGACTATAAGAAAGTTAAAATTTATAGACGCGCGGTATCAGGTAAAAAAAATCATTTTTTTTCATATGTAATGTCGGAAGTCATTTGTTTTTTCCTGTACAATGTTTGCAATATTTTCAGAAATTATTGTTGGGGTTATTAATTTAAACGTGTGCGCATATATATATATATATATATATATATATATATATATATATATATATATATATAGATAGATAGATAGATAGATAGATAAATAGATAGATAGATAGATAGATAGATAGATAGGTAGATAAATGAATAAGTCGAAATGTACATGTGCTTAGTATGTGAATATGATGTTAAAGTAAAAGTATAATATTAAATGGATTATATGGATATATGTAAGAGCGCTCGTGTCTGCCCCCCCAAACGTGTATTGGTTGCTATAGTTTACAAGTAAGTTTCCGACGAATATAATAATATAGATTTTTTGTCAAGAATACCGCCGTGCACTCAAATAATTTTCCTTTCTTCTGAATAGATGTAAATAATAACCTATGTAATCATTATTTAACGGCATGTATTAAGAAGTAATGAATAATGAATATTATCCCTGAGCGACCAACCTAAAATTATTGTGGAAAGTGTACCTTAAATCCCTCTCACCTGCATATGTATCCTATGACTTGACCAGTGTTTTCCTTAATTTAAATCATTACAATTCTTACACCTGTTGAAGATCCTCTTAAATCCGATTTATATATATATATATATATATACAAAAGTGATCCTGGATAAATGAAAGGTCTCATGACGTGTCCCAGTGATGAACAAGTAACTCGAAATTATCCGATTAATAAAGTTGTAAATGGACTGACTAAGAGGAGAAACATCCTCTGGCGGAATGTGATTTTCAAAATCCCTAGATGGGTATAAACGTTGCAGTATGCGAGTGCAGATATAAACTGCTAATAGAGTCACAAACTAAATGTAGTTGATGAATGGGTTTTATAAACCAATAGTCATATATATATATATATATATATATATATATATATATATATATATATATATATATATATATATATATAAACACTAAGTTAAATGGAGCGAAATGTTCTGGACACAACGAGTAGTGCGTGATTTGTGATTTGAACGCTCAGAATTATTAATATTTTATTTCTCAATGTGAGGTAGAGACTCATAAGTTCTATTACACCCAAAAGTTTTTTTTTCTTTTCTTTCTTCTTTGTCCATTTTTTAAAAAAAAGTAAAATAAGTGTCTTTTTTGCGTATGTCGCAAATCATAATTTCGCTTTAGCATGCCTAAGATATAATATATGTAATTATTATTTTTTCTTTCCATTTGTCAATATGATCAAATATATGAAGACTTACTAAAGTATAACTCTATGTATTCTATTGATATATAACCAAGAACTTGTGCTTTTAATATTTTCTTTATAATTATTTGTTTTGTCTTTTCCTTTTCACTATGAATGTAATAAATTATTTGTACCTTTGTAGCTAGTTGGTTTCCTTTAAACATATATACACTGTCCTGAGTGAGTGAGCGAGTGAATGCATGATAGATTTAATTTAAGTAATTTTAGTAATATCAGTTGTCATATTAACGTTTATAACATATGTGTCATGTTTTAATGTATGTGTTCAGGTAAATAACCTAGGGCATGAAGGACCGCTATTAACGGTTTAAATCGGCTCTAGGAGTGAGACGAAAATAGCAGGATGAGCCTAAATACGACTTCTTTCTTCGAGGAAGTTGAAACTCTTATTGATACGATACATAAATTTATATTGAGTTTTTTTTTTTGGCTAATTCATATGTGTGGTCGATCCCAGAGAAAAGAGTCCAGATGCTGGATGGTTATCAATCATCGTTTGGAATAACATTACAAGGAATAAATTCGATTTTCTCCTTTCCTGGTTTAGGTCTGGGCAATCCCACGAGCGTGGTGCCTGGAGCTAGGTCAGGGTGGTATGTAGGAACATGTGTCTATTCCGAAACATTCTAAAATTGATTAGTCGTTAATAACACTTAAAATGATTCATCTTTCAACGACTTTCCCGACTTCTTACTATATTTCCGGAATTATCCAGTAATCTGTGTCTTATTAAAATACCCTATTTGTCTTCTTTCTTTTTCCTCCCTTTTCCTACCTCCTTCTTTTACCCTTCTACTTTCTTCTCTTTCTTTTCCTATTTCTGAATGAAAGAAAACGAAGTCATGACTGAGAGTAGTCGCTATTGGCACGGTCAATAAGTTGTTTCGATGAGTTTCTTCGAAAGTCCTATATGGGATAATTAACCATGAGATGAGTATGCATTGAGGGACGAACAATAATAAAAAAGTTTATTGAAATTTACTTTATTGGAAAATAATCATAATTTCAATTAGTAGGTGATGTTTCGTAATCGCCCTCGTTAAAAAAAAAATAATTTTAGCGACTCCTCTACTCTCTCACTCTTCTTCGTTTATTATTATACATTTTTTTCGTTTTCTTTCATATTTATTTATAATATATAAGTTTGCAAGCATATTATAAATGTGTACGCAGCTGGTGGTCAGGTAAGAAACCAAGAATGCAGAAGACGTTAGATCATTAGTGAAAAAAAAGGGATGTTAGCGCTGCTCAACTTTACCTATGCTAACTGAGAAATGTAGGAAAACACCAACAGGGAGAAGGATGTAAAACACATTAGAATAACATTTTCACGATGAAATATGTGTAACTATTGAGTCAATTTTTCCCATCAGTGATGATTCCAGTTTTTTTTTTTTTTTTTTTTTGGCGATTTCAATATACTGCGGATAAAATGTATTAGTAACGAAAATACTGAGAATTCACATTGAGCACGATAGGCTATGTGGTCCTGAGAGACTGTCATGGTTCTCGGGGAGAAATTTCTCCCCCCCCCCCCGGCCGATCCTTGAAATTACCACTGGACCCCAAGAATCAATTCTGAAACTATTCTACAATCTAATCTAAAATCTACTTCAGTACCAATACTGTAACAACAAGTATCTCTCGCTTATTTTATTTCAGGTAGAAGTTGTTAGTCCATTCTTTGACCTTGTATTCAATATTTGTACGAGCGGAAGCAAAATATCCTGCAATCTTCTTTCAGGAATTGGTATATATTTTTAAATTGGTTGCCATCAATATGTCATTTATTATCGCTTAATCAGCTCAACGAATTCGGTAAACTCATTAACATACTCAAATATTTTGTCATCACGGAGCATATGCATTTTATACAACAACAGAAACTGCTACGGGCTAGCAAAGGGTGCGTTGAAGCACCCCTAGCCATCCCCTTGACTTACGGGAAGGTTGCGGGCTTGTTTGACCCTGCGGGAGAACTCTGCAACGCAAATTATCACGTGTCCCGTACGTAGCCCCTAAGTAACCCGCAGAATAACTATGCATACGGCCCTTAGATATGTACCATTTGTTATTTTGGAAAAAATAACATTAAGATTTCTCAGTAATGTACCACTGACATCTCTGGGCTATGGTGGGACATCCCCAGAACGTCGGGTCTATTAGGGTTTGCAGCTGTCGGCGGTTGGCCAACTTCTTTACCACTATTGTGCCGCCATTCTCCCGAGTCGAAAAATGCTCTCATATCGACCGCCCGTTGACTTACTTTTGACTTTTATATAAATTCCATTCGACTCACTTTACATTTCAATACATTTGTTTCAACGAATGTCCTACCTGAAGCGCCGACCCGTGCATGGGATATATATATATATACAGGGTTTGTCCGGAAAGTAATAGGACTGAGTCGATCTTAAAAAAAAATATTGAGCCAATCGTTACAATTCTTTAAAAACTTTCAAAATAGGCTCCTTCTGCGTCGATGCAGCGCTGCCAGCGCGATTTCCAAGCATTGAAGGCGTCACGGAAGTCATTCTCCGGAATAGCCTTGAGAGCCGCGGTGCAAGCTGCTTGGATCCCCCCTGTCGTCTCAAAATGCTTGCCTTTCATCGGGCGTTTCAGGCGAGGAAACAAAAAGAAGTCCGGGGGAAGGCACATCTGGGCTGTAGGGCGGTTGCGGAAGCGTTGGGATGCCGGCCTTGGTCAGGTAGCTGTCAGTGACGACGCCAGCTTTAAGTTCTTAGGGGGGCAAAGGAGGGGCAGATATATTTTCGGGGGGGGCGACCATTTGCCATACCAAAAATTACATTTATTACGTTTGACTTATTTTACATTACATTGTGTAAATTCGTTGCTGTTTTCATATTAGACCTATATGATTATAAATTAAACTTAATTCAAGTAAAATTTGTAACTAACAAATAAGTAACGTCTGCACATGAAATATTTTTCAATGAAACTTTTGAAGCCTAAATATAAATTGAATTACTTTCGCGTATGCTACAAGTAACACATTGGTCTAGTACCGTACTATATGCTACATCTCTCTCTCTCTCTCTCTCTCTCTCTCTTTCTATATATATATATATATATATATATATATATATATATATTAATATATATATATATATATATATATATATATATATATATATATATATATATATATATAGATAGATAGATAGATAGATAGATAGATAGATAGATAGATATAGATATAGATATAGATATAGATATAGATATAGAAAGAGAGGGAGAAAATTTACCAGAAGCTACTGAAATGTCGTAGCTTAATCCAGGAGTGTAGGTACTAGGTAGAAAAATGAAACCGTAATCTAGAAAAACATATCTCTGTATGTACAAATACAAATTTTCATATTAATAATATGGTTCTATCCCAGCTCGCGCCGTGTGGACTTTGTGGTGGACAAACACCGTGCTCGTGGGTTTTCTCGGGGTTCTCCCGTTTCCTCCCACTTTCTTCATTCCACCATTTCACTCATCTCTCATCATCACCGTCTCCTTTAGCCTAACCGGCATAACCGTGGGACGTAAAAGTCAAAGATTTCATTTTTTTTTTCATATTAATAATGAAATTCTTATTGTTTCTCAGGCCTCTCAAGTGATTATATGAGCCCAAATAGATAATTTCACGAACATCCAGGTCCTAACTGTTATAACATTTTTATTCTACCAAGGAAAGTCACCGAAGTAAATTAATTAGGAAATCAGTGAAACACCACGGGACTCTCCTCCGTTATATACAGTGGTGAAGAAGTAAGTAGCTTAGTAACTATAAACGTGGCGATTTCTCAACAAATTATGCTTTACATCCAGGATGATTAAAAGCAATGACTCTTCCCGAAATCATGGACGCAATTTGTGACATTATTCTTGAAAATTGCAGCATTTCAGCCAGTGGTGGATATAGCCCGGGGCCGGAGGCCTAGGCCACCCCAGTTTTTGAGTGACAAAAATAATTTAAGCTATTTTTATATAGTTTTTAAAGTGTATAGTAAACTCACGATATATTTATTATAGTCTGAGGTGTGGCTGCACCCCGCTTTCTCAGTTTTTACCTTCTTAGCAAAACTTGTATCAGAGATTCTGGGCATTTCTTTGGAACTCGTCGGTAGCATAATTCAGAATGGCTTGGGCAAGTTCTAGGCATAATGGGTTCCCAAAAAATCTGTCAGGAGAATAAAAGAGTGACGGCATTAAGAATAGTCTTCTTCCAATTTGACCGCAATGCTGATCAATTTCGCTCACAAATAATAACCATAGGTGAAATATGGTTGTACCACTGTGATCCTGAAACGAAACAACAGTCAATGGAGTAGTAGCACTCATTTCTCCCTCGCCCCAAAAAGCTCAAGACACAGAAGTAGGTTGAGAAACTGTTTGCAACATTTTTCTGGTATAAGTATGGAGTCGTACTCATAGACTACCTCCTCAACGGTCAGATATTTAGTCCAGAATATCTACATTACTTACAAAACTGAAAGAAAAATTCGAAGTTCAACGCCGCGGAAAATGAAAAGAAAGGAATTATGTTCCTTCAGGAGAATACACCTGTCCATCAAGCCCCTGCGAACACAACTGACATTGTATAATCTAGGATTTCAATGTCTAGACCATCATTCTTATTCCGCAGATTTAGCTCCGTCTAACTATTACATGTACTTATTTCTCAAACTTAAATAACACTTGAAAGGACGCCATTTTAGATCTGATAGGGGTAGTGCTACGAACAGTGGTGCGAGGAAATCTTCAGATTCTTTAACTTTTCTGCAAACACTGGAGCATTGCACAAGGTAGTATATTGACTCTCGGGGGAAGTGTAGAGGAAGTAAAACTTCACCATTTCACGTGCACTCCTTCTGGGTTTGGCTACGAATTTTTTTAGCAGTTCCTAGTCAATATAGTAGATGTCACGTCAGTACTTTGAAACAAAATAAGTAAGGGAGCACTAGTGTAAACCAATTACTAACTAAAGATCATCACTCTGACAATACGTTTTATTGGGAATCATTTTAATTCCATAAATTTATTATTATCATTTGCAGGAAGGGAAAACACAACTCTTTTTATCCCCTTCAAAAAATTAAGCCCTGGTAGTTGCAAACTAAACTGTTATAAGCACATTCTCTGAATATTGAAAGCCGAGAATAATGTTTCAGAAAAAAGAAGTATAGAACTTTTAAATAAAACAAAATATGAAACTGAAAACTTCAAACCTGGATACAGTAGAGCGTCGATTATCGAACGTCGGTCAACCGAACGGCCGCTTAACCGAACTGAGTACTCGCTCGCACCTAGTGTTGTAAAAAAAAAACGGTTTTTTTTCTGTGAAGTTTTTTTTTCAATAAAAAACATCGTTCTTTTTCATGTTTTTCTTCAAATGTCTGTTTTTTTTTTTTCTGGCAACTATTATTTATTGACTTACGTTGCAGATTATTGAAATAATCAACAAAACTTGAGTCGAAGCCCTCGTAACTTACAAATCTTTTGTTTCTTTGTACATATATACTAGCAAAATTGTGTGATTATTCCTTTCGGCCCCAGGTCATTTTTGGCGTTTTCCTACATTTCCAGCTAGTGACTTATTGCTCAGAAACAATTCATTCGATTGATATGGTTAAGGCCTTGTTTTTTAGAAAATGAACGTTGCATTGCAGTGTTGCCAATGGGTGGGAAATTATTGAGGGAAATGTAGGGGTGAAAATTTACAAAAAATCCCTAACCGAATTTCAAAATTTTTGTATCTAGTACCACTGCTGCTATATGGGTTCAAGTCACCTATAAAAAATCTTTGCTGTGTTGACAAGATACAGTGAAATCCTGAAATCGCTGGCTTCCATTCAAAGAGGAAAAGAAAAAATTCTGTCATACACATGAAATTTTGACACTTTTTACGCCTCACAAGGAAAAATCAAATATGCTGGGGCTACAGCTTCTCCAATTATTCTATTAAAACTTCTTATGGTGCGTTCTGTAGGGCAAGAAGAGAGCTTTCAGGTAGTGGTACGTTTATTTCAATGTAGCCAGCAGGAGGGTAATAATAGAGGGGAAAAGGGAAATTTTCCGAATTTTTCACCTAAAAGCGGGAATTAATTGTTTTGGCTGAAAACACTGCCATCAGACAGACGAAAACTATCTGAAAATTAACCTTAGTACTCCAAGAATATATCCTACAAGTATCATGGCGATATATAACAAAGTAAGCATGAAATTTAAAAAAAAATCTCATTCTACCTCAGAAATTCACAATTTTGTTACCATTTCCAAAACATGGTTTATTATAAACCTCAACTGTACTTTCCCTAATTATTCTAGTGAAACTTTTTATGTTGCGCTGTATAGGCTAAGGATAAGGCTGTTAGACACTGGTACGTTTGTTCGAATGTAGCCAACAAGAAGGAAATAATAGAAATAAAAAAGGGATTTTTTCCAAAATTTCCCCCTAAAACCTGGAATTAAAATTTTCTGTAGCTGGCAACACTACTATCAGACACACACAAACAATCTTAAAATAAGCTTTGATATCCCTCTAATATATCCTACAAGTATTGAGACGATATCTAATAAAGTAAGCATGTCATTAAAAAAATATCTCATTCTACCTTTAAAAAAATCACAGTTATCTTCCCAATTAGAGAACAAGGTCTACTGTAAACCTCAACTGTACTTCCCCTAATTATCCTATTGAAACTTTCTATAGTGCGTTGTGTAGAGCAAGGACAAGACTTCCAGATACTGGTACGTTTGGTCCGATATAGCCAACAGGAGGGAAATAATAGAGACAAAACAGATAATTTTTCCAAAGTTTCCCCCTAAAATCTGGAATTAAAATTTTCTGTATCTGATAACACTGCTACCAGACGGACGCAAACTATCTTAAATTAAACATTGGTACACTGCTAATATATCCTACAAGTATTATGACGATATTTAAGGAACAAAAATTCTAATTACCAAAAATATATTACGGTAAACAGAAAAGTAGGGGAAAAATAGAAAAATCAAGGGTTACAACATAAATACGAATTTTTCGTGCGTTCCCTAATTACCCCATTTTAACGATCTGTACTTGCGTTTGTTAAGTAAGGACAAATGTTCGATTGGCATAAGTTGACTTGCACTCAGACGTATAGGTACGGATTTATAAACAAAAATTTCGAATTTTTTGCCCGAATTTAGGAAAAGTTTAATTTCCCTAATTGGCAACACTGAGCGCAGGCCCGTCCAATTGATGTCAACAGTTAGGTATCCATCCGAGGTATCTACCTGGCAAGTCTTAAGGAGGTCTTTCTACAACGAAGGAAGCTACAGCGTAAAAAGAAGTAAAGGAAATTCGAAATTAGAAAATTCTCGAATTTTTGACTGGGGTGAAATTTGAGAAGGAAATTCGACACCAGAAGAAAAAATTAATATGATAAACTATAGTCCAACCATATTTTGCAAGAATAATATCCCGATATCTTAATTAGTGTCTTAATTAGATATCTTAATAGGAGCGGATTAAACAACTGACACACCCGTGTGTGCCACTTTGACCACCTGGGCCACCGAGTATACATTTGATTACATTTTTTTTGACTACTAACTCGTGTTATTGTTGTAGTTATAGTCTCGACTAATAATAATATCGTTGTTGTAAACAATAACTTTATAAGGAAAATTTTCTCTCCTTTTTACATCTTAGTTCCAACACTGTTGGTGAGAAATGCAGGATGTTTCAAAATGAATTTTGGGGTTTTAAGTCTTCGTAGTACTTATTACATTTTATAATTATAAGCAATGCATCAAGTAAAAGAGCACCTCAAACAGTCTTTGCTACAACTGTTCAATGTGAAATTCATTCGTCACATGGCACACATTTAATCGATAGGCGAGAAAGGCCCATAAACCTTCCGCCATATGGCACAAAACACATTCAATTTAGGGGAGTCTCGTTTCAAGTGTACCATCTCCTGAGGATTTGCTGACTGTCAGATACAAACATTATGAGTGTTCACATTAGCTCTTAGGTGAAATGTCGATTTATCACTGAAGACGACACAATTCAGAAAAATCTTCATTGTTATGCAGCAATATTTCAGTTGCGAAATTGGCACGTAAACCGTAGTCTGTAGGCTTTAGACCTGTAGCAACTGCAAACGATAAGGACGTAGTTGCAAGCGTCCTTAATATTCTTCATACAGACCGTTGCACTGTCCGGATTCAGTCTTTATTAAAATACAAAAAAAAAAAAAAAAACTTTCTGCTCTCTAGTCTCCATCTTTGCAGCTTGCTCTTTCTAACGGCAGACAGAAGAAACAATATATGTACATGCATGCGTATAAAACTGTTTGAGTTGCTCTTTCATTTGATATAATATTTATAATTGTAAGTTAATTGTAATAGATACTACAAAGTTTCAAAACCCTAATATTAATTTTGAAACACCCGGCATTACTTCAAATTGTGTCATCTTATATTCATGTCTTTTATATACTTATCATTAGGGCCGGTCCTAGTCAATTTGTCGCCCCATGCAATGGCAGAATTTGCCGCTTCCCCCTTTCTCCAGAAAGCACAAATCTTAAAAGTCATGATTTTAAGTACGCTACTCCAGCATGAACAACGAAGGAGAGGGTAAGTGCAGTTGCACTCAGAAAGGCTTAAATACTTACTAAAAATGCAATCCCGGTGTGTCTTTTTTTTTTCTTTAAATATTAATCTATTATGTTAGTGGAAGATAAAGCAAACACACCTGCAGAGGAAAGATGTTAATCCTTTTTATAGAATTCACCATCGAGCTTCAATCTCAATGTATCAGTTTGCAATTCCAGTGCAACTAGCTCTTTTATCTTTATTTCTTGATTTCTCTTCTATATCTGTTAACTTTTATTAAAAAACTTGTTTCTATCTTCAATGATAAGGAACTTGTTTCTGACAAAAACAAGACTAGTTGTCATATCAAAACTGTGATAACTTACTAAATGGAACAGATATTCGCTGCTATTCGAGAATTGAATTCTTGCATTTGACAACAATCAAGCAATTTGTGCTCGGATTTATTCGACCATTTGCTTTAGCATCGTACATGTGGCCTTAAACTAATGCATCCTAAACATAATTTATGAATGTAGTATTCAAATAGAAGGTCAGCTTAGCAAATGTAACTACCATCATCATGAAGTCTGTTTCCAACAAGAAATATTTAATTTAAATAATATGCTTATGACAGATTTTGCCGGACCATCCAAACTTGCCGCTCCACGCAAATGCACGTGTTGCATATATGGTAGAGCCGCCTCTTCATATCATATATATCTAGTCGACAAATTATTTGTATATGACATTTGGAAAAATACTATTAGGCAAATTAGTATTAGACAAGTTATGAATAGAAGTTATTAGAAGTTTGTCAAGTTTGTTATTATCAAGTATTAGAAGTTTGAATTTTATACTGTTCGTGACATTATTTTCGTACTTATTAAAGACTTGCTTTCACGGAAAAACAAAATTTCATTTCTACTTTTATTTCTTAGTTGATATTGATGAAAACTGCTGAAACCCGAATTGTTAATAGGTATGGTATTCATGTAAATTGTAAAATATTTGTAGCGTATCAGTATCTAGCGTTTAATTTATGTTGCATTTTACGGTGATTATACCTACATAAAAATATTTAATACTTAAATAGACGTAAGATGCATTACAAATGACTATTTGAAAAAAAAAACGAAATTTAGAAAAAAAAACGAGAGGCAATGTTTTTCTAAAAAAAACGTACATTTCTGAAAAAATACGAACGTTTTTTTTCTATTTACAACACTACTCGCACCTGTTACTCTCCCACCTTACCGTCCATCATCCCCCTCACTCCCAAACCAAGTTTCCCAGTAGTCGCCGCACTGAGCCACCGCTGGCGGAACATTGCTTCTAATGGGGCCTTCATAAGGCGCTGCTGACCGGCCAAGCCGCTAGTTGCTGTGTTTCAACAATCAGCACACTTCTGTCGGTTTGGCACTGGCTGTAGAAGTAGCGGCAGTATCAAAGCTGTTCACAGCAACGGCTGCGCCAGCTTAGAGTTGAGGCGTGCCGCTCCGCGCATGGCAAATAAACATGTACAGTTCGGTTATCCGAACAAACCAGTTTTCCGAACACCCATGTCCCCCAATTACTTCGGATAATCGACGCTCTACTGTAAATGCAAACAAGTTACGTAACTAGTTTTACCTTTCTTTTGTTTCCAATCGAAGTTGATCCAATGAGAAGAAAACAAGTCGACGAAATCTAGTATTGTTCGCTAGGCACAATAATTAAAAATCATAAGAAAGAAGTATAACTAAAATTTATCTCAAAAGGCGCTAAATTAGAAAACAGAAATATGCGTGCATACCAGACGCTCAAGGAAGAAATCTTGAGGACTAAACTGCCACATAGTAAATGCATGGAAAGTAGACTACGATTTGACAATGAGATTGATTATCATACTGATTTAAAATACTACATGTAGAATGTTTAAAGATTGTAGGAGTCTGGGGGGGCAGTCTAGGTGGCAGTCAGGGGGGCAGAAGTAGCTACTAGGGGGGCGCTCGCCCCCCTTGCCCCCTTACTGGCGTCGTCACTGCTTTGCACTGTCTTCTTCTTTTCTTCCTGTGACCCCTTTTTTGTGCCATCTTCCCGTCTTCAGTATCTATTCCTTCCATAGACTGTAGTCTCTACCAAATTTCCCTTCCATTTCCTTCTTTTTACGATCATAGCTGCTATCTTCTTTTTCACCTACCAACAACCACATATTCGACTCTTCTATCTTTCCCGATTCCAAAGCTACTTCCTGATTCACAACCCAATCTTTTGCTTTTTCATCTATTAGATGTTTGTTCCATATTTGACCTTGCCCTGTCTGATCTACATAACTGAAACCTTTCTTGTCTTGCGAACAACCTGTATATTCGTGTTCAGCTACCCCGAATTCTGTCCTGTCCTGAGAAATACCGTTCATTTGTTCTTGACTGCATGCTCCTGCTGCCTTTGTAGAAGTGTACTGAAAGTACCTGTAATCAGACTTCATCCGATGTTGATTAAAACGAACATTACTAAACTTCTGTTCATAATCTACCTCAGCTATTCTCGTGACCAACTGACATTGTCTGCTTTCCTTTTCAGGCGTCAGTCGTTCTGACTTGCTATTATGTGGAGTGTTTGTTACAGAATCGTCCATAGTATAGCAATTTTCTTCTTTAGTTTCTGCAGGATCAACAGCAAAATTATCCAAAGCTTGTCGAATTTCTTCTTTACTAAACGAATTTCGATCCTCCATGTGTTTGCTTTCCACCATTGGTTTCTCATTAACTTCTTTGTTTGAGGGGTACATTTTTCTTTTGGGACAACACTTAGCAAAGTGGTGGTATGCATTACAATTTCTACATCGTGCATCTCGCGCTGGACACTGGTATATGGGATGTTGTCTTCCACATGCCGCACAACCATATGTCTACCAAGAGGAATTGCAACAAAAATTGCTTTTATTGGGAGTACAACGATTTGCTGGAGTTCGTATTTGTCCCAATCGTGTGTCTGTGTTATAAAATATGGTGACTAATTTTTCAAGCAATTCTACCTGTTTGCGTATATCTATAGCAGAATGCATGGTCAAATCAGACACTGAAAGCATCTTTCCTGCAACTTCGCTGGCGATACCACATACTATTTGATATTTCAATGCGTCTTCTCGGAAGGCTCCAAATTTACGATTTGCTTCTTGCTTTAGGTGCGGAATATAGTCCTGAAATTGCTGACCATGTTCTTGTTTCATATTATGAAATTTATATCTCTCGACGATGAAGTTCGATGTGTGCTGGAAGTGCTTTATCAAAAGATCCTTAATGGTTTCCTTTTTTCAATTCTGGTGCTTTGCGTGGAGCTGCAAGCTCCTTCAGGATTTTATAAATCGAGCCTCCAATCAGAGATAATAATATGAATACTTTTTTTGTGAGATGGTGCATCATTTGCTAGACAATACTGCTCATACCGCTCAATGTAGGTTTCGACATCGGGTTCATCAGTATCTAGGAGTTCAAAATATGGTACCATTTTTTTTTTTTTTTTTTTTGCCATCGTTTAACTTTGTGGATTATATCACAAATACTCGTCGCCAATTGTAAGAAGTAAAAAAAGACTGTAATCTTGTGCGATTATAGTCGCTTATTCTTTATTGTCAATCTAATACATAGCACGTCAGAAAGTAAGTTCCGTTTCAATTTATCTCCGCTGCAGCGCTGCGATCGCAGTTCCGCACATGCGCGGTAGACGCTCTGTATCAAGGAGTAGAAACATGCGCCATTTGGAGATCGCTGTCAGTCACGTACGCTTTGTTGTGCTTGTTTACAATGTCGGTGTTGATTGAAAATCCCGCCGCTTGTGAAATCAGAGAGGTGATTCGTTTTCTGAATGCGAGGAAAGTGAAACCAAGTGAAATTTATCGGCAAATTTTCGATGTTTACGGACAAAATGCGATGAGTGATTCAATGGTGAGAAGATGGGTCCGACAATTCAATGAAGGACGTAGTGACGTGCATGATGAAGAACGAAGTGGGAGTCCATCTTTGGTTACAGAAGAACTGGTTCACGCGATTGATGACAAGATCCAGGAAAACCGCAGGTTTACAATTAGTGCTCTCGGTATGAAATTTCTCTCAAGTCTTTCCTTGGCGGTCAATACTTCAACAATGACGACGAGCTGAAAGAAACTGTTTCCTGCTGGTTGAAGACACAGGCGGCAAACTTCTATGAAGAAGGTATACAAAACCTTGTGCCACGCTATGAAAAATGCCTGCAAAATTATGCCGGCAGTTATGTGGAAAAGTAGTTTAAGAGTTGTAGAATTTTGTCCAATAAATAATTTTTCTGTATCTGTACACAATTTAATTTTATTACCAAACGGAACTTACTTTCTGGACGTGCCTCGTAACTTCCAAATCCTCTACCATAAAATCAGTTCATTTGGTGAGCACAAAACCAATCAGTGCACTATATATAAACATCCTACTAACATTTATTTACCTCTACACAACTCTATTTACTTCCTCAAATCACTTATATAATGATACATCTGCTAAATCCACAAATCATCAACTACAGAATCGACATTTCTCTGTACCCAAACGCAACATATACATATCTAGTTACCAACAACAAATCTTCAAATGTTTTTCTTAAACAGTTAAACTAAGTGGTGTTAATCACACTGTCGTGTTTGCACCTGGCACCAACAACTTGGTCTCCTACACTTCCTTTCACATCGACTAGCGAATGTTTCGTGCCGTTTCTTGCCCTTATTTCCACGTTTTGTGCGTCACCAGAAGGGTGTCATAATGGGCCTCCAAACTGTGATGAAAATGACCCACTGTTCCACCACTGTCGAATTTCTAGGTCGTTTCTTTCGCTTCGTTTAGTGCCTATTTTTTAAAAGTTTTATCCGCCTACTTTCTCGTCTTGTGCGTCACCGGAAGTGAGTCAAACTGGCCTTTAAAGTGGGAGTTAAATCACTCACTGCTCCGACACTACCGAATTTCGAGGTCTTTCCTTTCACGTCGACTAGTCCCTGTTTTGTGCATTTTTGTGCCCCTATTTCCACATTTTGTGGATTACCAGAAGTGTGTCAAGATGGGCATCCAAGGTGTGACGAAAATGACCCACTGTTCCGACATTATCGAATTTCTAGGTCATTTCTTTCGCATCGTTTAGTTCCTTTTTTTAAAAAAAGGTTTTCTGCACCTATTTCTTGTCTTATGTATCACCCGAGGTGAGTTAAACGGGCCTTTAAAGTAGGAGTTAAATGGCTCACTGTTCCGCCACTATTGAATTTCGAGGTTGTTTCTTTTGCATCGTTTAGTGCCTGTTTTGTACATTTTGTGCGTCACGGAAGTGGGTCAAAATGGACCTACGAATATAACGAAACAAGTTAATGCTGTTCCGCCCCAACGAATTTGGAGGACGTTTCCTTCACTTCGTTTAATGTGTATTTTGTACCGTTCTGTTCGCCTACTTCCACGTTTTGAGCATCACCAGAAATGCGTCAAAATGATCCATCAAGGTGTGAGGAAAAAGAGCCACTGTTCCGCCACTATCGAATTTGGAAATCGTTTCTTTCGCATCGTATAGTGCTTGTTTTGTACCGTTTTGTGCGTCTATTTCCACTTTTGTGCGACAATGAAAATGGGTCAAAATGGCCTACAGGTATAGCGGAATAACTTAATGCGGTTCGCGGTCGTTCCCTTCACATTTTTTGTGCGTGATTTGTGTCGCTTTGTGCATCAGTGGAAGTGGATGAAAATGGGCCTTGAAAGTGGGATGAATATGTATTTTTCTGACATATTTATAGGTCCTCTTTGACCCACTTTCGTTGGCCATTTTCTACTACTTTTACTTGTCCCGGTAAACGTCCCCTGAGACCCCATGGTTTGAATTGTGAAGAAAATCTCCTCTGAACCCCAGCCGATACCGCGAAAACTATGAATGTGACACTAACATCTGCTATTTTCTACTACTTTTTACATATCCCGGTGAAAGCCCCTATGATCCTCTGGTTCCAATTTTGAAAAAACAACGCCTCTGGCCCGCAGCCGATGGCGCTGTATTTGGAAGCCAACGGTTGTGGAAGTATCACCATTCATCTCAGCGAAAGCGTAAACTATGGATTTGACACTAATATAGGTCATTTCCATTATTTTTACATGTCTCGCAATTCTCCACCCCCGGTGACTCCCGGCCTGCATGCAATGGTAGCTAAATTTGAAAATCATCGCTAATGAAAGTACCACCATTGATCTCAGCGACCGCAAAAACTACAGATTAGACACTAATATCGGTCATTGTGGATTATTTTTACGTCTCGTGATCCCCTTTATAATGCCCCGTTCCTTAGCTGATGGGAGCTAAATGTGAAAGTAAATGCGGTCTTGAGTTTCACCATTGAGCTCAGCGACCCTAAAAACTATGGATTTGACATTAATATCGGTCATTTTAAATTATTTTTATATGTCTCGGAATTCCCCCCCTCTGGTGACCCAAGGCCCGCATACAACGGTGGATGAATTTGAAAATCATCGCTAATGTAGTGTCAGCATTGATCTTACCGACCGCGAAAACTATGGATTTGAAACTAATATCGGTCATTTTGGATTACTTTTAAGTTTCGGTATCCCTCCCCCCGTTGACCTCCGGCCCGCAGCCGAGTAGGGCGAATTTGGGAGTCATCATTGATCTCAGCGACCGCGAAAACTATGAAATTGACACTAATATCGGTCATTTTCTACTACTTTTACATATCCCGGTAAACGCCACCCTGAGACCCCCTGGTTCGAATTTTGTAAAAAACGTTTCGTTTTGGTGTGGGACCTGGAGCAAGGTATCCGTGACCAAAATTTGGTAACTCTCGGTCAACTTGTCTGGTACCTAGGCCGGTCCCGGTAAACGTCCCCTGAGACCCCCCTATTTCGAAATTTGAAAAATCGAACTCTCCGTCTAGATCTGGGGCATAGATCAAGCTACCCGTGACCAAATTTTAAAAACTTTCGGTCCAGTCCTCTGGTCCACAGGCCGCACAAAGATAGACAAAGAGACACAAACAAACTCTTTATTTTAATTATATTAGAAAGGTCGGATCCGCCGTTACTGTAATAGAGCGGTGCTTGAGCGATTGATGAGTGATAATTTCATAGGTTTGTTTTATTACAAGTTTAAACTCTTTAGTCAGTAGAGAAGAGGGTGTGAATCATAGATTAGAGCTGATGACAATGGGTTTTGGTGGGTCTGTAGATTACAGTGGGTGTGAGTGGTTCATGGTGACTGGTGGGTCAGAGTGGGTCACGGTGGTTCGTGGGTCACGATGGGTGGCGAGCAAACTGGTCGTGGCTAAAGTTTTCATTGCCCCACGCCCTCTCTGAACTACAGTGTTGAAAATTAATTAGTGAAAATCAATTGCAATTGATCAATAATTCAAAGTAATTGCTGTGGAAATCAATTGCAATTGAACTAATTGCCAATTAATTGCAATTCCAATTGAATGACTGAATTCAATTTCGATCACTTTCCACTGCAATTATTTTCAATCGATTGATTAATTGCAATTGATTGTCCATTATTAATGGCCAACTGCAATTAACAATAGTAGTAATTGCGACACCTGACCGCACTCTTAATAATTCAATTTTGGGGCCACATGGACCATAGTGAATGAATCAGGGATACTTTGGCCCGGGATTGCGTCACCTATTGAAATTTTGCTTATGCTTATTCAGGGGCCATCCACGTTGGTGTAAATGAGTCAGAGGTACCTTGGCCCTGCTATGACGTTATTGAATTAGGAGTTTTGGATCAGAGGTCATGATGATTCTTTAAAATTACTAAAGATATGGTCTTGATGATTCATTACGTTATGAAATAGTACAGATTTACGAATGCTTTTTTTTCGTTCCTTTTTATGGCATAAAATTTGGAGATTGTTATATCTTTGATCAGATGGACTAACACGGGTGCAAATGAAATCTTTAGTTTTACGTCCCACGTTTATGCCGTTTAGGTGAACGCTCTACCACTGAGCCACCGCACCTCTACTGGTATGAATGAATTAGAGGTAGTTGGTTCGAGCTAATATGTTCGTTTGACGTCACTGAACTGGGAGTTTTAGCTTGGAGCTTATGATGGCTTGTTTCGTTCCCTTTTATGGGTATAAAATTACCAAAACAAGGTTTGATCTCTTTCTTGATGACCTATTACATTATGAATTAGTAGACCCCAGTAATAGTATAAATTAGTATTAGTATTAATATGAAACTCGAAAACTTTGGAGTTCTTTTGTGGCTAACCGGTTAGCGTATGCGCCATTAACGTGGGAGACCAGAGTTCGATTCCCGGAAGGAGCTCATGCGGTTCGGATTTCACGTTAATTAGTAGGTTCTATTTTTGCTACTGAACTTTGGGAGGAATACTTGATTTTTGGTTGTTATCCCTTTGATGAGATGGACTAACACTGGTGCAAATGAAATCTTTAGTTTTACGTCCCACGATTATGTCGGTTAGGCTAAAGGAGACGGTGACGATGAGACAGGAATGAAAGTATGGGAGAAATTTAGCATAATGTTGCCCACCACAAAACTATTTTCGCGGGGTTTGAACCAGGGACCCCATACAGCAAAGGTGAACGCTCTACCACTGAGCCACAACGTCTCTTACTGGTGCGAGTTAATGTGTTTGTTTGACGTCGGGGTGACCTTATTTCACTTTTGGGACCCCACATGGACCATAGCGAATGAATTAGAGATGCTTTGGCCCGGGATTGCATTACCTATTGAAATTTTGTTTATGTTTACTCAGGGGTCAAGGATCACTCAGGACACATAAGATCACCTTGATTTACATAAGGAGTTGGAGGGGGGTATAGGACCTCGTTCCCTTTGATGAGTATAAAAATATTAAAATTTGGACTTTTTTTTTTAGCTTATCCTATTATTTGATGAGACATTTTCGTTATATAGTAGAGTACAATGGTTTACTTTTTAAATGTGGAAGTCACCGTTCCCTTTGGAGCCTTATTACGTTATATGGAGGCGTATTTAAAATTATTTTCTTAAATTTGATAAGTACTTTGTGATTCATTTTGTTCCGCTTCAGGGGTGAACATGGATACCTTGCAATCGTCCCGAGTTCGATTCTTGGTGCTAGTTTAGGAAATGTTGAATTTAACGTTCCCAGCGAAAACGATGGTGATGAGAAATGATAGGACGAAACAGGGGAAAACATGAACTTCCTTGACTGAGGATTGAAGCAGGGACCTCACACATTAGAGACAAACGTTGAGTCACCGTGCCCCATTGAGAAATTTTAGTTTGTTGATGACTATGTAATGGTCCCGAGTTTGATTCTTGGTGCTAGTGTTAGGAAATTTTAACGCCCCTTCGAATCGACTATGATAAGAAATGATGAAATGAGAAAACATCACAACCTTACTTGCTTGCGGATTGAAGCAGAGACCTCACACATCAGAAATAAGCGCTGAGTCACCATGCCCCCTTCGGTGCGAGCAGTTTTGCGTATGAAAAGAACATGATCAGATTATGTTACATTACACATTTCTGCTCGTTCTTACGCATAGAAGTTTGTTATTGTGAAATTGCAGAATCTGCTTATACTACATCAGCATTTTTCTCAGCTGACGGACTTTAAAAGCTCAACTTTACATTTATGTCAAAGTTAGTTTCGTAACATATCGATGAGTGTTACATTTTTTCAATCAAGTTTAAGAAAAATGAATTACATTTTAGATGTGTTAATTTGAATGTCGTAAGAAAGTAACGAGTCAACGGTATGTCGTCACGATCAAAATTGCGATACTAGATGTCGTAACGATTGATGTGTAAGAAGAAAAACGTGAATAATGTCACACGGCTCATGATACATGATGAAAGCTGTGTATTCATTGGTTCTCCGTGATTTCATTTATTAATTTCCTTGTTTCTGATTGGCTGATAGTGATGTCACTTTATACTTGAACACGTTTCAGACCTAAATAAAATTCTTAATTTCATTTTCAAGTTCTACTTGCACGAAGATCTTGAATGAACGAAGGTGTACCTCTTGTGACAGCGTGACTTTACTACGTTCCTTGAATTGAGGTAAGTATCAACCGCGTTTTCTTAATATCAATGGAGTGTTTTAAAATGTATTACACATGAGGATAACATTGTTATTACGGTTTTATTTTAGCATGAAATATTTAGCAAATGGAAGAATAACCCTCACTTACTTGACCGGGGGTCGAATTAGGAATCCCACATATTAGAAGTAAGCACGAGAAATTTGTTGATTTTGATTTAGCGTCCCTTCAGTAGTTGGGGCTAGGAATACAGCTTAATGTTGAATTTAAGCGCATACTGGGTGTTGAGTCCAGGCCAGAGATGCGTAACGCTAACCACTTAGCTGTTTCTGAAAGTTACCATTAACGTATACAAAATTTTAGTTTTTCAAAAAAACTACGCACGAATTTGTTCCCCGAAAAAAAAAGTTTAACAGTGAGACGTGGACCTTCAGTTTAATGTGGGATCTGATCTCCCGCCGAGAATCTAATTCGAGTCTTCCTTGCCTTAGCTCGAGAAAAGCAAGCGCATGATATTTTGCTTTCGTCTCATGTTCGTAGTACGTTTTAAAGTTCAGTGTGAGGGGAAAAATGCTTACTACAATGATTCTCTCAGCACAGTTAGAAAAAACAATTTCATTCATTCTTTTTATCACTACAGAAACTTAGGTCACTTACATGTTGATGTTGGTCCCGGGTTTGATTTCCAGTATGACGACAATAAAAATTTTTAACAGTAGAACTATTTGAGATATGATAATTCTTTTAGGATTGATCGTGTAGTCATTTTGATACCGTTAAACTTGTTAGCGATCTCTGAAATCAATTTTAATACGTGCTTTTTTTCTCTCTCTCTCTCTCTCGGTTAGATATTTGTTTTCTTTGCTATTCCTTTTGTTTTACCTTACTTTTTTTTCCCTATTTGAATATTGCTACTTCTGGCTTTACTGTCTTGCGAGAAATCAATAGACATTATCGGCGTTTTAATCTTGAAGGACGAATGCTGGAAATTCAAATTAATGCTCCGACCAGTGACACCGATATTGTTGAGTGGGTTCAGAGCTCCTTTCAACAGATGTTGGATTATTTATTGGAAAATGTCGACGAATTATCGATGGTTGAATTATCGATTTTATCTCATGATGAAAAGAACAAGCCATTTTATTTATCTTTTCGGCGTGCAAGTAATCTGACACTGGAGACTTTATGGGCTTCCTTCGATCGCATCCTTCAAAGTGTCGATAGTTTTCTCATGAACGAACCGTTCATTGTACATTTTCATCATGTGGATATGCCCCGTGGATTTGGAAGAATGCGTCGAGGTCTTTTATCAAACGACGAATTACTAAAACGCAAGAATGGCATTTTACGAGTAAAAAACACCGACCAGAAATGTTTAGCGTATGCGATTGTTCTTGCTATTGGCCTAAAGAAATATAAGGATACGAACAAGAAACTGTACAGGCAATATCACGACCAAAGAAAGTGTGAGTAGGGATATTCCGATTTCAGACCAAGCTACGCAGGCAGGGGGTCGCCCCCACACAATGGCTAGAGAGTTTAGTTGTATAGAAATACACTATTGTTTAAATGACATATGATGAGAGGTAATGGTTGGTGTGCTATTGTATGTATAGAAGTTACACAAAAGAGAATAATAAAAGATGTCAATGTTGTAAAGATAAATGATTAGTAAAAGAAAAGAAAAAAAGCATTGGAAACTTGTTGTACAATGGTAGATTGTTATAAAGAATAATAGAACTACACAATACATTCTAGTTGTATGAAAAGAATAATAAAAGAGAAACCTCACAGCTGTATGCTTTAAAGAATAATAACTTAGTTGTTGAACAATAGCATGTGGTTATAAAGAAAAATAAAAGACTTTTAAGCCGGCGGCGGAAACGCGGCGCGGGCGCGAGCGCGTGACGTCATTTGAAATGTTTATTTAAATATTGGTTTTAAAAAATAGAGATGTATAGTTTTGTTAGCGATGGAGAACCGTCAGTTTGTAGAAGACGTTGATGTGAAGCGTAAGTTAGACGCTGAGAATGAATATCCAGATTCTCCAGATTGTACAATTAATGAAAATGAATTAGAAATATATGAAAATAACAATATAAAAGTTTATACAAGTGATACTGAAGAGGGATTAGATAATGAAGTGTATGAATTTTCGGAGGATAACTCAGATTTTGAGGCGGAATCAAATGACGAAGTGGTATCAAATGTGGATACGCCACCATGTTCACCAGCTTTATCAGAATTAAGTTGGAACTGTGAATGTGGTGTTAATTATGTGGATGTGAACTGTGTTAGAGAATGCATTGTGAAATGGAATCCAAATAATTATTTGATATGTTATGCATGTTATTGGCATGATACATGTATGAATGAATGTTTTTATTGTAATGAAGACGTTTTAGACATTCGTGTTTGGTATGTGTGGGTGAATCCTCGTGTACAGGAGGAATTGTTTGAGATTTATGCAGAAACACATACAGTTATTATACCATTAACAAGAGATTATTTTAATATTACATTTGGTGAACTATCAGTGGATGTGAATGTACGAAAAGAACTTTTAAGTATTTTTCTTGAAAAAGACAGATCGAAAGAGTATAGTGAAGTGTGTTAAGAAAACGTATTGTACATAATGTATTGCGAAAATAATTTTTGTGTATCATGTAGTGAAGAACATATTAGTGAAGTTTGTGTTTTAAAAACTATAAGCGCATACTTACGCTTTAATAATATTTCTTGTGAACAATGTTTGCTGCATCTTAAACATCAATGTTTATTTCTTCATGATATTGGAACTTTTGCTGTAGAACATTTATCCAACGACATAACTCTTATTGATTTATTTGAAGTGTTTGAAGAACATCATAGTGAAATTTCAAGTATAAACTTTATACGCAAAGCGCGTGATTGTTTAAAGAACACTGAATTTGTTGGACAAATTATACCGTTTTTCTTAGAACGTAAACATAAAATTTCACCATGTGTTAATGAATACATTATTGACATACAATATTTTAAGATTTCAAATAATGAATTTATTATACGTGAATTTTGTTTAACTGCGTGTGATGATACAGTAAATTTGCATTGTTTAATAAAATCACCAGTAGAATACAATGTACTTCCGTTAGGTTGTCAAAAACAAATTGAATGGTTAACATTAAACTTACACAGATTAACTTGGAATGATAAATGCGGTTATACTGTATCACACATACGTAACCTGATATATCAACTTTGTAAACAAGATGCAACCTTTTATTGTAAAGGTGCAGAAAAAACACTTTGGATTAAAAATATTTTTGCACTAGCTAATGTTATTGATTTGGAAAGTAAACAGTGTCCACCATTAAACACATTGCATGCAAACGTATTTAATGATTATTGTACTTTTCATGAACAAAATATTAAACTTGACAAAAAATCAGGATGTGCATTTCGTAATGCACAACAATTATGTTATTGGTGGAAGATTCAACATACTATAACATTAACTAATGCATTTGCAAAGTTGTAAAAATGATATGATATGTTCTTGTAAATAAAAATACAAGATTTTAAATTGTAAATAAAAATTTTTATTAAACTAATCTACTTGTTTTTTTTCATTATAGGAGCTCATCCGTGGCTAAGCGGTTAGCGTACGCGCCTTTGGCGCGGGAGATCCGGGTTCGATTCCCGGCGGGAGCTCATGTGGTTCGGATTCCACGTTAATCAGTAGGTCCACATCTCATATAGCCTCGCTGCTGAACGGGACGTTAAACTCAACTCAGCTCAGCAGCAGCTCTTTTTCATTATATTGGTTACATGATTGAATACAATTTTACCATTTTGTTTAAGATTATTTTTTCTGAATAAATTTAAACATTCTTGAAAGCTTTTCTTTCGTACAATATTATGCAGAAAGTACAACACAAATTGTCCACACAAGATTGAATTATTATCTTGATATGCGGAACTATTTGCAAAATATATTTTACAATTTTTATTTTAAAAAGTTTTTATTTCTTTTGGATATGGTAAAGCTAGGCTATCGAAATAGTACCCTCTTTGATTTTCATCAATGAATACACACACCCAATGAGTGCCATCTGAAGATGAATTGCTTAAATTTGTAATAAGTCCAGCCGGTGGTTGCACAGTTTTTGGTATTCTATCAATAGGATAAGTGCCATGCACATTTGCACCAGTAAGTTTATCACGAAGTAACACTTTTATTATATCATCCGTGTACATAACTTTTGTTTTTTAAATTCACATCACTTCACTTCACTTCACTTTACATCTCTTTATACGCGTATATGTTGGAAGACCTAGTGGAGTATATGGAATATTTTCATAAAACGAAATAACATGTTTAAAATATTAATGACAGATTTTTTAATAACTTTTCCAATAACGATGAATGGTGCTAACTAGATATGCAAGGGCTCGAAAAAAACCGGCTTTTTTGAAAATAACTCGGTTTTCTCTGCTTCGCTTTTTTGCTTGGGAAATTTTGGGCTTTTTTCAAAATTCTTCTTTAAATTAATAAACCAGAACATTATGAATTTCAAAGGATTAACCAATGTATATAATAAGATTTTTTCAACCTCCTAAATACAAAACTAAGCAGGGTTAGCAAGAAATATGGTTGTTTTTGAAAATGCCAAAAAAACGTTTTGGGGGGAGTTTAAACTAGGTTTTTTTTGGTTTAAACCAGGCTTTTTTGGATTTAGATATTTTGCTTTATGTATTTATATTACATATTGACAGAAATAAGTTTGTTTCGCCTTGGTGTTATTATGCAACAACGGGGTCATGCTGGAAGAGGTCAAATATGCTTAAAGAAGTCCGGTCAATAAATTTCTTAAATTGAGAAACTTCCGCCCTAGCCATCGGGAAAATCCCGTCATTACTCTAAATGTAAAACAATAAAAAAATGCTGTTATTGCTTTGCATGTAAACTTTAAAGGTCAACATATTATAATCAGTACGCTAAAACTGAGTTATTAAATTACAAATTTAGTACGTACATATCGTTGAAAGTACAATCCAAGCTAATGTTGGAAGCTACGTAGGCAATCGAGTTGATGAGTTGATTTTTGAGTTTAACGTCCCGTTCAGCAGCGAGGCTATATGAGACGTGGACCTACTGATTAACGTGGAATCTGAACCACATGAGCTCCCGCCGGGAATCGAACCCGGGCCTCCCACGCCAAAGGCGCGTACGCTAACCGCTTAGCCACGGAGGAGCTCACGTAGGGAATCGATAAATTTTGCCAATTTATATCAATACATTTAAGCAACCTTGGCTTCTTTATAAAACAACAGGCATTCAGGCATGCAGAAGTATACAATTTAGTTTCGTTTCGTATGTTCAGGCTTAACATCCTTACGTAATACCGAGGTTATCAAGGAGAAGACTTTTGCTTAAAGTTACATCCAAACCGCTACTTTGTTTACGCATGAAAGAACGGTTGTGGTTCGACCGAGAATTGAACATGGGACACCTTGATTAAAAGGTGAAAAGGAAATAAAACTAATGCAGATGGTTTGATGTGGGGAAACGTTACCATGAAGTTCACAGGATTCGCATTTTTCGTTATTTTTATTTTTATTTATTTATTTATTATTTTTTTGTTTAAACCAGTTGTTTATTTAAGAAAAAGATAGAAAAACAGCTGGTGTAAACCAGCCAACCCTAAAAATAAAAACTTCTTTTAAAAAAATACACACAAATAAGTAGCAAAATTCTATGTAGTATTTTACTTCAAAATATTCCAAACCCTCTTTTTGGAACAAAATAAAATTAAAATAAAACATAAGAAAAATACTTCGATTTATATGATACACTTAAAGGTTGCACATCTAGAGCTTTTGGTTTTGTATATTCTTGAAATTCTACAGTTTTATATAAGCATCATCACGGTTTACTCAGTCCTCAAGTTTTCTGTAATTTTAACAAGAGGGATTCAACATATGAATGGTGCGAGACAAGAACATGGTAACTCACAATTTTACTATTTTAAGAAATTAGCGATTTTCTGCTGCACGATCCATTTTGAAAGTCGGAAAGCTGATTTTTCACATAAGACTATACATGAAGGATTAAACAAAGCGGTATGCGTTGCTGTCTATATGGTGCTGCATAACTCAGCAATTGAAAATTTTTTAGTTACCATGTTCTTGACTCACACCCTTCATATCATTATGGAACTCTCCCCACCTCACCACCACAAAAAAAGACTACGGAATATATTTAAGTTAGGATAAATACAACTGCACAACAAACATGACTGAGTGGAGCATTTGCTCTTCTATTGGGAAGTTCGGGATTCAACTCAGCATTCGACCATTCTGACAAAGCTTTTCTTCATTCCATCTGTGAAGTAGAAATAGTGCGTGTACTGTGAGTTGGCCGACTTCCTTTCTTACTGTTTTTAAATCGTTATTATTACTAATTTCCAGCAGTGACGGTTTTGCGAAGGTTAGGGGGGCGGTCTTTCATGCTGAAGCCTGTTCCCCAAAATCATGGAATGTCTAAAACAAACGAAATATCTATTAGTTATTCCTTTACTCATAAACTTTAAGCTCCCGCCAAATAAAAATTACGAATGTTTAGAAAAACTAAACATTAGTAAGAAAAACAAACTCTCAAAATAAGGGCCGCGGTGGCTCAGTGGTAGAGCGTTCACCTCTGCTGCTTGGGGTCCCGGGTTCAAACCCTGCTCCCGCCAAGTGAAATTTGTGGTGGACAAACACCGTGTGCGTGGTTTTTGTCGGGGTTCTTCCGTTTCCTCCCACTTTCTTCAATCCACCATTTCATTCATCTCTGATCATCACCGTCTCCTTTAGCCTAACCGGCATAATCGTGGGACGTAAAACTCAAAAATTTCAATTTTTCAAACTTCCAAAATACTTTTCTAAATCCGCCACTGATTCTCAGTATAAAATGATCTTCAAGGTTGTATCCGTAAGATTATTGCTAAATATATAAACGAAACGAAATGCCTGTACTCATAAACTTCAAGCTCTTCCCAAATAAAATTAGGACATTTTAGGAAACGAAACAATCATAGAAACCCGTCCCAAAGTACGTTTCTAAATCCACTGCTGATTATTTGTATACATTACTATTCAAGGTTGTATCCGGAAAATTATTGCTAAACCGTTGCACAGCTACAGTATAACAGAAATGTGGAAGTACGGTTACACGGATATATTGAAAAACGTACGCTTTGACGGATATACGAGGGCTGTCTAAAAAGTATCCGACCTTTGGCCAGAAAAATAGTTGCGAATACCTGACAGATTTGGGACCCTAATCCCCTTCAAAGTAGGCCCCTTGTGCTTCCACACACTTAGCCCACCGATCCTTCCACTGCTGGAAACACCGCTGGAAGTCTTCTTTCGGAATGCTGTTCAGCTCCGTCGTTGTGTTCCGCATTATGTCTTCTCTACTCTCAAAACGGGATCCCTTCAGAGGCGTCTTCAATTTTGGAAACAACCAGAAGTCACAAGGAGCCAGGTCTGGAGAGTAGGGAGGTTGGCGAACGGTTGTAATTCCATGTTTGGCTAAGAACGTGTGGATCAATTCGGATGAATGTGCTGGGGCGTTGTCATGATGGACGTGCCAGTTCTTCGCTGTCCACATGTCTGGTCTTTTGCGCCGGACTGCGTCACGGAGTCGCCTGAGAACATCTTGATAGTACTCCTTTGTCACTGTTTATCCTTCCGGTGCGTAGTCGTGATGCACAATTCCACGGGCATCGAAGAAAACAGTCAGCAACACCTTGATTTTGCTTCGCACCTGCCACGCTTTCGTCGGCCTTGGAGAATCGGGATGCTTCCATTGAGACGATTGTTGTTTTGTTTCTAGGTCGTACCCGTACACCCATGACTCATCTCCAGTTATCACGGTATTCAGATACCCAGGATCAGTGTTGGTGGTGTCCAGAAGGTCCTGTGCAACGTCAAAACGGGTGTCTTTTTGTTCCTGAGACAACAACTTGGATACAAATTTAGCAGCCACTCGTTTCATGTTCAAATCGTCACGCAAAATTGCATGTGCAGAATCTTTACTCACTCCAACATCTTCTGCAATCTCTCGCTCTGTCGAACGGAGATCTGCCATCACCAAATTTCGCACCCGCTCAACAACAGCTGCATTCCGAGCAGTTTGGGGCCTGCCGCTACGCTGCTCACTCTCGACTGATGTGCGGCCATCTTTGAATCGGTTCAACCATTGTTTAATTTGTGTTACGCCCATCGCATCTTCTCCAAACACCTGCTGAATCTTACGAATTGTTTGGCTTTGAGAATCACCCAGCCTTTGACAGAATTTGATGCAGTATCTTTGCTCAATTCGTTCAGTCATCTTGCGAGAAACACTAAATCCGACGAACACTACCAACAGCACCTCACTTCGCGACCACCAGCTCACGACTGGCACACGCGAACGCGGTGAAAAAATTCAAGCATGCGCATTAAGGTTCCTCCTTCCACCGTGCACGGTGGCTCCGCCTGAGAATCACTACTTTGCGTGGAAAAAATTAAGGTCAGATAATTTTTAGACAGGCCTCGTATAGAACAACGTAAGTTTAAGTTTTGCGCTAGAAGCTAGAGTACTAAGCTCTTAGAAATGAAACACAGATGGCAAACTGAAATGATCCCGAGAAGAAAAAATGTCGATAACTCAAAAGTTAAAATAAAGTTAAATTGCCTCTAAAATTGCCCTCAAATACTACATTCTTCATGTTAGCTTTAATTTGTAAAACATGTGCTTCATCCATCTTGATGGTGAATTTTAGAGCGAAATATGGCTTTTAGGTCATGGAATTCTTATCTAACTATAGAATATACTATAAGAAAGCTATTTAGATAGAAAAATCATGAAATTGAAAAAAGCCAAAATTTCCAAAATTGTCGTTTTTTTCCCCAAAAGCCGGCTTTTTATGTAAAAAAAACACCGATTCAAGAAAGCCGGCTTTTTTGCATCTCTAGTGCTAACGCATAAAAAATACTTTTGACAAACTTCATAGTATGATACCTTGCCAGTATTTGAATAATCAAGCAAAAAATATTACAATATACAATGTTTAACACACTTTGTACCAGTAGGGCACATGTAATTGATATGCTTAGAAGTGAACAGTTATACTTCTTTTATTAAAATGATACTTTTAAAAAGTATTATCAGTATATATATTTCTATCTATCAATTTGAATTAAAGAATCAAATTGGGCCTATACAATACATGTTATAGGTTCAGTTAAATTTTCAGAAAAGGAAACTTTAACATTTACAAGTGCATCACGCACAAGGTCCTACGTACAATCATCTAATGTTGCTGTAGGTGATAGAATAAATGCATAAAGAGTATACACGTGTGGATATTCTTCAGGAGTAATAGTATGTGCATCATCTTTATAATATAATCCAGTACCGGAAAACAGAAAATGGTAACTTAGAAGGTACAAATTGTTTTTAAAATCGGGGGTAAGGGGACTGGGAGGAAAAGATTTTGATCCAACTTGTAACTGCAGTTTGTTAACGTTAAAGTGTTGAAAATGAAATGGATTTAGTTCAGATTTTCCATTAAATGCCGAATTAGAAACAAATCCGATAACAACACCTTTAGGTACGTTTCCCAGGAAAATATTATGAAGATTGTATGAATTAACGTTTGCAGGAATAGTATACGATCTTGTTTGTACTCTTGTAAGGGGATATTTTGTTGTTTCATGGTTCATATTAGTATTGATTTCCATTGCCAAATGAGGTGCAACATCAATGTGACTTATATGCAGAGTAACATCTTCAAGTTTTACTTTATAAGAAGTATTTGCAGGAGACAATAAACAAAAAGCATCTTTACTACGATGTAATTTTATACGAAGACCTACTTTATTTACAAGTGCTCTTGGTAATCCAGCAATATCTGTATACAGACGCTCATACTTTTCAAACGATTTACTATTTTTAATAAATTAGCACGTTGTTGAAAACCTACATTAGCATTACCAATGGTATCAAATTGTTTAGCGGTATCTTTATACCACATACCTAATTTCAAATGTGTATCAGAAGCATCACAGGAATAATTTAATAATGTTTCAATGTACGCACGATAAGGATAAAATCCTGATGAAGAAGTAATTAATTTATCATTTAATGAAATGTCAATTTGACTAAATAATGAATGTAGGAAATTATTTGTTGGTGCTACAACATCAGTGTCAGCTAATGGTGCGTCATCAGGTTCTGTAATTTTACAACGTACGTAAAGATAAAGATAGGCAGTATGAATAAATTCTCCTGTTTCACCGGGAATAAAAAATTCAATAGGTCCATCAGAACTTAATGTTGAAATTGGACGGTATTCAGCATTAAAGCAAGATTCGATTGCAGTTTGTGTCTTTCGAGTACTAAATAAATCGAAATCGTTGGTACAGCATTCAACACTGCTTGAATTAAGTAGTGCCATTATGAAAATATATCTGTAACACGACTTATTTTTCTTTTTACTTTTCTTTTGCTTTTGCTTTTGTTTGTACGCTTACGTTTTGTTGGAGGTCCAAAACGTACAAATTCCGGAGCTTTACGCTTGCGTGGCCGTCTCTTACCACTTCCAGTTAATAACTGACCAACTTTGTTAACAGCTTTTGTCTTTAATGTTTCACCAGCTTCTTTTACACGTGCACGAACAGATTCTTTAAATGGTTTATCTTCTAATACATAACCCGCTACTTGTATTCCCGTTTGTAATGCTTGTCGACCTAAAGTTTTTGCACCCTGTTTAAGAAATTGTAATGCAAGACGAAATAATCCTTGGAAGAAACTACCTATACCATGTCCCCGTTGATATACAGGTCCTGAAAAGTATGGGATACCATGTCCGTAATGCCGTCTAAATTTCATTTTTAAAATATAATTAATTAATTAATTTTATTAGGAGAGCGCTTAAAATGAAGTGTAACACTTAGTGTCCCAGAACGAAATGACAAATTTCGTCCTGCATGGTCTTTTAATAGTATTTCAATACTATTAAATGAAAACTGCAAGTGGAAAATAATGAATATCTTGAAATGTTAATGTTTGCACTTTACCGTATTTTACATTTGGTATTGTTGCAATACGCAATAAAGGTGCTTTTGTATTACCTAAAAACTGATATTGTATGATATCGGTATAAATAAAAATTTGATGTGGATATCCAATATCAACATATGGCTGTTTAAATCCGCGTTTATACAAAACAAGATCTTTATGTTGACTAAGTCCTAATTGCATTGCTAATGTTGGTGATAATAAGGCAGATCCAACACGATCACTACAATCTACTTGTACAACATTTGATACAGAAAATTTTGTCTTTTGATACTTCATTTAATTCATCAATGATATGATGTACGGAGTGATAATATCCACTTACAATTTTACCTTTTTGTGCTTCTTTATTTTTTATTTTATACCATATAACATTTTCTCCATCGTTAACATTATAACATGTTAAAGAAATATGTAATTCACTTAATCCTACATACCAATCGGTTTCTGATAATTGAATATGATTTTTTAGTTGATTAATAAAATGTGTTGGACTATTTGTAGGATATACATCAGCACTTGCGGTTGATACAAGTGTAATATAAAAACTATCATCAGTACTTTCAGAAATCATTTTCGTTTAAAGTGAAGTGTTAAGTGTGAAGTTCCAAATTCAAATGGCAATTTTAAACCGTGCTCATCTTTTAAGTTTACTTCAATCTGTTAAAATAAGATTTTACAACTTTAACATATTGTGGTGTGTGAAATAGAAAACATTTTACATCTCCGTGCTCAATATCATATGCACTAATTTTACGAAGTAGTGGTCCAATATTTTCTTGTTGTTTTACAAAAATCAACACAAACATTAAAAACGTTTGGTATATTATATTCTAAATTGCATGTGTTACGGTTGGAACATCTTCATTAACTGGTTTTACAAAAACAGCATCTGTAAACTCGGTTGTATTTTCATTTATAAATCCAAGTAAATGTTGTAATCCGCGTGTCATTGCAATAACACAAAAATCTTTCAATTTTAAAGAATGTTTAATTCCAACTTCATTTTTTTCATATTTTAACATGCGTAATTCTTCAGGAATCTAAAATGGATGGAATAGAAGTATAGTATCCTGGTGTAATATCAACATGTGCAATTTCAAATTCATTATTAACGATGGTTTCAATTACAATTTTTTCATTTTTACGAACATTATAAAAACTAAAATGAACATTAAGTTGTGTTAAGGCAACATACCATTCTCCTTCACTTAAATGAATAGGTTGTGCTAACTTTACGATAAATGAAGAAGTTGTAATATTAGTAAAAATTTCACTACTAGCATTTGAAGGAAGAGTAACATAGAAATCATATTCTATCATTGAAATCATTTTGAAGACGAACAGAATTTGTTTTAACCCATGAATTCATACTTGGATACTCACTTTACATACATCATATGTTTTTTTCGTTTTAATACTTTTCAATTAAAAATGTTTTGTTTGAATTTACATTTATTTTTGCAATTCTTGTGTGTAAAATATTCCTTTAATTTCCTCATCATTCCAATCTTTTAATTTATATGTAATAGGATTTGTCGGAATACATTTATCAACAATAAAAACTTCTTGTGACCATTTTGGTAAATATCCATTTTTTAATTTATGTTTATCTTTACTAACACGTACATAATCACCAGGATGAAATTTACATGTTAATTTCTTTTTATTCATTTTATCACCGTACAACATATTCCAAACTTGATCAACATTAGAATGATTTACATTTGCTGGTGCCATTTTAATACTACTATGATACGAATGATTATAATTTTTTACAAATTGATTTAACACATCTATATAACGATATGTATTTTTAGCAGTAAAGTAGCGATACAATTTTTCTTTTAATGTTCTTATAAACCGTTCAGCTAATGCACATTTAATTTCTGAATGTACACTATAATGATTAATTTCGTTCTTTAAATAAACGTTTTACATATCGATTATAAAATTCTGTACCTAAATCCGTTTGTGCATTAAACACGGGTAGTTTAAAAGTTTTTTTAAAAACTTTTTGATTGCTTTTGCCATTTCAGAATCTGTTTTTGTTTTCAAGGGAACACAATACGCATACCGTGAAAAAATATCAATACAACATAATATATATTTATAATTTTTGTTATACTTTTCAATATTTTGCGTATCTGCTAAATCCATTTGTAATGTTTCATTTGGTGCACCAACATAATATTGTTTACGTTCAAACACTTTACGTGTTGGTGCATGTAATGTATATGCATCTTGAGATGCTAACCAATTTTTAATTTTCTTTTTCGATAATTTTGTTTTCCCTGTAATGTTTTAATACTTGATAGAGAAGCAGGATTCGTATGATCATAATATAATTTTGACAATTTTCCCATTTTTATTTACATTTTATATTCTTTCCAATTTTTAAAAATATTTGTTACTAGTGTTGGACTTTGTGATTTTTTAACTTTGATATGTGATATCACTATAGGAGTAGAAATAAATTCACGTGGTACATTAAGATCATCCAATAAACTTTTAAATTCGTGAATGCCTATAGGATTTCTAGAATATTTTCGTGTACGAACAACATCATTTATTAAATCAATAATATTAGAACTTGGTATTTTTTCCTTGAATACGTACTGTTCCTGATTGATCCCAGTGAATTTTATCAGAACTTGTTACCTGTTGTAATAATAGATCTGTTTTCCTTCGTTGTGTTTTTGGTACTGATTGTAAAATGTCCGATACAAAGGGTAAAATAGAATTATTTTTTCTTCTTCAGATGAGGATGTTTCACGAACATCTTTTTCAATAATAGGTAATGTAATTGGATTTTGTGAAACTGATGAAGTATAGTTTAAATATTGTTGTAATGCTTGCTGGTACAATTTCCATTTTTCATCAATACTAAGATTACGACGTTGTAAAATACTATTCATTTCTTCATCTAAACGCGATTGATGTGAATCTATTGATTTTATATTTGCATGCATTTGCTGCATTGCATTTTCAGGAACTAATATTTTACGAAATTCCGACATACTTATCTTCCAAACAAACTACTTGCTACTGCACCAAGTAATGGTTCTAAGATTAATGGTAAAAATGCACCACATTTTTGTAATAAAATTTTTCTTTTCTTATTAAGTGCTGTACGTTGTACAGATAAAGCACGCAAGATCTTTTTATGTCTACGTAAACGTTCCTTCTGACGCGAATTCAACGGAATGTTCCCTTTTATTGTGTTTTTAGCAACTTGTGAAATAGTACGTATTAAATCACCAGATGCATGTCGTATAATTTGTTTTCGCTTTGCGCTTTTGCATTTGAAGTGTTGTTTCACCTTCAACATCTTGAACTAAACTAAACGTAAACGACCGAATTACTGTCTTTTATATTTGCATATACATGCAGTGTTTCATTAGGAAAAATATTTGTACGTAATCGTAATGTATCATTTGTTTTTTGAGTTAAGTCAAATAACAAATAAGCGTGAGGTTCACGTGTTACATCTTCGAACACATTCACAACTTGTTTACTATATCGTGGCATAATTTGTCTTGCTAAATATTGTATTTGTAATTTATCACGAGGATTTTTAAATACTATAATATAATGTGCATTTAAACTTATATCACGAGCATGTTTTCCTTTTGGAAATAAATTTTGAACAATAAATATTACTGTTAATTTTTTGTGATGTGCATATTTTGTAAATAAGTTTGCAACATCACCATTGGTTTCAGACATTAAATCGTCTAATATTAATAATGAATTTTCTTGTATTTCAAAATTATTCATATCTGGAATTCCTTCTATAAAACGAATTTCTGAACTTGCATCTAAATTTGGTATGACTGCACCATAACACCAAACAATTTCATTAAATTTCATAGTAAACATTCGATCACGTTCATTTAATAATCATTTACAAAACATGTTTTGCCTGCACGTAAAGGACCGGCAATTAAAATGGTTGATGGATGTTGAAACTTTAACATCTTGTATTAAACTGAATGCATACAATAGATACTTTACTTTATATACAATCATTCATACACTCACTCAGACAATTAACAAAATAACGACACTAAGTGTTCTTACAACTTTTTATAGAAAAGAAAATATAAAAATAAATTAAAAATAAATATTAAAACTTAAAATGACTAGAATCACAGCATAGCTGTTGTTATGAGTATGCTTTGGCCTACAATTTATTTACAAGTTGACACAACTTTTAATATTTTCGGAATCAATTTTAACAAGAAGTTTGCACAGCAAACGATGGAATAAATAAATAAATAAAATAGTAACACTCTACTAATGTTCTATTAAAAATAAATAAATAAATAAATAAATAAAACCAATCACTTATAAGGCAAGCTAAAATTATTATTGTTCATATCCATGAGGTAAACTTCTTGTCTTTGGTACTGGTTTGTCACTTTGTATATCGTCAATACGTTTACGTTTTTTTTACCTCTTGGTGTGTTTTTGCCTCTTTACGTGAAAAGATAGTGAAGCCCTGTTTTCGCACAATGCTATTTGGATTCTCTATAGCTGTACAATTAATATTTCCTGTCACTAATCCATAGAAACTCTCAAAGTTTATTCTTTGAGAGGTCCTATCATTTAGTGTAATTCACCGAATTTTGAAAATATTCCGAAATTCCCCTGAGGCATTTTTAAGCCGCATACTATAATTTTTTGGCCCTAAGCCTATAAATGTAACAAACTCCCACCCTTCTTCAATTTCATCAGTGAGATCACCCAAATAGCTTTCAAGTTGCAACGGAGGTTCCCTATCTTTTTTACACGTAAACATAGTACTGTCTGTGTCACAATAAATTACGTCATCAGCTCCTACAGTCACAAGTAAGTCATATAATTGTAGCCTGGCCCATGAAGTAATAAAACCAGCAAGCACAACATTGGAAAATTGTAAAGGTACATTATCAGTTTCCAGTCTTTATATGTGAGAATAAGATGTTCCTCACCAACTGGAATAACACTATGAACCTCATATCTTGGTGTAGCAAGGTACCTATGGAACTCTGCCCCACTATCAATAATTACACACTGCGTCATATCTGTACGTTGACCCCATTTTCCGTATAAGGAATTAAGGTACGACTTCGCGCATTGTCTAAGTCCAGGGTTCGACCTAATATTATCTTTATTTAATTTTATGCCTTCGTGAGCATAGTAATCGTCAATATATTTATTTTTGTCTTCTTCAGTTTTACACCAAGCAGGATAGCCTGAAGCTTCCTGCTTCATCTGTAGAAACGTATTCACATAGTCCCGGAATAAACTAGGTGAATTCCGATCTTCAGAACCCATGAGTTCAAATTCCCATATTTCATAAATTTTGACGATCTTATAACCGTTCTCAAGAGCACGGTGAAGCTCTGGTGTACAAAAAGTTCCAGTTAATGCACGTTCAGTATCGCTATGTGTGCAATTATCAATAGTTTCTCCTTCCATACATAGCCTACAAAGTCCAAATATTAATTGGCTTTGCGCTACATACGGTAAGATGGGAAAAGAGTTGTTTAGGAGCCAATACAGTAAATTTTACAATCCCATGAATTTTCCCACATCTGGGAAAACCGGCTCCTTATGAACCTTAGGTGCCCCCACCGGAAGAGGTTTCCTTGCCATTACGTACGGGTATAACGATGTAATATCATAATAAAAAATGGATTCATCGTCCGCATAATTCACATATTAACGAAAAACTTCAGTACGGCCTCCGTTGTAGCAACTCTTAGGAATAAGAAAGTCCGCAGTAGTATCGCAATGTTCTTTAAGGAACTTTTGCAAATCTACATCTGTGCGTACTTTATTATCCCAAGAGCACTCCCATATTTCATACAAATTCATTTTTAGAACTTCAGTGAAATATTTTCACCGGATTTTCGTATGTTCGTACCTTTTTTCAAATGTGTTGTACGGACCATGTGCATTATCTATTATGGCATTACGGTTATTTGGAAAACACGTTTTACAGGCATGCCAGTAGCATCCCATAAATTCGAACACTGCATTAAGCTCTGCATTATATCCGTCAACATTATACCTTCCAAAAGATTGTTCTCCGTTTCGTCCAGCATGCTGGATTTCTATATCCAATTGGTGTTCCATATATTTTAGCCATTTCATTGCTTTTTCACTAGTTTTAGTTTTATAATGGTACCCCAAAGGTGGTATAACAGAAATACTTTCAATTGGAAGATATGATGTACGATATGTTTGCATGGCTAAACTTCCAATCGTAGACGAAATTAGAAAGCATTGTAATCCACCCGTTTTCTCTTCTATGATATTACTAAATTTAATAACAGCTTCTGTGAGAATTCTCAAATCATTTTCACAATACTCAAGCATTTCCTTTTGCAAATTAAATTGCTCTCCCAATTGCACCCGTTCTTGGTGCCATACCTCCAACCACTTTTTTCTTCAGCAGATCGCGATTCAGGATCATAGTACTCTATTCCCGGATATGGTCCTACATAATTTTGGTTCTCTAATGTATTAAACAAGTATGTGAAATCTCCCTTCTTTAAATTTTCTGAAAGGCCTAACGTCTTAGGTAATTTTGATACTTTTACACCAACAAACAAATAACTATCTCTAAAAATGATTTTATTACAAATAGAAATACTAAAAATCTTTTTACCCTGAATTAAAATTTTTGGAATGATATGCTGGGACTCAATGAGAGATCTCAAACAGAAAATGTTATCAAAACTGCTACCATTATGACTTATGACACATACTGTACTAAATAGGGGTCTATCTGATAAAATATGTGTAATAAATTCATCAATGGCTTTAAAAGAAAACGAGCGGTTACCGTTTTCATCACCACATGTACTGCAGGCTTCATCAATGCCTTTGTTCATACATTTATGGCATACATGTCTAACGCACACCAAGCAAAGAACGTGCTCTCGCTCCCCACGCTCATTTTCCGGTTTGAGCATTGTTTCTACGTCAAAGACAATATAAAGAAACCTCTTGATATGAGTAGGAGTAGTAATTGCGTTACTCTGTCTCACTTTTGGTTATTCAATTTGGGTCCCCATGGACCATAGTGAATGAATCAGGGTTGCTTTGGCCCGGGATTACGTCACCTATTGAAATTTTGCTTATGCTTATTCAGGGGCCATGCACGATGGTACGAATGAGTCAGAGGTTCCTTGGCCATGCTATGACGTCATTGAATTGGGAGTATTGGATCAGAGGTCATGATGATTCTTTAAAATTACTAAAAATATGGTCTTGATGATTCATTACGTTATGAAATAGTACAGGTTTACGAATGCTTTCGTTCCCTTTTATGGCATAAAATTTGGAGATTGTTATATCTTTGATGAGATGGACTAACACGGGTGCAAATGAAATCTTTAGTTTTACGTCCCACGATTATGCCGGTTAGGCTAAAGGCCCATACAGCAGAGGTGAACGCTCTACCACTAAGCCACCGCACCTTTACTGGTATGAATGAATTAGAAGTAGTTGGTTCGAGCTATTATGTTCGTTTGACGTCACTGAACTGGGATTTTTTAGCTTGGAGATTATGATGGCTTGTTTCGTTCCCTTTTATGGGTATAAAATTACCAAAACAAGGTTTGATCTCTTTCTTGATGACCTACTACATTATGAATTAGTAGACCCTAGTAATAGTATAAATTAGTATTAGTATTAATATGAAACTCGAAAACTTTGGAGTTCCTTTGTGGCTAACCGGTTAGCGTATGCGCCATTAACGTGGGGAGACCAGAGTTCGATTCCCGACAGGAGCTCATGCGGTTCGGATTTCACGTTAATTAGTAGGTTCTATTTTTGCTGCTGAACTTTGGAAGGAATACTTGATTTTTGGTTGTTATCCCTTTGATGAGATGAACTAACACTGGTGCAAATGAAATCTTTAGTTTTAAGTCCCACGATTAGGCTAAAGGAGACGGTGACGATAAGAAATGAATAAAAGTATGGGAGAAAATTGGAGCATAATGTTGCCCACCACAAAATTACTTTGAACCAGGAACACCATACAGCAGAGGTGAACGCTCTACCACTGAGCCACCACGTCCCTTATTGGTGCGAATGAAGTAGAGGTATTTGGTTTGAGCTAATGTGTTTGTTTGACGTTGGGCTGACCCTATTTCACTTTTGGGACCCCACATGGACCATAGTGAATGAGTTAGAGATGCTTTGGTTTGGAATTGCATTACCTATTGTAATTTTGCTTATGTTTACTCAGAGGCAGGGATCACTCAGGACACATAAGATCACCTTAATTTACATCAGGAGTTGGAGGGGGAGGGGAGTATCGGACCTCGTTCCCTTTGATGATTATCGATTTTGGAGCCTTATTACGTTATATGGAGGCGTATTTAAAATTATTTCCTTAAATTTGATAAGTACTTTGTGATCCACTTTGTTCCGTTTCAGGGGTGAACATGGATACCTTGCAATCGTACCGAGTTCGATTCTTGGAAATGTTGAATTTAACGTCCCCAGCGAAAACGATGGTGATGAGAAATGATAGGACGAAACAGGAGAAAACATGTTCCCTTTTAGAGGTACAAAATTGCCAAAATATAAACGTAAGCAATACGTTGTACCACGTGTTTGGTCTTTTGGCCCAATTTATCCTCTTGGATGAGGCCCTACTACCTTATATAGTTATATGGACGTATACAGGGGTTCATTACATTTCATAAGATATGGGTATATTTGTGCACCCCTTTAAAATTTGGGTGGAGTACCTTGGCCCACCCCCTTCAATTTTGGAAATTGCCCAATTTAAACATTTGGTATAATAGTATAGGACCCTAATATATATATATTATATCCCTTTTAGGGGCACAAAATTACCAAAATTTTACTACAACCACGTATTTGGTATTTTGGCTCATTTTTAACACCTTGGATGAGGTCCTATTACCTTATATAGTTATATGGACGTATACAGATGTCCATTTCCTATTATAAGACATAGGTACATTTGTGTACCCCGGGAGGAGTACCATGGCCAATCTTTTAAATTTTGGAAATTTTCCAGTTTAAGCATATACTACTGGACTCTAATATGTATCATGATAAATTTGGGTGGTTCACTTCGTTCCCTTTTAGGGTACAAAATTGCCAAAATATAAACATAAGCAATATGTTGTACCATGTGTTTGGTCTTTTGGCCCCAATTTATCACCTTGGATGAGGTCCTATTACCTTATATGGTCATGTATAGGGGTCTATTTCCTATCATAAGACATAGGTACATTTGTGCATCCTTGAAATGTTTGGGAATAGTACCTTGGCACACCCCTTAAGTTCTCTTTTTAGGGGCCATTTTGTTCCGCTTTAGGGATGAACATGGATACCTTGCAATCGTCCCGAGTTCGATTCTTGGTGTTAATTTCAGGAAATGTTGAATTTAACGTCCCCGCGGAAAAGATGATGATGAGAAATGATAGGACGAAACATGAACTTCCTTGACTGAGGATTGAAGCAGTGACTTCACACATTAGAGACAAGTGCTGAGCCACCGTGTCCCATTTGGTGTGAACAATTTTACGTATGAAAAGAAACATGGACATATTATGTTACATTAAACATTTTCTGCTTGTTGTTACGCATACGAATTGATGTGATCTTGCAGAATCTGCTTTTACGAAGAGTATAATGTCAGTTCGTTTATTGAATACCTCTAAGAGGTGTAAAGGAGGAACGGTTTCGGGCTTGGTTAATAACATTAATTTATATCGTTTTTTGTTCGCAGATTAAATGAAAATGATGCAAAAAAAGCTTCTTCGTGCATTGGCTTATAATCATATGTTTAGAAGCAAACGTCAGCTATATTGTGTTACATGTGCTTACGTATTCGTTGTCAGTATCATTGCAAATTGAACATATACAGTATTTAATTGTCAATGGTTTACTTTGAAAGGATATATTTATTTTGAGATGAATAAAAGGGATGGGATGATGTGATTTTGGACCTAATTAGTACCTTTTTGTTTCCGTTCGTGGATTAAATAAAAAGATGACTCTTTGATTAAATCTGATTAGTTCATTGTTCGAGTGATTTTTTTAAAAACGGTTAGCATTTGTTGATCAGTAAGCGCTTCATTGATGGAACCGATGTTGCCAGATTTTGAAAATCTAAAGTGCTCCGATTCTTTTTGAAACAGTTCCGCTGAGTTTAAGAATTTCAAAAACTAAAAATGTTTCGAATAAAAATTAAACTTTTCTAAACGAAAAAATTTTTTGAACTAAAATTTTCAAACAAGATTTGAAACGAAAAAAATTTTTTCAAACTAAATATTTAAAAAAAACAATTCAAACAAAAGTTTTAAACTTTCAAACTAGAAAGAAAATTTAAACAAAAAATAATCAAATTTTGCAAAGTTAAACTAAACTTTTTCGAATTAAACTTATAAACTTAAAAATGTTCAAACTCAAGATTTCAAACCGAATTTTTTGAAAACAAACTTTTCAATTTGAAAAAAATCTTATAAAGTATATTATATTCTCATAGAACATAATAAAATAACTTTTTTTATTTCGAATGTTATGTTAAAAGTAAATAAATAAAAATTTTAATTAGGATACTTACTTATTTTCTAATTTCGTTTTCAAACTTTTTAAACATATAACATTTTCGATGACAAAACACACAATGTTTTGTTGGATACAGACAATGAAAAGTTTTATAATGGTCACTCGTGTAAAAGTAATGACCGTTGTTTCCGATTAAAATTCTTTCAGGACCTCGTTTTTTTAATTTCCTATTGAAACTGTAATATACAATTGTTTTTCCTTGTGCACACTTTGGTATCAATTGTTCAATGTTAAAAAAACGATGCTTCTTAAATTTTTTCACCTTTGTGTATTTACTAGCTTTTACGATTAAAACACATGTATCATACACAAGGCAAGACATATTGTGAATGAAATTACACTAAAAGATAAGTTAAATTAAAATTAATTTTACCTAATATCCGGTGTCGTATGTTAAATTTAGATGAAACAACAAATAGCTGATTATTCCACTATCATGCTAATTTCAGGCATTCTTGAAATTTTATCATTAAAGGTGAGAAAATAAGACGACATGTTCACTGCTTATGATTAATTTGCTTTCTATAATCATGTAATTGGATCCTGTATTTCCTTTGTATTAATTTAATAAATTGTGTATTGAGCAGATCTAAATGCTGATTAACGTTGAAATTTTATATAAAACATCCTTTTGAAGTTTCAAGCTATGTGTTGAATAATGAGTATCGTATAAGCTTCTTATATGTTAATGCTGATTTATACTTTTTACGAAATTAAAGTTTCGTTTAACAGTAACACTCAAATATTAGATTAAGAAATATTTGCCAATATTTCATTTTAATGCATACATTTCGTACAAATTTGCCTATTTTAGTAAATAGCTCATAATTAAAGAATTCATTATATGTCCTAACAAAATATGTGCATACAACTAATTTATGTGTAAATCAACATTATTGTAATTATGACAAATTAAAATATGTGAATGCTATGCTTAAAAAATCCTTAATAAACGAAAACGAAATTTTCATTAATCATTACCTATAAACGTGAGTTACTTTGTTAAGAAGTTAGCATATTTATTGATTTAATCATATAAAAGGAATTTCTTATTGTAGTGTCAAACAAATTTTAATATTTTTAGCTGATATAGTGATGACATAAATAATAGTCACTTACATTATCCATATCAAAGTTCAGTTGTGAGGAAATAAACTTAATGCGTCAGTAATATATTTGTCAAGTTTACGATTTATTGATTAAGAATGATGACATACATTGTGAAATTAAGTTTATCCAATTAATTAAATAAATGAATATGCCTATGATTTAATATAAATACTTACTTCAAACAACTTTAAAGCATTACAAAAGCATCATCATCAACAGCTACAACACTAACCATACATACAAGTATCAAAATGGCTTCATGTTTACAGTTTTTAAATAGCAAGAATACATTAAAATTTACTAAAATTGGTGATCTGGAGACAAACATACCATATATGATTTTGTATGGTGAAAAGATAAAAACAAAGTTTGGAGAACGTTTCTTACTACACATGGAAAGAAATGTAAACATCGTTTTACCTAAACGTTTCTTCCCAGAAGATACGTCGAAGCAAGAAGAGTTATTAAACTTTTTTAACGCTAGTGATGTGACATTATATTACGAAGGCCTCGTTAATGGCACTCATAAACTAAATTTTAAACAACATCCATCTGCTTCAAGAAATTAGCACAAACTGTAAAGAAAACTCATAATGTACAAGTGAATGAAAAATAAGTGTCTTAAATATAGTGTAATGTATTATAATACAGTGTACTGTGTTAGTGCTTTCTAAATCTGTGTGTTTTATGAATTTTAAGTGGGTACCTTTATTTGTTTCATTTTTAAAATATACCGTTTATTTATAAATAAATCACGATTTACTTTAAATGTTAATGTTTATTTCTATTACGAAGTTATGAACTTGATTCTCTAAATCTAGTAATCTGCTTCACAACAATGACCTAATGTTGAAGAGTAATCAGAAAACTTAAAGGATATACTGAAACTTGCAAACTAATCCTTTCAGCTGATCGACTTTTGCTTGATTCATATCAATGAATGGTCTGTACGTGTATGTATGTGTGTGTGTGTGTATGTGTGCGTGATGTTATTTTAAACAACAGTCTTTTTTCATGAATGGTTTTTAAATTATTGCTGTGGTATCTGCTCCCCGAAAAAAGCTGAGGCCTGCAAAATGATCTTCCTCAACTCAGTGACTTGCTTGTTTCATGTTAAGTATATCATTATCTGTTTTAGTCGTGATGACTCAATGACAGAGGTGTGTAAGGTCGTTGGTTCGATCTTAGCTAACGCCAAGTTGCTTTGTAGTGAACAAAAAGCCGTGTGCGTGAGTTTTCTCAGGGTTCTCCCCACTATATTTAATCCATCATTTCATTTATTTCTCATCATCATCGTCTTCTTTAGCCTAGTTAGCATAACCGTAAGACGTAAAACTCAAAGATTTAATTTCATTTCTCTGAACCACCACGAGTGTTCTGAATCAGTTTACCGGTAAAATAAATCAATGTTTTGCGAAAAAAAATCAAACTAAATTTTTGATTCAGAACTTTTCGTGTACGATATAAAAAAATGTCTACAAAATAAAATTCTGTTTCAAAAATTTTTTGTGTACGAAACAAAAAACTGATTCAGAAATTTTTTGTGTACAAAATAAAATTCTGTTTCAGAAATTTTTTGTGTACGAAACAAAAAACTGATTCAGAAAAATTTTTTGTGTACAAAATAAAATTCTGTTTCAGAAATTTTTTGTGTACAAAACAAAAACTGTTTCAGAAAAATTTTTATGCACAAACAAAATTCTGTTTAAGAAAAAAATTTTGTGTACAAAACAACAGGGTGTCTACTGGTCATGAAAGTCATGAAAGTCATGAAAAAGTCATATATTTTGCTTAGTGGTCATGAAAGCCATGAAAAAGTCCTTTATTTATCCAACTGGTCATGAAAATCTGAAATCTCAGAGTATATTTTTATACTTTATACTTTTATACCTCATACTGGATATACTGAAACAGTTGTATCAGGTCAGTAATTGTGAGAATTTCCCCACCAGTTAGTGCTGGCTAACTGGTACTTTACTGTCTTCCTAGCTGCTCCCCATTTCATCTTCTAGTCTCTGTAATATAGTAAAAACTTTTTACTGGTCCAACTTTCTGATCTGCTATTTCTTTACTTCTAAGAAATGTAAATTGTGTATTTTTGGGCCTTTAGACTTATGCAAATAATATTATTCGTTTGAGTTTGCAGATTTTAAATTTGATAATCTATTTTTTTAAAACGAATTTCTTTTATAATTTGTTTTGTCTTTGGGCAGTTCTCTGAGTGCTTAATTTCAGACAAATTTCTGCTAGATGGATAATTATACTCAGAATTAAAACTTTAAATACAGTATAGAGTGATTCACTAGTAAAAGCAGGCCCGTATTTAGGTAAGTGCTATTCTGTGCTCGAGCACAAGGTGGCAGAATTTTAGATTCTTTCTTTAAGATTCACAATAAGTGATATTTAAGACTAGCAACCCGCATAGTTCCGTGCAAGCAGGAGAAAATATGTTAATGTTTTTAATTCGCTCTAATTACAGTAGTTACTAATTAGCTATCTTATCTGAAAAAGTCATCCTCTCCTACCCCTACCCCAAGGGGTGACGATGAACTTGAACATCATGAAAACTGATATCGTTAAACTCAGAGACCTCGAAAACTATGAATTTAACACTAATATCGGTCGTTTTTGATTACTTTTAAAATCTCGCCCCCCTCCCAACCTCACTCCTAGAGATTGGAGTATGACCTTGAAGTTGAATTGGATTAAAATGTCACTATTTATCTCAGCGACCCCTAAAATTATGAATACTTTGGAAAGAGCTTAAAAGTATATGACTAGCTTAAAAGTATATGAAAGTATCCAGACTCTATGTAAACTAATATAATTTTTTTACATATAAAGCTTTATGAAATGTTTTTTTACTAAACTCACTATGATCTTTAATTATGTGATATTCAATCAAGATGTCCATTTTTGTGTTCACTTTTTTTTAAGTTTTGATGTGATACTAGTATGTAGACTGCGAGAAAAAAATATTTGTAAAAGTCCCCTTGAAAAAAGAGAAGAAAAAAGGCATCAGACCCCATCCAGGATGAAGGTTATGAACAAATTCAGTAGGTCTTATCAGTATGTTTCTGTACGCTAATATCAAATATGACACAATGGAAAAGAATTGTATATTTACGTAATCAGTCTTTTCTTGTAAACGAAAATTATAAATGTAGAATTCAGAGTACATAAAATGCAGATAAAGAACCTAGCTGAATGTAACGGGACTGTTCACAAGATTTTTTTAAATCTATAGAACCTGGTAAGCCTTAAACCCATACTTGAACCGCAATTAAAAATTTGTTTACTGCCTTTTAAATTGTTCTTGCATTTTAAAATTAGTTGTCAGCTAATCGACATTATGTACATTAGACAAATAAGAACATAACGTGATCTTCATCTTAACCGATGCACCACTGATGGTAGGGGTTTATTATTACTAATGGTAAATTTTTATCGCCATGGTCATGAAAATTTGAACAAAAAGGTCATGAAAAGTCATGAAAAAGTCATGAATTTACTTTCTGGTATTCCAGTAGACACCCTGAACAAAAATCAGTTTTCGTCACGAAACTGCTCCGACTAAATGAATCGATTCATTCTGATAGTGTTGGCAACACTGGAAAATCTCGGTAAGTATCGCTCAGGCACTGAGTTACAGCGAACACAAATAGATTCGAACCAACAACCTTAAACGTCTGATTCATCTCTAAATACAGCCAACTAAACAATAAGGTTATGTGTATACGCCAATGCTTAGCACTGAGTCAGCAAGGTTTTCTTCAAGGTCAAAGTAGCACACGAAGTAAAAAGATGACAACACAGATCTTCTATCTTTCTATATGAAACATAAACCTATTGTGAGAACGGCTCGCACTGAAATGTGTAATGCAATATAATCTGTTTAAATCTGCTCGTCTTCTTTTCATACGCAAAACTGTTCGCACAGAAAATTAAAAACTTCTCAATGAGGCATGGTGACTCAGCTCTTATTTTTGATGTGTGAGGTCTCTGCTTTATGCCGCAAGCAAGTAAGTTTATGATGTTGTCTCATTTCATCATTTCTCATCATCGTTTCAAGGGGCGTTAAATTTTTCCTAACACTAGCAACAAGAATAAACTCGGGACCATTACATTGTAACCAACACACATGTACGGTGGCTCAGCACTTGTCTCTAATGTGTGAAGTCACTGCTTCAATCCTCAGTCAAGGAAGTTCATGTTTCGGCCTATCATTTCTCATCATCATCGTTTCCGCGGGGACGTTAAATTCAACATTTCCTGAAATTAACACCAAGAATCGAACTCGGGACGATTGCAAGGTATCCATGTTCATCTCTAAAGCGGAACAAAATGGTCCCTAAAAAGAGAACTTAAGGGGTGTGCCAAGGTACTATTCCCAAACATTTCAAGGATGCACAAATGTACCTATGTCTTATGATAGGAAATAGACCCCTATACATGACCATATAAGGTAATAGGACCTCATCCAAGGTGATAAATTGGGGCCAAAAGACCAAACACATGGTACAACATATTGCTTATGTTTATATTTTGGCAATTTTGTACCCTAAAAGGGAACGAAGTGAACCACCCAAATTTATCATGATACATATTAGAGTCCAGTAGTATATGCTTAAACTGGAAAATTTCCAAAATTTAAAAGATTGGCCATGGTACTCCTCCCGGGGTACACAAATGTACCTATGTCTTATAATAGGAAATGGACATCTGTATACGTCCATATAACTATATAAGGTAATAGGACCTCATCCAAGGTGTTAAAAATGAGCCAAAATACCAAATACGTGGTTGTAGTAAAATTTTGGTAATTTTGTGCCCCTAAAAGGGATATAATAATATATATATATATTAGGGTCCTATACTATTATACCAAATGTTTAAATTGGGCAATTTCCAAAATTGAAGGGGGTGGGCCAAAGTACTCCACCCAAATTTTAAAGGGGTGCACAAATATACCCATATCTTATGAAATGTAATGAACCCCTGTATACGTCCATATAACTATAAGGTAGTAGGGCCTCATCCAAGAGGATAAATTGGGCCAAAAGACCAAACACGTGGTACAACGTATTGCTTACGTTTATATTTTGGCAATTTTGTACCTCTAAAAGGGAACATGTTTTCTCCTGTTTCGTCCTATCATTTCTCATCACCATCGTTTTCGCTGGGGACGTTAAATTCAACATTTCCAAGAATCGAACTCGGTACGATTGCAAGGTATCCATGTTCACCCCTGAAACGGAACAAAGTGGATCACAAAGTACTTATCAAATTTAAGGAAATAATTTTAAATACGCCTCCATATAACGTAATAAGGCTCCAAAATCGATAATCATCAAAGGGAACGAGGTCCGATACTCCCCTCCCCCTCCAACTCCTGATGTAAATTAAGGTGATCTTATGTGTCCTGAGTGATCCCTGCCTCTGAGTAAACATAAGCAAAATTACAATAGGTAATGCAATTCCAAACCAAAGCATCTCTAACTCATTCACTATGGTCCATGTGGGGTCCCAAAAGTGAAATAGGGTCAGCCCAACGTCAAACAAACACATTAGCTCAAACCAAATACCTCTACTTCATTCGCACCAATAAGGGACGTGGTGGCTCAGTGGTAGAGCGTTCACCTCTGCTGTATGGTGTTCCTGGTTCAAAGTAATTTTGTGGTGGGCAACATTATGCTCCAATTTTCTCCCATACTTTTATACATTTCTTATCGTCACCGTCTTCTTTAGCCTAAACGTGGGACGTAAAACTAAAGATTTCATTTGCACCAGTGTTAGTTCATCTCATCAAAGGGATAACAACCAAAAATCAAGTATTCCTCCCAAAGTTCAGCAGCAAAAATAGAACCTACTAATTAACGTGAAATCCGAACCGCATGAGCTCCTCTCGGGAATCGAACTCTGGTCTCCCACGTTAAGGGCGCATACGCTAACCGGTTAGCCACAAAGGAACTCCAAAGTTTTCGAGTTTCATATTAATACTAATACTAATTTATACTATTACTGGGGTCTACTAATTCATAATGTAATAGGTCATCAAGAAAGAGATCATACTTTGTTTTGGTAATTTTATACCCATAAAAGGGAACGAAACAAGCCATCATAAGCTCCAAGCTAAAAAATCCCAGTTCAGTGACGTCAAACGAACATATTAGCTCGAACCAACTACCTCCAATTCATTCATACCAGTAGAGGTGCGGTGGCTCAGTGGTAGAGCGTTCACCTCTGCTGTATGGGCCTTTAGCCTAACCGGCATAATCGTGGGACGTAAAACTAAAGATTTCATTTGCACCCGTGTTAGTCCATCTCATCAAAGATATAACAATCTCCAAATTTTATGCCATAAAAGGGAACGAAAGCATTCGTAAACCTGTACTATTTCATAACGTAATGAATCATCAAGACCATATTTTTAGTAATTTTAAAGAATCATCATGACCTCTGATCCAATACTCCCAATTCAATGACGTCATAGCATGGCCAAGGTACCTCTGACTCATTCGTACCATCGTGCATGGCCCCTGAATAAGCATAAGCAAAATTTCAATAGGTGACGTAATCCCGGGCCAAAGCAACCCTAATTCTTTCACTATGGTCCATGGGGACCCAAATTGAATAACCAAAAGTGAGACAGAGTAACGCAATTACTACTGTAGGTTTTACTTTCTTCACATAACATGAGTGACCTTCCTGTACATGTTCACGACATGTGCAGCAAAAGTATTCACCGCATGTATGATCGGATTTACGTGTTCTTAAATCATAGAGTGCATTACATTTGATGCAAACTTTAACATATTCACACACATTCTTGCCAATTTGATTACCTTTTAAGTGATTGTCAAGACATTCACCGTAGTTAAATATCTATTGCATGCATTGCATTTCATTTTATACATTGTATCATCTACTTTGTGCATATGTTCGCAAGATGAGCACATTAACTCACACTTATGAAATCGATTGTCACCATTAAACCCCTTTAAACATTGTAAACAGTACTTTTTCTTTCTTAAAAATGATGTTATTGTTCGAATAGGGCGGAAATGCCCAATACTTCCCCTTTGATCATAATAAATATAGATCGGTTTTGCATCCTGCAACCCTGGTCTTTGTACTTTTGTTTCCGAGTAACGTACTCTAAATTCATGTTTGCTTTCGGGAACTTTTTCATAAATAATAATTTGGTAATTTGGACTTAAATGTTTTTGGAATAAATCCACGTCATTAAAATCACAACAATCTTTTCCTTTAACGCTAACACCTACAGGAGTACAAAGCTTAATAGCTCTACCTTTTAATGTATCTCTAGTTGTATCTGTTAAATGACTCAAATTTCGTTGTTATTCAGTATGCTTTGCTATACCCCAAGCAATACTTTTAGGCAAAGTTTCTCATTATCGTTTCCCGGAAGCTCAACCAAATGTTGTACCAAAAATTCATTTAACGGTAAATATTTGTTTAGTGTGGAATTATTACCTCGTGTTCTTCCAGCACCAAACATTGAATTTACTATATGAAATCGAAAGAGGACATGATTACCTAAAAGGAAGTCTTCATTACTATTTAACACTCTAGTAATAGAAGCTAAAACGGACTTAGCAGAAATATCTTTGCGGCGTCTACATGGAACATACACTGCTTTCTTATCCTTACTATTGGACGAATCAATGTACATTCCAACAAAATCATTAGGTCTCGCATTGTTAAGTACATTATCCAATGCGAAGTTCATAAGGTTTTCAATATAGGCCGCAGGATTTCTAATTTCTTCATTTCCCATTGGCCTTACCGCAATTTCATGTCCCACCAAGTTAAACTCAGTGAAACTTTTTCTGCTTTCATGTACTACTTCAAAATTACCTTCCCCTTTCTTTTGAACATCTGTATGTCCGCTACGTTCACTTGCAGGAACGTAACCGGATGTACTAGGTTGTGAAGACCCCATTCCGTAACCACGAGTATCCCGTGAACATTGTATACTTGATACCTGTACTTCATTATTTACAACATCCACAGGAATTTGTCCATTTTCACATAACTCGTTTAATAAGGCCTCCACATAATCAGATGTTCCAAACTCACCGCTTTTTACTAGAACTGCGGAATTTTGAATTGTTTGTGTACCATCTGCTGCTTCATTTTCTATTTGTTCATTAATAATTTCATCAATTAAATTAAAATCTTCTTGAAGAATGTTATCCAAGGGTTGACTTTCTTGGTGGACAGAGGTCACGGAATTTTCAACAGATGGCAACACATTATTATGAACCAAAATAAAACGCGATCCATAATTACGAAATTCCGCTACCTCTGCTGCATTTATCCTATCACTTTGTGCACAATTAAAATAATTAAAATGCACTAATTTATCATGTGTCCACTGGTACATCATTTTTTCACGGAAAAATCCATGTGTGAACAAGACAACGGTGTCTGCACTAGACATCGTGTATATTAATATAAGTGCTTGATTATCATGATAAAAATTAAACACAGCAGATAGCAAGGTATCATACCTTTCACTACCACGCAATCTTTGGCGCTGCTTATCCATAATACTCCACCAGGTCTCCAACACGCGTTCCTTCGTGTGCATGCCTTCAATAATTGCACCCAGGTAAATTTCATAAATTTCATTGAAATCTTCAACCATTGATGCACCAAAAAAATTCCATCTGTAAAATATAAAAAAACAAAAATTAGTTTACATTAAAATAAATACAACAATATATAAATATACAGTGTTATTTAGTTAATATAATTTAGTTTACTTCTACGAAGCGCTACTTATTTTTTTCTTAACAGAACACTCATACAGTGTGATTGTATTTAAATTCTGCAAAAACTTTGTTGTTAAAATAAAGTGTAATTCTATTAAAAACAGGTATTGTGCATTGGTAAAACAAATTTCGTTTCTTCTAAAATGGATATTACTGTAAATATTTATCAGTTTACAATTTAAAAAATAATAATTTACATACGTATATTTAATCAAAGTATAAAAACATTATCATTTAAATATGTATAATATAAATATACTTACGATGATCTTCTAAGTAAATCTGCTATGTATCCTAAACTTGTTTAAAATCAGGATTCCTTCCTTCCTTCTTTTGTTTTTCTTTTGATGTTTTTAATTTCAACAACTGTAACAATACACTTAATATTAGTACTCTTCTCTAAATATAATACTTTACTATTTCTTTTAATATATGTTTGTATAAATTTAATCACTAAGTAAATACTGTGTTGAAGGTATGGTTACCAACAATCATATGATAATATTTCCTCAACAACGTGGGTATATATACACAATGCGTAACAAAGAAACAATAAAACTAGTTTAAACCAATTTAAACACCTGCAACAAGGTAAACAAAAGAAATTCCTAAAATTACTAAGAAAGGAATTTTTTAAACCAGTTACACAAGGGAACAGCATAGCAAAAACAAGCAACTATAATTGTTTGAAGTGTTACAAACTTTAATACTACATTTACAAATTGTTCGAGTAAATTACATCACATTGTGTAATATTAATGTTACTAATTTAAAATATTTTGAAACACCTGCGTACGAGATTACAATCTAAATGCCTTTGGGTACGAAATTACAAAACTAAATGCCTTTGGGTACGAGATTAAATTTTGAAAGTAAACATTTCGCGTAACAAACTGTGTTTCATCCTATACAACTAGTAGTGTTCTACTTGGTGTTGATAATGTAATTATTTTTGTTATAAAATTACAATTATTGTAAAGTACACGTACACCTTTACTAATGTTTAAAGATACATGTTACATTTATTAAACGTGTACAGAAATTGTCCAAAAAAACTCTTATGTTTATGTTCGGCAATGTTCGGAAAGCTTCGGTAAAGTTCGGCAATTTTCGTGTTGAGTTCTTGAAATTGCCAATTATTGGTGTTCATAATAAGATAATACAATATTTTAAAAACGTACAGTACCTTAATTGTAAATATTTTAAATTTATACATTCCAATTAATATTATATGTCATATACAAATATTATAAACTTTATTACATATACTATATATTATTAATTGAAACAAAACACAATAAAATCCAATATACTAACCGCCATGTTTGTTTTTCCAAGCAACACCATCTGTGCACACAACATTGACATTAGTGTGTATAAAACTGTGCGTGTGTGTACATGTACCATAGCAAGTTACCGAGTGTTGTTTGTTTTTATAACCGGCAATACCCCGCGCAGTTTCCGCGCGGCAATGTTTTACGCGTCAGCGTCGCGAAAACCTTTTTCCGGGCGCAAATACAACGCGGCGCGCACCGGTAGCGGTAAAAAGGCGGGAAAATCGTGTTTATTTTAGTAATATCATTCATTTTACCTATTCATGTAAAAATATATCCTCTAATAAGCATGTTTCCAAAGTTTCAAAAAAATCGACGCTATATTGTTTATGCAAATTAATTAAATTTTTATTTTAAAGTTACAATGTTCTAACTTGTTTAGTAGTATTCCTTAGGTCGTAAACTTCAAGAAAATATCTTTCTTTTCTTTCTCCGACCAATAGTTTGCCGTAAAAAGCCAAAAATATAGTGCCACAAAACTTACTTTCCGAGCCGCCCCTGTCACACTTCGAAAAAAATTGTTTAAATTTATCGTGTAGGGTGTCATTCTATATAGTTTTTGACCTGACAAATCCATTTCTGTAGTCCATTTTGTTCTATGATGAATAATATAGGATTTACGCCCATTTAAAGTTATTATACCGAAAAATCTTACTTTTTCCATTAGCGCGACCTAAATAGCGATCAATGTCAGTACTATACTGGATTTTCTGCGTTTAACTTCAAAAGTTATGAGCATAGTGTTATTTCTAGAAACAGCAATGCCTCATACGTTTACCGAGAAAAATATTCTGTCGCTTCCCGTGTTAGCTAATCACGTGTTTTTTCCCCACCATATATTATTTCTTTCTATACAGCTTCGATACGTGCTTCAAACATGCAAGAGGACAATCTGTGTTTGGTAAGTAACAATGTTTTTAAAATTTGTATAATTTCCATGTGCTTTGCATTAGTACCCATACCCCTATAATCTAGCATTACATAGACATATATTATACTCAAAACCTAATTTTTCCTCCTTTCAAATGGTAGAAATATCTTTAAAGTAACGCTAAATAGCTAAAAAATAATCACTCAAAAGCATTTACATATTCTTCAATCTGAATTTACTCTCAATAAGCCGACCACATAATCATATTCTGCATACGCCACTGTTCTCAACAAACAAATTATTCCTTTTTCGTTAATCATAATTCAACTTAATCATTTGCTATTCGTTTTTTTAAAAATATATCTTAAACTTTATTCTTACTTTACGAAAACTCGTCGAGTTTTGGTCTCCAAAAACAAGTTTTTTTCCCCTTACTCTTTTCTTCCTTCCTTTGGAATGTAATAAACCCATCCCGTTCAGCAACCATTCAAGTCGGCTCAAAGCGTGGGTAACATGCTTACCCATTGACGCTAGCTTTCTCTCCTCACCTCTCTTACACATATACACACACACGCACACACATACACACTCATACACACACCAATGCATTAACGCATCCTTGCGGGCATTGTCACACACACACACCAATACAAAAATACATTTTCTCTCCCCATCTCTCTCTCTCTTCTCTTTCCTAGTGTAACCTGCAGCCAAACCAAACTTTTTTCTTTTTTCCTCTCTCTCGCTCTCTCTTGCCTTCCATATTCGTTTGCAAAGCTACGCAAGCTTGTTTCTTTGTTATCGCCTATTCGCTTCTCCACGTTTCAAATTGTAGCTAAACCTCTTTGTCCCCCTTACAGCGTTTATTCAGTCATTTTAAACTTTATTCAATGTTTAACAACGTTTATTCATCTTTTACGGCTTATATATATATATATATATATATATATATATATATATATATTCTCTCGACCTGTCTTTCTCTGTTAACTCACACACAAATCCTTCTATAAAACTCTCCAGGAAATACAAAGCATTTCCGCTTCCCACTTTTCATTTTTAAATTCATGGCAGGAAAATCTCAATGTCTTTTTCGTTCATAACAACGCTTATATCCTACAGTTCTCCAGTAAATAAAAGGAAAAAACAAGTCATTTTAATTCATGTAAATACATTAAAATCGCAGTTCAATAATTTTTATCATATTTGTTTATATAAATGGTAAATTTTAACTTACCTTTACTCCTAGTAGTTTTCAAACTTATTCGCCAAAGAACACACTCACACGAAAATACACAAGCCAACTTTCCACAAAACCAAAAGCACAGTATTTAATTTCATCTCATTTCAAACTCCGGTATATATACCTTAACCTGCGTGCTTTCATGCACACACAAACAAATCTGTTTTTCGCCCTTCCGTTTTTCACAAAACAACTACAATAGCTATTCTTTAAAGTTAACAAGGATCTTTTCTACAAAAAGGGCTCTTTATTTCTTTTTTTACTAGCATCAGGGTAGTTGGCATGCTAAATGTCACATTTATCAGTCTAACAAGTCAAAAGATATTTTTTCAACTATTTCAATTCTTTGTTTGTTTTCTAAAAAAGGGGTACATTCAAGTCGCAAATGCAGGTGGTCGCAACTAACATAACGTTGTCTCCACCCTCAACAATAAATGTTACATACGTTTTCTCATGGATTGTGTATATGGGTGGTCCATTGCCTTCCATTGCTTTCGCTTTCCATTGCAATAACTTTCACAAACTGACATTTAACATTTGACCAGGTGTTCCTTACATTAATGAGTGCTATTTTTCCTTAAACTTGGCATGTTTTTGTTCTCTATTCATTCTGCCCAACAATATACAAGTGCCCTGTTACCATTCTTTCAATGGAATCTCAGCAGATACATGGTGCAATAATTTTCTCAACTGACATCTAACATTTGACCAGGTGTTACTCTAAAAATCTTAGTTCCTGACATTAATGAGTGCCATTTTTTTCTTAAATTTCACATATTTTCATTCTCCATAAGGTACAAGTCACAACCCAATTAAAAGGACTTCCTTTACTCAAAAAGGACATTACACTTCGCCCAACAATCCTATGGAACACACACATTGAAACATATGCCTGTATTCCTTTCTTTAGATGCCGTCAAAGAAATCTGTACATATCCTGTCTCTCCCACCATCCCTTAGCTATCATTCTATGTCATTTAAACAATTGCTGTAATGTTGTTTCTAAATAAAAGCATGTAACATATGTGACATGTCTTTTTGACTTCCTACGGCACAGCATTCACCAAAAGCTACCTATCAGTTTCAACTGTCAATATCTTCTTTTGTATTAATGACAGAAGGATGAAAATTATGTGAGAGTTAGATAATGGTCTATTATTTCGAATACTAAGGTTCTTTTATCTCCCACACTTCTATTTCCGGACCCCCTAAGTGCGTAGCTTGGTCCGAAATCGGAATATCCCTACTAGTGTGTTGTTCTCCCTGACGTACATGAACATTTGTCTCGATCCTCAGTGAATTTAGATCATGGGGGATCCGTGGAAGAATTGCGACAATTGCAACGCTACTTGACCGATTATAAACTTTCCGTATACTCCAGCTTTTCCGGAGAAGATATTCTGTATGAAAGGCCTGGTGGCGAAGACAAGATTCCAATCAATTTAATGTGCATCAATTCTCATTATGACATCATCACGTCATTAACGTCTGATTTTTCTACTGGATATTATTGTGTAGCATGCCACAAAAAATATGATCATCGCACTGCGCACGTCAAGAACTGTTCGGCCATGTGTGAGAAATGTTTGCAGAAACCACCATGCAGTAAGACCAATACGGAGAAGCAATGTCCAGAATGCAATCGTGAATTTTATGGTGAAACATGCTATACAAATCATCTGACTGTACCATATCATAAGGGCCAGCCAATATGCAAGATGATAAAACAGTGTTCCAAATGTCTACGCATTTATTCGTTTGTCCATACAGGAGAAAGAGAACATCATTATACAGATTATTTTTGTAATGTGTGCCATAAACACGTTACGTCTACCCACCAATGCTACATGAAGCCTGATACGACTCAATTAAAACCTGGAGTTCCATATCCTTCGATGAAGACATGTTCATTCATAAGCCCAATTTACTGGTGGCCCAACAAGTATGTTACAACTGTGTTCAAGATGAAGATATACATCATCCGTGTGAAGTTTGTGGACAGCGGGAACATATTTTTTAAGATGATCCGATCAATGCCTTTCTTGCGTATTTACGTCAACCACGACCCAACATCAAACTTATTGTATCTTTGGCACATAACTCTAAGGGATATGATGGTCATTTTATTCTTAAATCTTTAGTGGAAGAATATGAATTGAAACCTACTTTGATCTTGAACGGAGTAAAAATTTTAAGCATGAAAGTGAATCACTTATCGTTTATTGACTCCTTAAATTTCATACCAATGGCTTTAAGTAAATTATCCAAGGCATTTACCAGCGACCAAAGGATATTTTCCAAACTTTTTTAATACTGCTGCAAATCAAGCGTATGTGAGAAAAATTACCGGACATCCATTATTATGGTGCAGATGAAATGAAAGTGGATGAACGAGAAAAATTCATGACATGGTACAACGAACACCAGAACAATACGTTTATTTTCCAAGAAGAATTGGTGAACTATTGTGTCCAGGACGTCAACGTACTTCGAATGGCTTGTATATCTTTCATGATCACTTTTGAACAAAAAACTCACGTTAATCCTTTCCTGGAGGCTATCACTTTGGCGAGTGTGAGCAATTTAGTATTTCGGCGAAATTTCTTAAAACCCAATACTATTAGCATTCTTTCTGCACGAGGATACCGTCACAGAAACAATCAGTCACGGATTGCTTTGCAGTGGCTTGCCTACATGGAGGAAAAAGAGGGTCATTCAATTCTACATGCTGGAAGAGGAAAAGAAGTTTATGTCGCTGGTTTTCATCTGGACGGCTACTACAAAGATCCCGACACTAAAGAGGAACACGTGTATGAATTTGAAGGCTGCAGAATCCATGCATGTCCTCTATGCGTCCCTACAGGCCGTGATCAGACCATTTATGAGAACTCCGAAGAAACGATGAACTATCGCTACGAGAGAACACAGCGTAAAATCAAATTATTACGATCCATGGGATATAAAGTACATGAAATGTGGGAATGTGAATTTCGTCAAGTGTTAAAATCCAATCCAGCATTGGCTTCTTCTTTAAGCACATATCCTTATACTAATAAGACACCATTAAATCCAAGAGACAGCTTCTATGGTGGCCGTGTTAATGCCATTAAATTGTATCACGTCGCAAATGAAAATTAAGGCGAAGAAATAAAATTCTTGGATATCGTTTCCCTCTATCCTTATGTGAATAAATGTGGACGGTATCCAATAGGGCACCCACGAATATATCTACAGGGAGATCCAGAAATGCCGGCCATTCAAGATGTCAACGGATTAGTCAAGTTAAAGATTATGCCTAGCTGAAATGTGTTTCATCCAGTACTTCCATTTCGCTCAAATAAGAAGTTGTTGTTTCCACTTTGTGCTGCCTGTGCCACAGCATTAAATCAAGATTCTGAATGTACACATTCCGAGAGTGAACGAATTCTAACAGGAACGTGGGTATCCTATGAAATTCAAAAAGCCATTGAACTTGGGTATCAAGTCATTGAAATTTACGAAATTTGGGATTACGACATCACCGTATATGATCCAGAAACCAAGACTGGCGGATTATTCAGCGAATACATTAACACATTTTTGAAATCGAAGCTAGAAGCTTCTGGATGGCCTGCCAATTGCGTCACCGAAGAAGAAAAGCAGCAGTATATTCAAATGGTACAACAACGTGAAGGCATAACTTTGGATGCAGCAAATATAATGACAAATTCAGCACGTCGTAGTCTTGCAAAACTCTGAATGCCTTCTGGGGACGACTCGCTATAAGAGACAATTTCAGCCAAACAACCATCATTAACGACCCCAAAGAACTGTATCAGAAATTAACTGCTTCAGATATAAAAGTCAACCAAATTTTACCTGTTAATGATTCGTTGTTATACCTTTATTGGCAGTATGAAGATGATGTTCCAGTACAAAATCACAATGCTAATGTTGTCCTTGGAGCTTTTACAACGTGTCAAGCTCGTCTGGAACTCTACAAATATTTAGAATTGCTGCAAGAAAGAGTACTATATTTCGATACAGATTCCGTGATATTCACGCAGCGACCATCAGAGCCCACAATAGAACCAAAAGTATTTCTTGGTTCAATGTCAAATGAACTGGAATCAATTGAACCAAAAGCATACATTAAAAATTTCGTGTCTGGTGGCCCAAAACAATACGCCTTAGAAATCTACGATCCCGACACGAAATCAACCAGTTATGTATGCAAAATTCGTGGATTCACATTCAATTATACAGCAAGTCAAAAGTTAAATTTCAATAGTCTGGAGCAAATGATCATAAATCAATCCAGTGAAAAATCTTCATTAGCACGCCACACAAAATTTACAGAACCCACGATCATCATCTTGTCACAAAACCTGAAGAAAAGAAGTACAGCTTCAACTATAAAAAACGCCGATTAATACCAGACACATACGAGATATTGCCCTATGGGTATAAAAAAGCCAGAACAGAATAACAGCCATATTTTTCCCTAATCCCACCAACATCACTTCCCAAAGACGGGCAAAGAATCAACCGCAACACGGGACATGCTTCAACGATGCACGAACGGAGACAAACTCAGATGACATCACCTTGCAGAAACCCGTGGAGGAAAAAAAGGAATTCAGGTACGTCACATTTGCGTTTCTTTTCTCACCTCACTCCCTCTTGATTAGTTAGTTCGATGTTAATAATCTGTTTTCTTCTTTCACAGGAAACAAAATAAATATTACCATGTATATTCATATGTTTTATTTTCTCGTTACAGAATTTGTATCCGTCACGGACACGTCTTCCTTTGAAGAAAAAGAAATTCTGTATTCTATTTCACATGCTAAAAATAAATGTACAGAAACATAAAAAAAGGAATTCTGTGTTTTATTTTACACCCTAAATCAAATTCTTTTCCTGTACTGCGATTTCAATTTAAATTTTCTGAATCAGTTTACCGGTAAAATAAATCAATGTTTTGCGGAAAAAAATCAAACTAAATTTTTCTTTCAGAACTTTTTTCGTGTACGAAATAAAAAAATGGTGTACAAAATAAAATTCTGTTTCAGAAATTTTTTTGTGTACGAAACAAAAACTGATTCAGAAAAATTTTGTGTACGAAACAAAATTGTTTTCAGAAATTTTTTTTGTGTACGAAACAAAATTCTGTTTCAGAAATTTTTTGTGTACAAAACAAAAACTGTTTCAGAAAACTTTTTATGTACAAACAAAATTCTGTTTCAGAAAAAAATTTGTGTACAAAACAAAAATCAGTTTTCGTCACGAAACTGCTCCGACTAAATGAATCGATTCATTCTGATAGTGTTGGCAACACTGGAAAATCTCGGTAAGTATCGCTCAAGCACTGAGTTACAGCGAACACAACTAGATTCGAAGCAACAACCTTAAACGTCCGATTCATCTCTAAATACAGCCAACTAAACAATAAGATTATGTGTATACGTTTTAATGCCAATGCTTAGCACTGAGTCAGCAAGGTTTTCTTCAAGGTCAAAGTCGCACACGAAGTAAAAAGATGACAACACAGATCTTCTATCATTCTATATAAAACATAAACCTAGTGTAAACTGCTCGCACTGAAATGTGTAATGTAACATAATCTGTTTAAATCTGCTCGTCTTCTTTTCATACGCGAAACTGTTCGCACTGAATGGAGTACGGTGGCTCAGCGCTTGTCTCTAATGTGTGAGGTTCCTGCTTCAATCCACAACGAAGTAAGTTCATGTTCATCCTATCATTTCTCATCATCCTTTCAAGGGGACGTTAAACTCAAAATTTCCTAAAACTAACACCAAGAATCGAACTCGGGACCATTACATTGCCTATAACATAGTAATCAACAAACTGAACTTCTCAATGGAGTATGGTCACTCAACTCTTATTTCTGATGTGTGAGGTCTCTGCTTCAATCCGCAAGCAAGTAAGTTTATGATGTTTTCTCATTTCATCATTTCTTATCATCGTCGTTTCGAAGGGGCGTTAAAATTTCCTAACACTAGCACCAAGAATCAAACTCGGGACCATTACATAGTCATCAACAAACTAAAATTTCTTAATGGGGTACGGTGACAACGCTTGTCTCTAATGTGTGAGGACCCTGCTTCAATCCTCAGTCAAGGAAGTTCATGTTTTCCCCTGTTTCGTCCTATCATTTCTCATCACCATCGTTTTCGCTGGGGACGTTAAATTCAACATTTCCTAAACTAGCACCAAGAATCGAACTCGGAACGATTGCAAGGTATCCATGTTCACCCCTGAAGCGAACAAAATGGATCACAAAGTACTTATCAAATTTAAGGAAATAATTTTAAATACGCCTCCATATAACGTAATAAGGCTCCAAAGGTGACTTCCACAGTTAAAAAGTGAACCATTGTACTCTACTATATAACGAAAATGTCTCATCAAATAATAGGATAAGCTCAAAAAAAGTCCAAATTTTAATATTTTTATACTCATCAAAGGGAACGAGGTCCTATACCCCCCTCCAACTCCTTATGTAAATCAAGGTGATCTTATGTGTCCTGAGTGATCCTTGACCCCCGAGTAAACATAAACAAAATTTCAATACGTTATGCAATCCCGGGCCAAAGCATCTCTAATTCATTCGCTATGGTCCATGTGAGGTCCCAAAAGTGAAATAAGGTCACCCCGACGTCAAACAAACACATTAACTCGCACCAGTAAGAGACGTGGTGGCCCAGTGGTAGAGCGTTCACCTTTGCTGTATGGGGTCCCTGGTTCAAACCCCATGAAAATAGTTTTGTGGTGGGCAACATTATGTTAATTTCTCCCATACTTTCATTCCTTTCTCATCGTCACCGTCTCCTTTAGCCTAACCGGCATAAGCGTGGGACGTAAAACTAAAGATTTCATTTGCACCAGTGTTAGTCCATCTCATCAAAGGGATAACAACCAAAAGTCAAGTATTCCTCCCAAAGTTCAGCAGCGAAAATAGAACCTACTAGTTAACGTAAAATCCGAACCGCATGAGCTCCTTCCGGGAATCGAACTCTGGGCTCCCACGTTAGAGGCGCATACGCTAACCGGTTAGCCACAAAGGAACTCCAAAGTTTTCGAGTTTCATATTAATACTAATACTAATTTATACTATTACTGGGGTCTACTAATTCATAATGTAATAGGTCATCAAGAAAGAGATCAGACCTTGTTTTGGTAATTTTATACCCATAAAAGGGAACGAAACAAGCCATCATAAGCTCCAAGCTAAAACTCCCAGTTCAGTGACGTCAAACGAACATATTAGCTCGAACCAACTACCTCTAATTCATTCATACCAGTAGAGGTGCGATGGCTCAGTGGTAGAGCGTTCACCTCTGCTGTATGTGGTCCCTGGTTCAAACACCGCGAAAATAGTTTTGTGGTGGGCAACGTTATGCTACATTTCTCCCACACTTTCATTCATTCATCGTCATCGTCTCCTTTAGCCTAAACGGCATAAACGTGGGATGTAAAACTAAAGATTTCATTTGCACCCGTGTTAGTCCATCTCATCAAAGATATAACAATCTCCAAATTTTATGCCATAAAAGGGAACGAAAAAAAACATTCGTAAATCTGTACTATTTCATAACGTAATGAATCATCAAGACCATATTTTTAGTAATTTTAAAGAATCATCATGACCTCTGATCCAATACTCCCAATTCAATGACGTCATAGCAGGGCTAAGGTACCTCTGACACATTTACACCAACTTGCATGGCCCCTGAATAAGCATAAGCAAAATTTCAATAGGTGACGCAATCCCGGGCCAAAGCATCCCTGATTCATTCACTATGGTCCATGTGGCCCCAAAATTGAATTATTAAGAGTGCGGTCAGGTGTCGCAATTACTACTACAATTAATAATTACTACTTCAGTTTTTTACTTGCAATTAACAATTAAATTTACAGATTAATTGTTAATTGTTAATTCAATTAAAATTTGCCCAACACTGCCAAATACCAGCAAAAATTCAGGACTTTTTGCTGGTCCAGCATCAAATCATCGCTGGATAAACTGGAACTTTTTTGCCAGAATATCTGAGGTTCAGGCTGGTCCAGTAATAATTTTCCATCGAAAATTTCAACCTGGGTTATCTCTAATAGAATAAATAATGATCGCTTTTGGCTGTTGCATTGGTCTGTCCAAGAAGCTTGATAAAAATTCAGCGTAGCATAATAACAAAAGCTGCTTCTCTTATATGTTATAAAAAAAAAGAAAGAAAGGAAGGAAAAGCTTGGTAAGGTGAGTATAGGGGCGCCGAATTCTACTTCCCCCCGGGTGCCGAAATCTCTAAGGTCGCGCATCCATTGCTTCCGAATGCGATTGCGAATTTCCCAGCGCATGTAAATAAATTGGAGTGCCTCGACTAGTTCCGACCTGCGAATTGCGAAAACCGACGAAAAGATGCGAATGCGAACGATCCCAACATGCTGGTGTTGTTCGTCCGAATTCATGCGAAGGGAGGGTCGTGTGCAGAGAAATTGAGCGCTACCTGAGAGAAGAAAGTTTGTTTTGCGTGAAAGTAGACGACGGTGCGAGGTACAGAGATAAAAATAAAAATAAATGTTGATGCTTTAACAAATTGTGTTTTTGATAAAGTTCCATTGTGGATCGAATCAAGGGCGCCCATCAGGGGTGGCAAGGTGGGGCGCTCGCCCCGTAAGAGAAAATCGTACTTGCAAATACCGATAGCCCAATAGAATTTTTACATTAGTTATAGCCAAATTTGAAACTATATTTGAAACCTCGCTTATATTTGCCCCACCTCGGAAACCACAACATGGGCGCCCTTGGATCCAAGCTCATCCAGATTACCACAAACGACACGTAAACAAATTATGGGGAGATGTAAGTAAAGAACTTGGAGTGGAAGGTATGTATAAATTTCTTTGTTTTCTCTTTAAACTAGGAATTTTTAATTAATACACGAACCGCAACGTTTTATTCAATCTATATTTCCTCTTTGTTCCTCAAATAATTATTTTATGAATACATGTAATTATTGTTTGAAATAGCAAAAACGGGTTTTTTACTCATGGAGAAAATTTTCTTAGAAGGTTGGTTGATTTTGCAATCTCTAATTTTATTTAGTTAATTTATTTTAAAGTGAAAATAGCCGTTACCACCGAAGCATAATAATAACAGGAGCGACATTCACTCTATTTTGTACACAAAGGAAATTAATAGATATTATTATTATTATTATTATTATTATTATTATTATTATTATTATTATTATTATTATTATTATTATTATTATTATTATTATTATTATTATTATTATTATTATTGCTCTGAAAACTTAAAGATATGAATTTTCAAGCAAAAATATTTCACATTGAAGGTTTGAAAGATATATTGCAAATTTATTCGCATTCATAAAACTTCGGATGTACTAGAGGCACATGAATTCGCAGTTCGCATTCGCATTCCCGTTCACAGTCGCATTCGGATGCAATGGAGGCGCAGCCTAAGTACGGTTCTGGCCATATTTCCAAACACGAATTTACACCAGTAATACGAAGGTATCGTAAAATGTTTCTTCACCTATGAATGCAACTCCTACCTTAAGAAACAACTTCTTAGCAGTGATAAAAGTAGATCTGAAAAGGAAGGGGGACGGTAGGTAGCGGCATGACGCCACACCGTCCGGGGACGCTAGGCAATCTGATCGAATCGACCACAGAAAATATGGGGCGTTTTACTTAGTCGATTTGCGTTCGATTCAGTTGAATTGACGTCACTTTCAACTTAATCGACCGTGTAAACTGGACTTCAACTTAATCACTTGTTGATCGAAAGCGACTAATGACTGGCAACTGAATTGAAAGACGTTATATTGGGGCATTTACACTTGGTTGATTTGCGTTCGATTCAGTTGAATTGACGTCACTTTCAACTTCATCGACCGTGTAAACAGTACTTCAACTTAATCGCTTGTTGATCGAAAGCGACTAATCGACTAGCAACTGAATTGAAAGACGTTCTATTTTCTGTGGCCGATTCTATTTTCTTCTGCTATAACACCGCAAATGGTACCAATTACTTTTTGTTTGGACATCTTTAAAATTGCCAGTCGATTTCGAATCGACCAGAGGAGAGCGAGTCGACAAGCAGCATTCAATTTCGGTTGAAACAATTGAACACATCTATCGATCTCATTCGGTCTAGTTGCTTCGATTTAGTCGCAAATGCAGCGAGTCGATTTAGCCGTACGACTAAATCGACCAAGTGTAAACGCCCAACATTTTCTGTGGTCGATACGATCAGATTGCCTAGCGAATACGACTAGATTGCCTAGTGTAAACACCTGATTCCAAAACATTCTCAGGGGAAAGGAAAAGTGTTCGGCGTGCGGTTATGCTTATTTTACATTAAATTACTTTTATAATTATATGAGAAAATTGAATGCTTATGGAATACAAAAAAAAAAAAAAAAACTCTTTACAGAAATATTGCTACTAGAGGAGCAGCACTAGATTTATTCATCAAATGAATTTTAAAATTATAACTGCTGATCTATGTAATAAAATTAAAAATATTAAAATGCTTCGGAAAGGTCAGGTACAGGTGTCGAAGATATACCCCAACAAAAGATAGCTTGGTTCATAAAGCGTATCGCTTTTTACGCTAGATTATATAAGTTCCATTAGAACGTACAGGTCTACTTTTGCCGCACCACTAGAAAGAATTGTTAAAAAATTATAAATCTTTCATTAATATTCTTCTTATTATAACCTAAAAAGTTTCCACTGGGCACCATGAAAATACTTCACTTGGTATAGATAAAATCCAAAGGGGTCACAAGAAGTAATTGCTGAAAAATTAAAATTCATTTACGATTAGCGTATAAATACGGCTTCCGGGTGCGTAGAATAAATCCTACAGTTAAGAAACGCAAACCAACCTTGGCTAGGTGGCCATTGAAAGAAAAATACTATTTAACGGAGTCACACAGGACGAAGCTGGTGGGTCCGCGTGGAAGCGCGGGAGGGGGGAAGTCCGAAGAGACCAGCAGCGCCAGGGATGGTAGGTGTGCGCGCAATCGAAGATAGTGGAAACAAGTTGACTTTGGCAATGATACGAGTTTCAATAGCACTTGTTATGGTTTCATCCTAGTAACGCTGCCCTTGTAAACATAAAATAGAGGTCCTGTACACTGTGCAGAAATATGCCACAGGTGAAAAATAGCATCTACTAGAGCCATCTTTCATACGCACTCACTTATTTCATCCATCGTAAAGCACTTATAATTTTTTACACTAGTAACCTTACACTTGTAAACCTAAAATATAGGTGTATTGCTTTGTATTTAATTCTGATGCCTGCAGAAATTTGCTCCTTATAAACATGTTTTTTTTTTTTTTCATGCAAAGTATTGAATCTTGCTTGTAAATCTTCCAAAATAGAATGCACCAAAACAAAATCTGCACCCATTAGTAACGTGTAAGTGTTATGATTTGACCTGTTAAAAATAATCTATTATTTTGTGCTAAGCAAAGGTTTTGCTGCTCCTTGTCTGTGCGCTTTAAATACCATTCTTGCTTTACCTTCAGTGTGAGTGGTCCCGGGTTCGATTCCCGGTGGGGGCACTCGATCGAAAAACTGTAAAAAGCTTTTTCATGCGAACCATCCTGAATGAGGTTTTCTTATTCACACTAGGCAAACGCCGGAGTGGTACCTAACATAGATCCTAGGTCTCTTCCTTTCTTCCTCAATTCTTTATTTCTACCCTATCAGTGTGCTCGCCGAGGGACGTCATCCCTCAAAAACGTGACGGGCTAACATGCCCTTTGATGCCGAAAGCCCAGAAATCTAAATTCTCGCTTTTAGTAGCTACTTAATACAAGTTGGTTAGTGCTTTTTGTAGCTATTTACTGTTAGCTTTTATGGCACTACGCTGTACTTGTACCGATAACAGGTAAGCCTTTTAAAGTAAATCTGCATCCAGTAATGCAAGTCCGCCCTTCTGCAAGGGTAAAACTGCCGTTGAAAGACATGGATACATTACTAATAAAACTCCAACTGACCAAAGCAGTATATATATTTTAAAATTATACGTTTGTGTTATAGTTTCAGCTATGTAACATAGCCTTCCTCATTATAATGGATACATAGATAATATAGATAATGGTTACATTCTGATTTTAAGTATGTGTACCTAAACTGGGACTGCACTGTTTCCACTTACTAATGACTATCCCACTAAAGAACTTGTCAATTTTACGAGATAATGTTAATTAAAACATCATATCAGTTTTTCATTTATTTAATGATTTTTAATACATTGTATAGCGCAAGTTTATAATAGACCGTCATAAAAATGGCAATTTTATGGTAAAAAAAAAGAGTTGGCTAGCTATGTGAAAGTAGATTAATATGATATTCCTGATGGAACTGATGGAACATTTTTGCAAAATGAAGGTAAGCAGTATTTTATGTTAACAACAGTCTTGGGAAGTAACGTAACGCAAGTAACGTGTTACTTGTAACGCGTTACTTTTTAACTAACGTTTCCTAGTAACGCGTTACATTTTTTCCAAAGTAACTGTAACGGTAACGCGTTACAAATTTTTAAGTAACGTACCTAGTTTGCGTTACTTTTTTTGCGTTACATTTCGAATAAGTAATTACAATATATGTATATATATTTTTTCGGATGTTATTTCTTGTAAGTGAATTTCTCAGAATGATCAAGTGGAGCATGAATTATGTCAGTAACCGACAATCAGTCACCGACATGCAGAGAAGCAGATAAGACCTTAATGCCACTTGCTGTTTTTGGAAGATGAGTACAACCTCAGGAAAATCACATGTACTGATTGCAAGCACCTGTAAGATTTTGTCATAGATTTTGATAGCTCCAAGTCAATACATTCAGCGAGTGAACTACAAATACAATGGTGGTCTAGATTGCTTTGATTGGTGTTATTTTTATAAAGATCTAGAAGGAAAATATTTTACACTTCGAACATTTGAAAGAATACTTTTTCTAAAAAGCTGAGGATGATGGTGGACAGAATTTAAAAGTAAAGTGTCTGAAGCAGGGGTAAAAGTGGATCTGAAAAGGTAAGGGGACGCATGATGTCACACCGTCCCCGTGCCAATCTTTGCCCATTGATATTTCTTTATCAAGTGAGGGACACCACAGTATTTTCTGAAAGTAGGGGGACGGCGTCCACCCGCGTTCCCACTCATTGTTATCCCTAGTCTGAAGTGAAGCGAGAAATATTTATTAACAGCTAGGGTGCCATAATTAACGTCATATAGTAAGGGGTTAATATGAATAAACTGTGTTCTGATGATCAGGCCTATCTTATTACTAGAAAATAGTTTATTGTTGGTATGTAACATTGGAGTTCTTTCAGATCAGTTTGCGCATCCTAGAGTCCAGTTGATTGTAGAGTTTAGAACAACTAGCTTTAAAAAGCATGTATCGATTTTAGTTATTGGCAAGTTTTGATTCACCCCCAATTCATGTGTTATTTTATTAGTTATAGTGCAATGCTGCTCTATATTCTGTATTTTTAATATTCACATAGGCCTAACAATGTTATAATTAATTTAGCAGAATAATAATAAGCAGTCATTTTTTCCAACGCAGTATGGCATTTTAGTCAGTGTTACATTATATGAAAATGTTCGTAGTATAGCTGTCCAAGAATATTCGGACCCAAGAGGAACGAGAATGGGGAATGGCGGAATCTTCATAACGAGGAACTACATAGTTTATATGGTTTGCCCGACATTGTTAGGGTCGTCAAGTCTAGGAGGCTTAGGTGGGCAGGTCATGTAGCTAGAATGGAAGAAAGTAGAAACGCTTTCAAAGTCTTGACTGGTAGGCCCATAGGAAAACGACCATTAGGAAGACCTAGGCGAAGATGGGAGGATAATATTAAGATGGATCTCGCAGAGATAGGAATACAAAGTAGAAACTGGATGTAATTAGCTAAGGATAGAAGTCAGTGGAGAGCTTTTGTGAACGCGGCACTGAACCTCCGGGTTCCATAGGCCATAGAGTTATTTAGTTAGTATAGCTGTCAAGTAAAAATTTGTTCTTGCATCTACATAAAGCGATTCAGAATGTGCAATTATGAAGTCAGCGAAGCACATCAAATTTCCAATAAAGTAACCGTCCACATGAAAGGATATCTCTAGAGCAACGCTACTATACCTACCTACAGTTGTAAACATTTACGATGATTGGGGAAAATCGGAAAATGCAATAATAATAATAATAATAATAATAATAATAATAATAATAATAATAATAATAATAATAATAATAATAATAACAATAATAATAATAATAATAATACGGAAAATTGAAGTAATAAGATTTTTTTACATATTCAAAGTTTCGGAGCTAAAAGTAACGCGTTACTTTCGAAGTAGGATAACAGTTACTTTTTTTAGTCAAGTAACGCGTTACTAACGCGTTACATTTTAAGGGAAAGTAAAGTAACTTGTAACGCGTTACATTTTTACAAGTAACTTACCCAACACTGGTTAACAAGTGGTATACTGCGGTTATGATGAGTGACTCCATATGAAAGATGACTGTGTAATATATTAATTTCGCCAGTCTTTCTCTATAATATAGGAAAGTATATTTTATGTTTACAAGTTTAGAGTTATTACTGTGGAACCATGACAAGTGCTTAAACATACACAAAGATTCTGTACTAAAAATTCTATCATCAAAGTATATGTATACTGTGCTTCTAAATACTGTTTTCTTAATATAAATTCCCTTATCCAACACCATTTTCTTTTCTTTTTTCTTGTCACTGCTATTTAATTTCGTCCCTTAATTCTTCTGCTACAACACCGCAAATTGTACCAATTACTTTTTGCTTGGACATCTTTAAAATTGCCAGTCGATTTCGAATCGACCAGAGGAGAGCGAGTCGATAAGCAGCATTCAATTTCGGTTGAAACAATTGAACACATCCATCGATCTGATTCGGCCTAGTCGCTTCGATTTAGTCGCAAATGCAGCGAGTCGATTTAGCCGTGCGACTGAATCGACCAAGTGTAAACGCCCCAACGTCGTTCAATTGAGTTGCCAGTCGATTAGTCGCATTCGATCAACATGCGATTAAGTTGAAGTCCCATTTACAGGGTTGATTAAGTAGAAAGTGGGTTACATGCACAGGACCGACACGGCGTAGGATCGACACGGCATAGGATCGACACGGCGTAGGATCGACACGGCATAGGATCGACACGGCGTAGGATCGACACGGCATAGGATCGACACGGCACAGAACCGAAACGGCACAGGATCGACACGGCATAGGATCGACAGCAGAACTTTCATACGATCGAAATAATAAAAAATACATTATTTTATAATTACGCAATATTAAGTAACAATTATTTTCTCAAGGATATATAGGAGAGAACCGTCATACGATCGAAACGGCATAGGAACGAAACGGCGTAGGATCGACACGGCATAGGACCGAAACGGCACAGGGCCGACACGGCATAGGACCGAAACGGCACAGGATCGACACGGCACAGGACCGAAACGGCATAGGATCGACACGGCACAGGATTGACATTCTGTAGGGTGGTCAACACTTTCTGAAAATATCAATATCGCATATCCCTCACCTTGAATTTGTGGATATAAAAAATTGTAAGGATAAATAATTCTAAATGGTCTATTTTTTAAAAAATTATATATATATATATATATATATATATATATATATATATATATATATATATATATATATATATATATATATATATATACAAATTGTATAAAAATATTGTGCGTAATATATCCATGCCGTAATAAATACACCTTTAATTTTGTGATATTAAAAAAAAAATACGCTAAATAACTCCAATAGTTGATTCGAGGTTTTCAATACCGAATAAATAATATTATTTGTCTGATATTTTTATAATGCTGTAATTTTTTATGTATACTAAGTTGAAGTATGTACATGTAACTGCAATTTTAAAACTGTAGGCTTAGAATTTGCGTTTGGATTTTTTTTTTTTAAGCGAAGCAATGCACCTATGTTAAGTTGCCTCCTTTCAAATTTCGAATTGAAATCGGAAGCCAATCGTTTGTTTTTCGTTTGTTATTGACTTTTTTGAAGAAAAATAGTAAAAATCGTATCTTTCTTAAAACATAAAGAGATGTTTACAAAATAAAGTTGGTATATGGCCAAATTTACCCTTGTTCCTCCACTTAAAATTTTGATTGAAAATCAAAATCAATTGTTTGATATGCGTATGCTACTAATTATTTTGAAAAAGAATAGTCTGTTTCGAAAAACACAAAGAGTCTTTTCAAGAGAAATGGGTGATGGAATTTCATATTGGCTCCACTTTAAAGTCTCGAATCAAAACCGAAGCCAAGCGCTTCTTATTGGTTGTTTTTAAGAGCAAATCGCTTGTTTCGAAAAAATAGAGAAAGAGATTTACAAAATAAATTTAGAATGTGATCAAATTCAATCTGATTCCTTTACTTACAAATTTCGATTCAAGACCAAAATCAATCGTTTGATATGGATTTGTTGTTGCTTGTTTGGAAGAAAAGTAATTTGATTCGAAAAACATAAGAATATAATTAAGAAATAATGTTGATGAAGGTGATTTGTTTCGGGGCGGTTTGCTTATTTTGAAGAAAAAATCACTTGTTTCAAAACAACCAGTAAAATATATCTATTTCCAGGATACATTTGGTGATCAACTTCATACTGTTTTTTCTGCTTTTAAATATCGATTCAATACTCAAGCTAATAACATGTTTTCCTTTCTTATTGATTGGTTTGAAGAGGAAATAGTTTGTTTTGAAAATTATTAAGAGTCATTTACAAAATAAGGTTGGGAGGGCCAACTTTTTGGTGGTATTTCAAATTTCGATTTAAAATCAAACTCAATCATTTATTTTTCGTTCGTTATTGATTGTTTTGAAGAAAAACTAAGAACCATTAAAGAAATTTTGATAGTAAAGGTGGTCACCTTCACAGGGTTCCTGCACTTCAAATTTCGTTCAAAGCATAAAACGGTTAAAATAATAAGAGAAACACAATCAGTACTCTACGCAAATGTTTAGGGGGTTCAGGGGCTTTAGGAACACAAGTTTATATAATATCAAGTGTTTATATATATAAACGTGCTAATATGATAAACGTGCTTAATTTTGCATAATACCTTGCTCAAGGGGGGTTTCAAAGTCCTTAATCCCTTTACTTCAGTACGCCACTAAACATCAATTATAAGTCATTCGTTATCCAAATTGTACTTCTTGTACTGATTCAATCCTTAATTTTAAAGTTCAAAATTATATGAGCACTTATTATGCTATTGGAAAAGAGCACATATTTTATGACAGTGCAAGGAAGTTTCTTTTTTTAACAATTGAAAGAAAGGAAAACACCAATAAAAGTAATAATAATACTTGACACGAATTCCGATAGTAAATCATATTTTATTATCTTATTTGAAACTTTGAGAAAATTGAAGCTCTACACCGAATACAAATTGGATAATAAGCAATGCTTTATAATTGCTTGATAAATTTCAAATTGAGAACAAAGAGAGTGATACTGTTTAAAAGAAAGATTGGATAAAAACAAGAATTTCAGGAATGATCTAAAAAATGGATCAAAGTATTATGATCTTGGCTAATATTAATTTTTGGATCAGTTACCATAAAATATTCGAACGGTCTCTAAAACGAGTTTTCTCCAGATATGTAGTTCTCCAGGTATAAGGAGTACAAGAAAAATTTCGATTAATTAAATATTTTTGATTTTTTTAATAACGGGCCACAAAATTTTTGGACGGTCCCTAAATCGACTTTTCATATATTTTACACAATAAGCATATCACACTGAGTTAAGTGATATCTTGGGTTGGGTTACACTATATGTAGTTCTCCATATATAAGACATACAATAAAATTATTGATTGAATGAAATATATTGGACTTTTTGGATCAGGGGCTACAAACGTTTGGACGGTCCCTAAATCAAGGTTTCGTATTACTTTCGGAATAAGCACATCATGCTGAGTTAAGTGATAGTTTTGGTTTGGCTGCACTATATGTAGTTCTTCAGATATAAGACGTACAAGATTTTTTTTTATTGAATGAAATATATTAGATTTTTTGGATCAAGGGCAACAGAATTTTTGAATGGCCCCTAAATCGAGCTTTCGTTTTATTCAGGCACTAAGCACATCATACTGAGTTCAGTCATAGTTTAGGTTTGGGTACACTATATGTTGTTCTCCAGATATAAAGCCTACAAGAAATTTATTGTCTGAAATATATTGGATCTTTTGATCCAATAATAGTCCTTCATCCTCCATTTATACATTAAGCAAGTAACAGTATAACGTGTACATTACGTGATACACTTTGTATTTTATGGTGTGATGTTTAATAATAAATTATTAACAGAATACCCGTTCTTCGCACGGGGAGAATAGTTTCATTTTGAGCATAAAGGGCAATGGAATCTGAGTATGGATTTAAACTTCATCGGGAGTGTTACTGTTCGTCTGAGTGACTCCAAATACTATTTCATCGACACTAATATCGGTATTATTTTTTATCATTATATATATAGTGTGTAACTTCATTAATGTAATGAACGTCTGGAGGTGATTCCTGGACTCGGAAGAAGAATTTAAATGAAACGAAGTCTTTAGCTTATCATAATTATAACTTCTATGCCAATGGTAACGGATAATCAATCAACGGCTTCCTGTTCAACTTAAGAGTGTGTAAAAATGAGAAAAAAAATAACTTTGATCCAGAGTAGGTTTATAACGACTGTGCATAAGACAGTCAGGGGCAAAAGATCATGTACGATGAACTAGAGTATAAGGGATTCTTCACATAACAACAGTGATTCCCACAAATTATGTGAATATAATTTGAGCCAAAGTAAGCTAGATTAAAAGATTTCCTCCCCGTAATGCGTAAATTCGTGGAAGATAATAACTACGAGTACAGAAGGAATGAAACTCGACGATACTCAAGGTGTTGCGCGTGTTGAACAAGGAAAGAAAGAAATACAGTTTCAAATTATCGATTTATTCTGTTTCGGAGAAGGTAGGATAACTGAAATACTCAGAGGTACCTTGTACAGTATTTGTGCAATGCAGTATGTGTACACGAGACAGCTATGAAGAATAACAGTTCACAGTCTGATATTGTCGACCGTTGACCGCATTGCAAAGATGACATCGGCGAAGCAAATTTTTCCGCGTGTGATCAAGCACATCTGAAATTTCGTAGATGATTGCCGCAGCTATATTACATCGAGCTACAAGTTCTTCGACTGTCGTGGCCGGAGTTTCATACGTATCCCCGAAATAAAAAATCAAGCAGCGTGAGGTAGAATGAACGAGGTTGTCATAACACAGGTTTTTCTCTCCCAATCTGGGAATGTTTCATTTAGGTAAGTCTGCATATTCCTGTCAAAATGTGCAGGTGTACTATCATACTGAAATCACATCTGCTGTCTTATGTTCAAGGGCACATGTTCTATCAATTTTGGGAGAAAATTACGTAAAAATAAAAGATACGTACTCCCACACAGGCAGACCGATAATAAATAAGATCCTACCACAAAATTATCCACCACACCACACCAAATTTCTGCTGCTGATCGTTTACTAGAGTTGCATGTCGGTTTTTACCCCATACACATGATAGTTTCAGGACGGTTTTGATCATTCGACGTACGCTGTCTTCAAGTTCAGCTGTCCATATGGGGCTATTTCCTCCGATTTCACGTACGAGAAACCGAAGGGACCCCTCTCTCGAAGTCGAATATGGAGGCGTGGAAAAATACAAGGAAAGTTACTCTCTTTTGAGGGCGACGGTCACGATATAAACGCCTCACTTCTGGGCTATTGCCCTTTGCTACTCCATAAATGAGTTGCATATCTGCCAGCTCGTGGACAGGGTAATCTTCCATCGCGCAGGCGTGTACACGTTAACACAATCAATTTTACTTAAACACCAACGTCTACACTTTTACACGACCTTAAATACCTGGACACAACCCTCTACCGTTGAACACAACATTTCCCATCCTGTTATACAGCAATTACACGTGTAACAGTAGAGCATCTGATTATGTATATCACTCACAAGTTGCGTAGATGCTTATTACAACTCAGCCATGCTAACGGAAGCCATTCCACAATAAAACTTCAAGACAGCCTTCTGTAAGCCACTCGCAATTGGCACACAAGGGACGATAGTTCCGTAGGTATTCCTCCGTGTAGGTATTCCATACAGCTCTAAGGTATGTACATTAGAATGTCGAAAAAAGACTATCCTTTTTTTAAAATGTACTTTCAACGAGCTTCCTTTGAGAAAATTTCTCCGGCAATGATAAAATCAAAATGTAAGTGGTCTACACTAGGATAGTATTTTGGTATATTCACAATAGCAATGAAGTTTTTCATAGCTCAGGGAAAAGTTGAGGTTTGCCAACTCGAAGGAACGGGAAAACGCCATCAAAAGTATTCCTGGGAGAAGATTCATCTAACGGATAAATCAAGTATACTATTCCAGCGCACTTCTTGGTATCGTTATGCAACGTGTACAACATCCCTTGTTTCTCCACTTTTGTTGCTTCTGTGCACAGAAGTACCATATTCCACGGAATTACATATTACGAGGAAGAAACCGTTTAATGCAGCTTACTTTTGCCCCATATCTATTCACACAATATTTGGAATCCCTGGGTCATGTGGAGAATTCCTTGTACACTCGTTCATCACATATGATTTTTGCATTTTTCGATGTTATATTTATTTACATGCCGCCTGACTGTCCTATGCACAGTCGTTTTAAACCTAATCTGGATCAAAGTTATTTTTCCTTTTTCACACACTCTTGGACAGGAAGCCGTTCATTTATCATCCGTTACCATTAGCCTAGAAGATATAAGTGTGATACGTTAAAGACTTCGTTCCATTTAAAATCTTCTTCCGAGACGTCATTATGTACTGAGACAAAATAGATGAATCACACATGTGTATCTCTCTTTCTTTCGAATTCTGAGTGTTCTTCTAACTTGAACGATGCACTATTATTTTTTAATGTTAAATCTTGTACTTGATTGATCATTTCTTCATTCAACGTTTGATAAAATACTCAAAGGAATACTCCAGTTTCTTTGGAAGTCATCCTTGCATCGTCACTGTACACTAATCGAATCTACGACTAAAAACAATGGACATTCTTTTGCCCGACTTCAATCCGACGTTTTGTTCATGAGTTATGGCGGTTTATACATTTTTCCGACAAATTTTCGGGTGTTACACCCAGGTTGTTGTATAGTTTTTGTTTTATTTCGGTGTCAGGAATCACCTAACGACGTTTGTTATATTAATTGTTACACCCTATATATATACGGGCGCCATTTTATGTATTAAAAAAACCAAATTTGTTTAGTAACGTAAATAGCTAAACTATGAAAACGTATTTACTAGAGAAACACTTTTTAGTTCTTGTAATAATTTTCTCTCAAACAAACTGAAGGTAAATATATACCAATAAATCAATACAGCTATATTTTAGAAAATGAAATGAAATCTTTGAGTTTTACGTCCCACGGTTATGCCGGTTAGGCTGAAGGAGACGGTGATTATGAGAAATGAATGAAATGGTGGAATGAAGAAAGTGGGAGGAAACGGGAGAACCCCGAGAATATCCACGCACACGGCGTTTATCGACCACAAAGTTCACTTGGCGGGAGCAGGGTTTGAACCCGAGACCCCATGCACCAGGGGTGAACGCTCTACCACTGACCCACCGCGGCTCCAGCTATATTTTAGAAATACAATAGGCACTGATTTCTCGAAGACTGCTCTAATACATAGGAACAATCAAATTTGTAAATAGAGAGTTTTCTTTTTAAATAAAACAAACTGAATTGCTTAAACTGCGCTATATCGATTGGTTTCAGCATCTGATTTTTTAAAAATAAATAATTAGCAGCACGAAAAATTCCTATATTATCTTCGAAAATAGACCTACATGTTAATTGCTTTACTGGCTTTATACATTTTTTTTTTTTGAAAAAGTGATTGTAGGGGAAGATGGGGCTAGTTGCAACAATTTTCAGGTCTGTTTTTTTACTCGAAAATTATTATAGATATAAAAACTATATTGAGTGTACTAAAAGGTACATGCCTTAACTACATACCAAAAAAAGAGAAGTGCAAAACATCGAACGGCAGTTTTGATAGCATCCACTTTTTGAACTAAGTCCGACTGTTGACACTTGCCCCACCCATGGGGTAAACTGCAACATCATCTGGGGTAAGTTGCAACAATCGGACTTGATTCAGAAATTTAATGCTATCAAATCTACAGCTTGAACATCGCTTCACTCATTTTCACTGTGGCAGTCAATGTCTATAATCTATACAGATGTAGTACGGATTTCTCTCGGAACACGACCAATGAGACCACTTCTCACAACATAAACACTGTACCCAGTCTTCTTCAGAAACCAAACAGACGACTTGAGAATAAATTCTTCTCAGCTGATGATTTTACGTTTTCGGTTGCTTTTAGATGCTTCTTTTTCATTTCGAAAGTACTTTTTTCTAGAGTGTCTGTGAAAATAGCACATCTCTTCCTTTTCCGAGCTGTCAGTTTTCTAGTTCCAGATTTTGGATAGAACCATACATGTTCAGGAGATCATCTGAAGGATTCTACACTATCTTCTTAGATGCATTTGCAGGTGATCCATGAAGCTCACTTTGACCTGCAGTCTGAAGTTCTAACTGAGAAGATGAAAGGAAACAACTACTACTAGGCACTGCAAGCAATAAGCCATCACTGTTGTCCTATAATAATAATAATAATAATAATAATAATAATAATAATAATAATAATAATAATAATAATAATAATAATAATAATAATAATAATGGAATAATAATAATAATACTCTTAGTTTTATTACCAACAACAATTGTTCATATAACAATGCTTAACCGCAAAAATTTCTATTTCAATGGCATGCGGCATGTTGCAACAGATGTTGCAAGTTACCCCATCGAAATATTTATATATAAAAGCTTTCCTCCCCACTAAATAGCAGGTAACATGGGAACAGAAATATAATGTCATTGTACTTCAACTGTTATACTATTTGGGTACTACATCTTACTTATTGTTATTACATATATGTAAGGAGTAGTTAGTGCTCTCAAATGGGTCAGGTCGGGTCGGGTCAACTCGCGTCGGGTTGTCGTGTCGGGTCAGTCGGGTCAGCTCAAGTCGGGTTGTCGTGTCGGGTCAGCTCGGGTCGGGTTGTCGGATCGGGGTCAATCGGGTCAGCTCGGGTCGGTTTGTCGGGTCGGGTCAATCGTGTCAGCTCGGGTCGGGTCACTCGGGTCGGGTTGTCGGGTCAGGCCAATCGGGTCGGGTTATCGGGTCGGGTCAATAGGGTCAGCTCGGGTCGGGTTGTCGGGTCGGTTTATTCGGGTCGAGTTGTAGAGTCGGGTCAATCGGGTCAGCTCGGGTCGGGTTGTCGGGTCAGGTCAATCGGATCGGATCACTGGTCGGGTCACTCGGGTCGGGTCGGGTCAGTCAATTCTAGTCACGGGTCGGGTCGGGTTGGTCTTGAACCCGACCCGACCCGTTGAGAGCACTAGGTATAGTAAAGAAAGAAATGGTACCAGGTTATGCGTACGCTGATGATGTAAATTTAATATGGGATGATGGGAGAACAATAGAAAGAAATGCAAAGGTCTTATTAAACGCTTGCAGGACAAGGGTTTAGAAGTAAATGCAGAGAAAACTAAATACATGGAAGTGGGTTGGGAACGTAATACGGCCAATTATGAATGCGTTAAAATATTAAATAATACTTCTGATAAAGTGGATACTTTCAAATATCTAGGATAACGAAAATCATTTTCATGAAAAAATTAAATGTCAACTAAAACAGGGAATTAGTGTTATTATTCAGTTCAAAATCTCTTGTCGTCGCGAATTCAGTCGAGGAGTTTGAGGCTTAAAATATATAAAACAGTAATCATACCTGTTGTTCTGTATGGTTTCGAAACATGGTCGCTTACTCTGAGGGAAGAACATAGACTGAAAGTATTTGAGAACAAGATGCTCAGACGAATATTCGGACCCAAGAGGAATGGCGGAAACTTCATAACGAGGAACTACATAAATTATACGGCTTACCAAACATTGTTAGGATCATTAACTCTAGGAGGCTTAGGTGGGCAGGACATATAGCCAGGCAGGGGTGAATTCAGGGGGTGGCCCGGGGGAATCTCCCCCCGAAGAAAATTCATTCCCCCCCCGGAGAAATTAAAAAAAAATTCAGTCACAAAATGTAGAAATTTGCTTTTCTTTTCGTGCACGTGCAGACAAAATCCGATCTCTCAATATACATATAAATGACGCAGACCCATTCTATATAAGTATTAAGCATATAACATGTAAGATAGAATACCAAATAGCAGCGGCGGCTGGTACTAATGTTGCATGGTTGTGCAACCGGACATTTTTTTAATACTTAAAATATTTTTAAGTATTAAAGTAGTGTATCAGTGAAAAATAAACCTTTGATCTTGAGCGCAAAACAGTATTGATGCATTTCTGAAAAAAAGTCAATTAAAAAACGGAAAGAAAGAGATGATTTATATTTCCAGTGGCAGCCAACGTTGTCACTGGAAGCAGTAACATTCAGCATATGGCAGCGAGCTCCTATTTCTTAACATGGAGAAGTGGATTTATTCTTGCATCGCTCCTATCTTCCCGTATTGCTCTCTTGCGATTGCATTTTCTCCCGCAACTGGTCAGCTTCTGTAATAGTTACGAATTCCTCCGCTTAGCAGCGCTTGACTCAATTGATAGGGTGAGAGAGATACAGACGCTTGGAAGAAAGAAGTTATTCACAAAACAAACTCGCAAAGTCTGGTGGTAGCAGGGACGTATCCAGGCTGAAAGTTTGGGGTGGCGGTTGTTCGAAGTCAATAAATTTTATTTAACATTTATAATACAAAGGTGAAAATTCTTGGGATAAGTTTTATTTTTAAAAAAATCCTATTCTGGGGGGGGTCGATCGAGTCTCGAAGAAGAAAATGTCTGACTACTGGTCTAATTCCTAGCTCTGTGTCTTTCGTGCACATGATTCCGTGTTCGAATTCCGGCGGAGAGCATAAATTAATATCAAATCATTCACTTCCAATACTCATCTGTCTTCTTTAGCCTAATTTGCTGGAATGTTAAACTTTTTTTTTTTTTCATTTTCGAAGGAAAGCATCTTAGATTTCATGCTTCTTTACAGACAAAAATACGTAGTTTCTGAAAAATGGACTTTTGGTACCGTATATTTATACAAAGAAATGCTAACAAAATGCATATTGTCGGAAGAGAGAGGTGTTTCTGGACTCTAAAGAAAATAAAGCGGAAAATATTTGTAGTAGCGATGCTTTCTATTCAGAAAAACTTGGCGAGTAGCATTTCAGATTTCAAAGTAATATAAAAATTTGAAGCCCAAAAGATCGAAGAAAGACCTTCCATTCTAAAATAATGCATAGTTTATATAATTAAATAATTTTGTTTAACTTCGTGCGTGCAATTTTCTTGCTTCTTTTCTTCTTTTCGGATTAACGCCATCATTCATGGCTTACAGCACATACTATATATTCGATTTATCTCGTGTTCAATAACATGAGTGTAGAGGTTTTGTATATAAATAGTGTATAAACGTACATTGATAGTGCTTGTTTGAAAAAAAGGAAATAGCTTATATTTTAAATCAATAAATCAGTAATATATAAATAGAGATTAAAAGACTTTCCTCTTCATATTTCCTGAATATTTTTTGGATAAGACTCAAGAATGCTGGGGGAGGGGAACACTTGCGCGTACCTACCAGGGAAGCAAGAAAGTTCGTGCGCTTTTGAACCACTCCCGCTTCCATTTGGCTGCTGCGGCGACATCTGTCCCCGTAGCATGAAAGTTTTGACTGTTTGGGAAAGCTTATTCATTGACGCATCAGCCACGGTGAATATAACAACGGATTTGTCAGTGTAATGTGTAAAAATCGCTCGTGATCATGTCAGTGTCAAATGAAGTTTTTAGAGCTTGTTTACTTTACGAGTTTAAATTGGGGACAAATGGTGCAGAAGCAGCTAGAAAAATGTGTGTTGCGCTCGGAGAGGGTGTAATAAGTAAATGTACAGCACAAAAATGATTCCAGACCTTTTCAACTGGTGACGAGACCTTTCAAGATAAGCCTCGCTTTGGGAGGCCTAAATCAGTGGATATGGACCACCTGAAGGCCTCTATTGAAGATTATTCCAGTCAAACATGCGAGGAACTTGCTCACCGATTCGAGGTAAGCAGGAAAATTATTCGGGTAAGTCTGCATCAGTTGGGGAAGACCTGAAAACTGGGTCAGTGGGTCTCTCACGAGCTGACCGCTATGAGCCAAGTTCTAAGACTGAATATCTGTTCATTTTTGTTGACGAGACACAAAATCTGTCCAATTTTGGACCGTATAATAACTTGTGACGAGAAGTGGGTCATGTATGACAATAAAAAACGGTCATACCATTGGCTATCACCGAATGATCCGAAGCCTTTGACTGCAAAACCGAACATCCATCAACACAAGGTTTTGCTCTGTGTTTGGTGGACTACAAACGGTATCGTGCACTACGAATTCTTGGAACGTGGTAAGACAATTACCAAAGATGTGTACTCATCACAACTGAGAACGGTAGCCACCAAACTGACCCAGAAACAGCCAGCACTAGTAAACAAAAGAGGTGTGCTCTATAACCAGGACAACGCGCGCCCTCACACCGCAAAACAGGCGCTGGAAGTAATCTCAGAACTTGGTTGGGAGCTTGTATCTCATCCTCCCTACTCCCCAGATGTCGCCCCTTCGGATTGCCATTTATTCTTGGCCATAGACAACTTTATGCGTGGCAGGCAGTTCAAGACTGAACAAGACGTCAAAAATGCAGTTGCTGAGTTTTCCGAGTCTCGGGAACAAATATTCTACAAAACTGGCATTTACAAGCTTGTTGAGCGCTGGGAGAAGGTTGTAGAAGCAAATGGAGGCTATTTTGCCGAATAAACAAACCGTTAAAACCCTGTAATTGACAGTTTTCTTCCATAGTATAAAAGCGCACGAACTTTCTTGCTTCCCTGGTACATACCTTTGATATTGCAACATTGCAACCGGTACTTGTACAGACTACGAGTCGCTACTGCCAAATAGTCGATAAAACTTGTATTTCTTAACGCTATAACCGAGTTTGGCAGAACATGAAATTGTTAACTGTTGAAGAAAGGTTTGTATTTTAGTAGGTACTATACTCTCGCCCTATATTGTATATTAGTAGGTAGCACTAACACAGATTGAGATAGGAAAGGAAAGATAGGGAAGATCTTTCGATCATTCCATATGATCTCTGATGTCAGCAGACCAGTTCTTGAAAATGTACAGTTCTTGCATTATTTGAAATAGAGCGCCTAAATCCCATTTCTCGCATCGGAAGTAACAGACGTAAATGTGTTTTACGATTGTTAAAGTAAACACACCTTTCTTTAATTAAAAATAAGTTAGTTAAAGGGTGAGATTAAGAGGGATCAGGGAGGAACAGTTACCCCTCTTGGGTTAGATATTTATATAGAATTTATCAATATAATAGTAATATATGTCAGTATAATATCAATATAATAGTAGAAGTGAAAGATTGCTATTGAAGGTGATGAAGATCCTGCTCAGTGCCGTGCCATGGGGGAGGGGCAAGCGGGGCGACGGCCCCGGGCGCCGAAGTAAGAGACGCAATATTCGGAAGGGCAAAGAAAAGAAAAAAGAGGAATGAGATATATATGCACATGTGGGCATGTGCACATATACTGTATAAAATGAAAGGAAAAAATTAATAAAAAGTGCTCAAAATCAAGGAAAAGCAGGGTTTACTTTTGAGAATTTTCTCACCTTTCGCGGCTGGTCTGTCGACCTCAGTCATATATACAGGGGTGCCCTCGTATACTCTCGCGCCAAGCGCTGATTTTCCACGACACGACACTAATCCTACTGTAGATTTCGTAAACTAAACTATTGCAGTGCAGAAACCAAGGCTAATATGTTTGATTTAGAATCAGAAGTATGAGAAAGAATGATACCTTTTATTAAGACATTCCTATGTATGTTTGTTTTAGGACTAAAAATATTTGAGTTAATTTAAATCTTTTTAAAAACTTCTACATTAGCAACAAACAGTAACTACTGAATATAGGAAATAATAACAAAAATAGCTACTGTAAATAGCAGTTAAAGTTTAGTCTAAAATATTTTTGCCAGTCTTTATTTAATGTTTTAGATAAAATTAAACGATTGTTTTTTTTTTTTTTAATATAATCTCACATTGAATATTTATCAGCAATTAGTCTCAATATTAGGTAAGATGTGAATGCGAATGGAATTGTTCAACACCTGTATGCTGCTTTCTTGCAAAAATACAGAAAAACAGCGCTTCCCCCCGAGGAGTTGAAATTCCCCCCGGGTGAAAATGTCTGAATTCAATACTGTAGCCAGGATGGAAGAAAGTAGGAACGCTTTCAAAGTGTTTCTTGGTAAGATCAATCGGAAAACGACCATTAGGAAGACCTAGGCACAGATAGGAAGATAATATTAAGATGGATCTCGCAAAAATAAGATACAAAGTAGAAACTGGATGCAGTTGGCTAAGGATAGAAGTCAGTGGAGAGCTTTTGTGAACGCGGCATTGAACCTCCGGGTTCCATACGCTATAGATTTAGTTAGCTTAAGAAGCATGAGTAGATGCCTAGGCTGATACTACAAATAGATTAAATGCGCATTTACTGAAAAGATGGGTTCTACCGACACTGGATAGTCTATATACTCTTCGTGTGTAGGGAGTAGGAGAGAGGAGGAGATAAGATTTCATATCAGGTTACGTCACGCAAAGTCGCACGCCTTCATTTTCATTAAAAATGGAAAAGCCAAGAGAAACAAATTTCATTTCACTTTCCTTTGTGGAAGTCGGACACAAATCATGACGCTTATCTGCAAACAAAGCACTTTTCAAATCGGATTATTGGGAGTACCTCCAGTTCCAATGTTGGGGGGGACATGTCTCCCCATTTCCCCGGAATTTGTGCCCGTATCTACAGCTGAGACAACTTTCCAGCACGAGGAGAGGGGCATATCGTTCTCTGGCATTTATTGCAATTTGTACCCAAGTAGTGGAAGTGGAATTAATACATATTGACGAGATTACTAAACGCACTACAGCACGAAGTTCAGTTTGAAATACTACAGAATACGATTCTTTTTAAAAAATGGAAAAGCCAAGAGAAACCAATTTCATCTTACATTCCTTTGTGGCAGTCGGACACAAATCATTACACTTATCTCAAGAAGCATTTTTTAAGTCAGATTATTGGGGGGGACAGTCCCCCAGGTCCAAGATTGAGGGGGATGTCCCCCTCGTCCCCCCCTGGGATTTGGGACAGTGTGTAAAATTAAATATGATATATATGTATATTTATATGAATTGTAATTTTCAAGTATACGAGGTGCATTCGAAAACTCGAATAATTAACATTTAAAGGAACGGTCCAGAATTATTTTTCTTTTTATTGAGTAAATAAATAAAAAGGAAAATTCCGTTGAGCGCCATAATATACAACAATACGTTGTATATTTGTATATTTTTACTACTTGTAAATCCTTATTTTATTAGGGCGTAAGATATTTTAAAATATGTACTAGGCTGATTATATAATTCGAAGAATAAGAAGAAAAAGAAATATTTTAATTATAATATCGATATAAAAAGATATTCATATGTTTTTATATGTTTTAAATAATAGGATTTTGGAATGTCGTTGTCAGGACAACAAAAACAATAAATAAATGGATTTTTATTCAACGGAGTTGGCATTTTAATGGCTCAATAATTTAACTGAACCGTTCTATATCGCCGTCTGACTATTTCCTTCCCAAAATTAAAATTAGCCAGGAAAGAACATTCAATGAAAATGTTACACACGTGCAATCTACCGTGACGAGGGTCATTGAGGCGCTTCCGAAAGGACATTACAAACTCTACTAGCATTCGTTGAACGTGCCCTGCGGTGTATTGATGCAAAAGTGATGTATTTTGAATAAATAAAGTACAATTGGTAAAATACCTAATTCATTTGGTTTAATTTAAAAAGTTCCGTTATTTTTCTAACATACTGTGTATATTTGCACACTTTCTTAATCAAATTGTAATTACTTGTATACCAGAGAAATACTTGTCATAAACCAAAGATTTGATCTTCCTCATCATCTGTACTATTTTTTTTTTTTTTTTTTTTTTTATAATAAAAACAATCTAATTTCATTATTTTACGTGAAAATATAGCTCTTACCGGGACCAAGTACAGTACCTTAGGAAACCCTATATATCTTCTGAAAGCTTTTGCCATTACAAGTACGAAACAGTTTTCAAATCACGGGCAAACCCGCAATCTGACCTTATAAGGGAAGTGTTTGTTGGTGTTTTTGACCCTATGTATGTCGTATTCGACAGAAGTAAAACTGAATGTTACGATGCATCACGCGTAAGTGCTTCAGCCCGTCATGATCCTTTACGGCTAATTGCTAGAAAGTGACCCGGGCAAGGGTATTATAATATCGCTTTGTACCCACGCGTACCCATTCGATCAGTGTTGCCAATGAATTGTAAATACAATGTGGCAGATGGTTTCTGTGCCACTGAATGCATATCCATGAAATGTGGCATAAATATCATTCACCACTAGTGAAAATATACTGTGAACGTATTCATCTCCCAAGAACTCCAGTTTGTCAGTGTTGGCAACCAATTTTAAAAATAAGAAGCTGTAAAACAGGTTCCGTGCGATGAAACGTTTATACACCAAGCTTAGCAAAAACTACGCTATAACTATAGCAGGGCCAACAAAAGATGGTCTCTGAAGTTTCTTACCACATGCGGAGGGATAATGCAACTTCTACGTTGGTGCTAGTGTTACCAAACACGGTTAGTCGGTCTTACACCATTAGTTAAATGGTCATTATAGATGCACTGAAAAAAGCCTTGATACGTGAGTAGTGGCAAGGCCGTTGTGAACTGTCGGAAACCTTCTCTTGCTGCCCCTGCTATAAAAGACGATGAGTGTGACCGTCTCCCAACCATTCTAGGCTGTCAGTGTTGCCAAACAAGTGTAAGCATCACAATGTTGCAAATGACGTGCGTGTCATTGAAAGAATATATAACGAATGTGACAGAAGCAGCATTGGACAATGGAAAACATAATGTGTGTGTAACCGCGTCCTTAGCATACAAATCTGGCAGTGTTGCCAACTAATGAAAACATTCAAGATTTTCGCATGATGAATCATCCCTAGTTAGCACTTAAAAATTACCGTTTTTTTAATTTTTTTTTTAATTTTTGCCTTTGAATAACACACTTCAGATACTACCTAAACATAGTGTCTTTTATTATCGGAGCCTTCCTAACAAAAATTTCTGGGTGCGCGCCTATTACACTACACAGTTGGTAGCTGCACAATTTTTTTTAACAACGTTTCCTTTTAGAACAATATCATAAAAATAAAAATAAAACAACCAGATAAATATAAAATTTAACAAGCTGAGGTGAACCGAAATCAGAAGCTCTCGACGTAGAGTTGCAATTCGTCCCGGAAAATCCGGGACCGTTACAGAATCGAGATCTGCGTCCCGGAAATATTTCTCGGGACGCTTAAGTGACCCGAATTTCAGTGAAGAAGAAATGAAGGGAATATTATAGTTTTTTTTTCACAGGATTAGGTATATCATTATTCTCTTCAACTTCTGAGTATGCCAATTCAAACGCTGAAAAAAAAGGAATACATAAAACACTAATTTAATTAACTTCACGATTTAACTACTTTGACATTGAACAAAGCATTCGTTTCATTGGGCCAGAGACAAAAGCTTTTACTGCTCAATCTTATTGTTATCTTTAATACTCTGTTTCAATCTTCATCTTGCTTCACAAATATTTTAATCAATAATCCCTGATCGATATTTCTGGTAATTTTGCGCTGACCATTCAAGAAGAAAAATATATTGTTTTAATTAATATAAAGTAGTAGTAGAAGTAGTATATTTCATATATGCTACATTTCTGAGACTTGAGTCTTGATAGTACGTGAAGTTTAAATCAAAGGTTATGTTACGGACGGCAAATGATGGCTTAACACCAAAAACATATTCTGGCCGGGACCGGAGGTTAGTCTGTTTTATGTTTATTAAACGTGTTTAATAATTACAGCAAATGAAATATGTTTATAATAGAATGTGAAAGAATACAGTTTTAAAAGAATTAAACTACGTCAACATGTTAAAATAATTAAAAGAACCTAATTAATCAGCCACTTTGTACTCTCGTTTGCTTAACTGGATGAACCGAGGCCTAAAGGAAAAAGAGTTTTCTGCCCAAATCTCATAAGCAGTGGGATATTTTAATATTATAGAAACTGACCCTCCTTTCGCTTAGAAGTGTAATTTTCAAGACGCTGAAACATATAGTATTTTATTACTTTTAGTTAAAAGTTCAAATGCCGAGTTTCACGCATCTAGCTTAAACAAATCCTTCCTTTTTCTGAGTAAGTAATGGGGAAATCGAACATAAAAAAATGTGCTCCCTTTGCTCTTTCCCTTTTATGTGTTCAATTTTCAATTTTCAATTTTCAGTTTTTTTTTTTTTTAAATAGGAAAGCTTATATGCCAAGTTTTATTTTACTAGCTTTAGCAACTTGCGAGATACACTACCCTTTTAAAAAATCTTACCCCACCCTTTTTACGATACTTATTTCCAAAAATTCTTTCTTATGTACTGCTTTCATAAGAAAATTATATTTTATAACTAAAATTTATCGACTCTACTTGTAGTAGTATGCCCAAAAATCACTCATCTTTACTCTTTTATATAAGAGTACAGAAGATAAATACAGTCAAACAAATGGACTTCCATGAACAGTTTCCGATTTCTTATAACTAACTTATTCGTACATTTCCCACAAGCTGTGGTTTTAAATTTACGCTCTGTCAAGGTCCAGGTTTCAAAAAGGAAGTAACTGGAAATACAATAATATTATGTATTTATGTACATGTGTAATATGTATAAATTTATTGTCTTATTGAAGCTTTCGTAATCTGAAAATAAACTTTTGATTTGCTTTTAATATATAAAAATCAAGCTCCCCTAGAAAAAATTGCAGGCTACACCCCTAAATGACTATGTAGTAATTTCTGCAAAAATGGCACAGGACCTAAAATTTAAGTCTAGTGCCTATATTTTTAGGACTTGTGCCGTTTAGAACTTATGAATGTCACCCAATGTATTGCATAGTAAATGTTCTTTGTTCAATTTTAAATCTACTGCGTTCTTTATGTATACCGTTGGTATTTAATGTTCACTCGTGAAATGTCTAGTGAGCTTTTGTCTTAATTAAGTAAACTTTGGTGGATTTTTGTCTTACTCTTAATAAAATTCGCTCCACACAGTATATATTGAAATTCTGAATGTTTTCTTGCTTTCAGAAGTCTGGTAAAATATGCTTTTTAAACATTTTTTCAATTTTTTATTTATTTATTTTCGTTTTAGGAATTTGTCTTGGGATTCTCGTATCTCCATTCGAAAGAAACGAATTTCTTAACTAATTATGTAATTAATTCTTAGAATGAAATAAGTTGTATTATGTAATTCACGTATAAGTGCAGAACAGATAGTGATAATAATAATCTTAGTAGTACAAATATAGCTGTTATTGTTGGAATTAGCTACGTTCGTGACATTATTGCCAACTAGTTGCTGCATCGTCGCAATTTCGTGGGGTGGTGGCGAATTTCAGAACTAAAGCAAGTGAATGAAAAAGGCACAAGACCTAAACGGCACAAGTCCTAAAAGGCAGAAGTCCTAAACGCCAGAAGTCCTAAAAATCATATCGCGGCACAAGTCCTAAACGGCAGAAATCCTAAAAATCATACCGTGCCACAAGTCCTAAACTGCAGAAGTACTAAAATTCAGGTCTAGTGCCTATATTTTTAGGAGTTCTGCCGTTTAGGACTTCTGGATGACACCCGACACATCATGCTGCCTCAGTGATGGTTTGGTGGGGACTGAGCTACTCAAGCACAACCCAGCTGTATTTTTGCGAACAAGGTGTTAAAACATCTGCCAAGGTATACCAGAACACAGTGCTAACACCTATAGTGTAACCACTATCTGCTACCATGTTCCCTGGAGAAAGGTGGACCTTCCAACAGGATTCCGCTCCAGGCCACACAGCGAAACCAACTTAGGACTGGCTGGCGCGGAACGTCCCTCACTTCATTTCTACCACTGATTGGCCTTCTAGCAGCCCGGATCTTAACCCGTTGGACTACAAACTTTGGGCAGTACTTCAGGCAAAGGTCTGCCATAAACGGCATCCATCTGTCGACAGTCAGAAACAATCTTGGCCCGAGCAGTGAACAATTTTCCCATGGACAGTTTTGGGTAAGTTACATGTAAAAATGTAACGCGTTACAAGTTACTTTACTTTTTCCTAAAATGTAACGCGTTACTTGCCCCCAACAAGTAACTGTTACTTTACTTCGAAAGTAACGCGTTACTTTTAGGTCTGAAACTTAGAATATGTGAACAAATGTTATCACTTCAATTTTCCGTACTACTATTACTATCGCTTTTATTATTATTATTATTATTATTATTATTATTATTATTATTATTATTATTATTATTATTATTATTATTATTATTATTATTATTATTGCCCTTTCTGAATTGCTTTATGTAAATGCAAGGACACATTTTTACTTGACAGCTATAAGGTATGAATATTTTCATATAAGGTAACATTGGCTAAAATGCCATACTGCGTTACTCGTAGGGATGGGCTAGGGTAACCAGACGTACTGATTTTCGCAGTACAGTACTGTTTTTCAAAGAGCTGTCCTGCGTGTTGCGAAGATGTCTAGGAAATCGAGAAATATCCTTCTTCTTTAAAATGTCCTGCGAAATGTCCAGAGTTAATTTATTTGCAATATCTTAATGTTTCATTCTTTATTCACAATATTTTGAATCAAACACACTCTACAACGAGATACTTTGTATCGTTTAATAGTTACCTGTACCTTGGGCAGAAAGTGCTCATACTCAAGCAATATACTTGATATAATGTTAATTTAAAATAACAAAAGAAGAATGTTTTTAATATATGTAAAGAAATATGCATTATTGTATAATTCGTTGCTATGTAGTTGTTTATGGATACCTAATCAACATGTATGTTTGCAAGACAGTTTGAGTGAAAATACGTTAAAAGAGTATCAACTAATAAACCATTTAATACCGATCATCGACTTGTAATTTCGATAGAAAAGGTGAGAATAATAGTGTATATAATTATTGAAGATATTTTTATGTGTAAACAATTACTACCACTCAAGATTTACTTATATCATTAGCCGAACCAGGTTGACGACTACCTTTGGTGAGTCGTTGTAAAATTTTTGGTTTACCTCACCCGGGAACTTTGTAAATTCATATCCTGAAGTACAAAGTAAGGGGGAATTTACTTCAGTAATAAGGTTCATGACTACGAACTTTACTATACTTAGAAGTGGTAAAATAATCACAAGAAAAATGATGATCGGTGAGGTAATGGAGAAAGAAACTGGTGACAGTGGTAACGAAGAACAAAGTACAGCTCCTGTTGTACCTGAAGTGTTGACCTTTGAAGACAAAATCTTAATGGCTCTACAGCGACAAGAACAAAATCTGGCTCAGATGTCCAATGAACTAAAACAGACGATGGAGCGGAAATCCGAAGAATCCAGCAAACAGTATGAGGAATTAAAACAGACGATGGAGCGGAAATCCGAAGAATCCAGCAAACAGTATGAGGAATTAAAACAGACGGTGGAGCGAAAATCCGAGGAATCCGGCAAACAGTATCAGGAATTAAGTAAACGATTGGAGCAGACATCCGAAGAGACGAAACAATCTATTATCCAGGCGATGAGTGACATCACCTCACAGTTCGATGAAAAGCTTAGAAGGGTATCTGAAGATTGCCAGGATAATTACAACCATGTTATTCAAGAGGTCAATGGTGTAAAAAAGGATTTGGAAGTAATAGAATCTTCTGTACGGCAACAAAAGATTCAGGTCACGGATAATTCTACCAAAATACGTGCGAATACTCAGTTGATATCTGCATTACAAGAGGAAATCAGGATGCTACAGATTAAGGACAACGCATACCACAACAACATGGTTAATGATCATTTGGAGTTAGGGATGCATTCGAGTCGAGTCGAGTCGAGATTTAAGCCTGTCTCGACTCGTCTCGAGAAAATGTTGTCTCGACTCGTGTCTCGACTCGAAAATATGTTTCTGTCTCGACTCGTGTCTCGACTCGACAGTCTCTGTCTCGACTCGACTCGAATTCGAGTCGAGACGTCTCGAAATTCGAGTCGAGACAAAATGTACGAGTTAAAATATACGCACACATCAGCCAGACCATTATGACTACCTACCTAATTGTCAGTATGTCGACTTTTGGCATGGATAAAAACGGCGACACGTCTTGGCATACACGCAATGATCCTTGATAGGTCACTGGAGAGAGCTGGCACCACATGTGCTCACTCAGGTCACCTAATTCCCGTAAATTCCGGGAAGGGGGGCGATGTGCTCTAACGTCACGTTCAATCACATCCCACAAGGAACATCACTCAAATGTCCGGCTCCAATTTCAATGAAACTTTTTTGCTGATAGAAGGCATGTATGCATCATTACTTGTGATGACAAATTTTTGCCATGGTGCATGTTTTCTATTTTTTTTAAATAACTTTTAAGAGTTGTGGTTATTAGAGATTACTACAGAAGTCCCTTACTACCCTTTGTAAACGGAGCGTTAATGAAGAAAAGTGAAGAAAAACCATGTGGATACATATAAGTCCTGGGGGGAAGTCGTATGCTAGATATGACCTTGATGGCAGCCATCTTGAAATCCACCATTTTGAATTAAGGTCAAGTTTTCAAAATGAGAATAGGGTAATATGATACATAATTTCGGGCTAGAATTTAATTAGAAAAATAATGGTGAGGTTAGCTTTTAGATACACCCATTTGGGGGAAAGTTACAGGCATATTAATTGTTTTTACTTACTGTGTGCGTAAGTCCCTTCTTACTTTCGTCTCAAGACCTGTAAATCGATCGCAACGGCAGAGCCCGGTTTCTCAATAGTGTTTAGAAATCTTTAAACTCACTTGAGGCAATATTTGTGGATTATTGTATTGTATTTTGCCTTTAATTAAATTTGAACCCACTTCATGATCTTGTGTAAAGTATCACTAAAAGAGAATTTCTGGTTTTATGGAGAACGTAAGCATGGCAATTATAAAAGGTGAGTAAGGTGTGTATGTATTTATAAGAAAGTCTTTTGTGGTTCCGCCAACCTATTCTTTAGTTGTTTTTTTTTAAATACTCATATCTCATAAATAAAAGAGCTATTATAAAATCTCTTACCACTATTCTTTAATACTTATAAAATTTTATTTATTGTAAAAGCACTGGCGAGATATTTCTTAACGCCCACTAAAATTATGGTGGAGCTCCTTCGTGGCTAACGGTTAGCATACTTGCCTTTGGCGTGGGAAACCTGAGCTTGATTCCCGGTGGGAGTTCATGTGGTTCGGATTCCACGTTAATCAGTAGGTCCACGTCTCACATAGCCTCGCTGCTGAACGGGACGTTAAACTCAGAATCAATTCAACTCAAAATTATGGTTTTGACTTTATTATGATGTCATTAGTTTAAACGCCCAACTGCCCAGTAATTATAAACATTGACTACATTATAAAATTGTAATTTGTGACGACTAAAATATCAGAAATTAAAGATTATTCTTTGGGTTTTGGAACATTTTGAAAAACGTGAAAAACTGGCACTGCACCGATACAACACACCTTTTGGATTTGTCATAACATGTCTTACATAGCTTTGGTTCGATTCTCAACACGGACTGCAACTACCCGTTAAATTGCGCATCCGAAAGGCACTCTTTGTTAAACCTCGCTTATCACCGCTCATCTTAATAATATATATAACTTCACCGCGAAGCAAATGTTGCATTTCTCTCTTTCATCCTAACACAAAACAAAACTAACCACAGCTGTGACACGAAGGAGCTATTTCGAAAAGAAACAAGCTGTGCTTCATAGAGATGTGTACCAAATGATAGAAGTATAAAGTATTGTTTTCTTTCCTGTTTATTGATATCAGTTGGTGTTCTTAATGAGTTTACTCATTAGTTTAGAAAGAGTATATATGGAATTTGGACATATGTTGTACGTATTCTCCTGAGAAATTGATGAGACCAGAAAAGTTATAAGGACAGATGGAATAGGTTTAAGCGCATCTACGTGACTTTATCAAATATTTATTCTCCGTAATGGTACCACACGGAAAACTTGGTATAGGCCTACTTTTATCTTTGCCTCCCTCTGTTAGCTGTTTTGAATCATATATATCGGATGGTTTTGATATTTCTTCTGATCATTAAAACAACAATGGTACCTGTGTGCGTGCAGAAATGCAAAAGCACAAGGTAACTTCCTATTTGTTTTGGAAACAACAAACCCATTTCACGTGTGCGAGAGAAATTGAGCACAGCGAGATCGGGTGTTTACTCACGGTCAGTTCGCAGCAGGAGTCCATGGTAAAAGATTTGGCTATCTCGAAAACACTCGCAAAACCTTACAAATACAAAAGACTGCGCTTCAAATAAAGTTTAGACACAGATGTTTCAATTTTCTTTTAGCATCTTTCTTTAGCAAAAGAGTCGGTTCATTGTATTCGAAAAAGGGAAGGGAGAAAGGATGAATTTATATTTTATGTGGGGGGTAACGTTGTAAGTAGTATAAACAATACATACCGCTTCCGACTCTGTACTGAAGCACTTCCTTTAGCGGTATATCACTAGATCTATCCTGACCCTCATCCCACCTCAAGTTGTAAAGTAGAAAGGGACAGAAGTATTCAACATGACTGCGCACTTGAGTTTCAGTTCACAATACGAAAACCAGTGAGCAAGTAAACAGTCTTTTGTAGGATCGTGTTTTACTTCTTGAATTTATTTTTGAACATTTCTGTGAATTCAACAACAGAACGCAGTAGAAATACGGACTAGTTTTTACTCCAACCATTACTTTCGCTCCAGCCCAGGGATGCCACATTTATGATTTCGTACTAGATTTAGTGATTTTACTATTGAACTAGTGATCTATTACGTACTTTGGGTAAATAGGCACATTCTAGTGATTTTTTTGCATTTTTTCCTGATGCAGACAAATGAGAAGGAAATGGTTCTTAAAATAAAAGGAAGAAGTATATTGCAGTTCAAAACAAATGTAGAAACTTTAAATTATTTTTTCTTTTCCCTCTGACTGAATAAAACCCCTGCTGTGTAACGACCTTAGGTAAACAACGGCTATCTTTGGTCCGCTACCTCCTTTTGTTAGCCGACATGAGATGGGTTACTTTTTTTTCTGGAAGAAAGTGAAGAAATAATTATCCAGTACATTTACGTTTTGTCAGGCACACAGGCGCAGTCTGTACTTGTTTCCTAACGAATTTTAGCAACATAACATAAATGAAACATATGTACCAGAAAATAGAGGCAGTACAAACGGAAATTTCCATCTGTGACACATTTGATGAGAAATATAGTTAGATGTCACGTGCAAGCAATCTAAACATGTTCTATCCTGTAATTCTGTTCGTATGTTTATGTAGGTGAGACTGAGAAATCAAGAAACAATAATAACTGGTTTTCTTCCAGGGGAAAAATCTAAATGTGAAGGGGTGTTACACTGGGACTTTAATTGCGTCCTTTGTACAAGATTAACAAGTAATGGCAATTTTTTAATTTATTTTAGTTCTTGGAGAGAGGAAGATGGAAGCGAACCCTCGTAAGGACCTCTGCAAGGAATCATGAATACTATCCGCCACTGTTTGTTACATTACACAACATAGTTTTATATATATATATTGAGTTTTAGTCAGGGTTTTCATTCTGCAGGAGAGGGGGGATAGTAATACCTGACGAACATTTTCTATTTTCAGAGTGTTGCAATGATAGCATTTCCTCCATTATAATTTGGCCAAGCTAGTTGCATTATATGTAAGGATTAAGTTAGCCTAAAAAGCTTAAATTTCTATGGCTGTTTTACTCTGTACCCATGTTTCTCATTTTCGGTCTACGGGACTCTGTGTCCGGAAATTTTCGATGGCTTCCAAGTCGGAAAATAAGTGTATCAAAGGCATATATATTATATCTATGGTTATATGAGGCATGAATCTACAGTTTAAAGTGGGATACCAGTAACAACTTCATGAGCTTCCACCGTAAATCGAACCAGAGTCTCCAGCGATCAAGGCGTATGTGTTGACCATACAGCCACGAGGAAATTCACATAAGCACACACACATATATATTGTTGAGTTGATTTTGACTTTACCGTCTCTTTCAGCAGCGAGGATATATGAAATGTAGACCTACTGATTAACGTGGAATCCGAACTACATGAGCTCGCGCCGGGAATTGAACCCGAGTCTTCCACGGCAAAGACGCGTACACTAGCCGCGGAGTTCACACACACACACAGAACCAGAGTCCTCACACACCAAGGGTGAGAGCTGTGCCACTGAGTCACAGCGGCCACGGGGCTAGGTCGAGTCCACTTTACTTTCATAGTTTCTTAGTACATAAATGTTACGATTATGAAATAGATTTTCCTTAATGAGCTGCATAAAAACAAAAGCTTTCGAAATGCATTAAACAATTAGCTCGATTTGAGTGTGAACTTAAAGTTATATCAGAGTGTAAATACGGATACGCACCAAAGCTCGAAAACTTAATACACTATTTCTCCTATATAGTCAGCATGTATCAAGCAATCGTTCAGCTTTCATTTGAGAGGATGGAAATCGAAGGCCCCTGAACAACTATGTTACTAATGTGCGGAATGTATTTATCTTACAGTGAACTGCTTTGATGCCAAGTGGCCTAACTCCAAAATTGAAATTTTCCAGGAGTGAAAGTTGAAGTTCAATATCTCATGAACAATCCATATTTCTTTTATGTTGGGAACCAAAACCATAACTACTGTATATAGTTCATTGTTTTATAACTTAGTGTTTACAAAAATCTTTTAAAAAATACCTATTCATAGAAGTGAATGGTACTTATCTGTACTAGTTCTTGGCATCCAAGCAGTCCATTTATTGTAATACTAGCTTAATATACCCATTCTTCGCATGGGGTCTGTATTTGGAAGTCAACACCTGTGGAAGTATCACCATTCATTTCAGTGACCGCGAAAACTATGGATTTGACACTAGTATCAATCAATATGGGCTATTTATACATGTCTCGGTATTCCTCACCCGCTGACACCCGGCCCACATACAGTAGTAGCTGAATTTGCAAGTCATCGCTGATGGAAGTGTCACTATTGATCTCAGCGACCGAGAAAACTATGGATTTGACACTAATGTCGATCAATTTGGATTACTTTTACTACATGTCTCGCTAAACTCCCCCCTGAGATCCCCTGGTTCCAATTTTGACGAAAACGCTTCGCCTTAGACTGGGACCTGGACCAAGGTATCCGTGAGCAAAATTTGGTACCTCTCGGTCAACTTGTCTGGTCCCCAGGTCGGTCCCAGTAAACGTCCCCCCCGAGACCCCCCTGGTTCGAAATTTAAAAAAACGCTTTGTCTTGATCTGGGGCCTGGACTAAGGTACCCGTGACCAAATTTTGGGAACTCTCGGTCCACTCGTCTGGTCCCCAGGTCGCACACAGACAGACAGACAAACACACAAACAAACTCTTTATTTTATTTATATTAGATAAGATATACTATGTAAAATAGTCTCGTATCATAATATGTGATTTACAACAAATGTTACATTATATATTATCCGTAGCTCGTGATATGCTGCAACATATTAAAGCCTCAGAATAGTTGGGCAAGCGAATAATCCAGAAGTTACGTAACCCTATTGCGTTCATGGGAACGAAAACACAATAATTATAACTATGCTAAATTACTATAGACTACCAACTGCTCATTCAGAGAATTTATGAAGTTCACTTTATCGCAATAGTTTTATAAAAACTAGATTTAGACTACGGATAATAGTTTTATACAAACTAGATAATCAATTATTATTATTATTATCATTATATTTGCAGTACAACCAAATACAACGACATTAACTATTAGTTCTAATTAACTGAATTGAGCTGAAAATTAAATCTTGATCTTTAAAGATTAACTATTAATTTTATGCGTTCTGTACCTTTCTGAAGGAATAAAAGCTGGAATTGGTTTTAAGGCTGTTTCTGACTGAATACTTTCTTCAAAATAATATTCAAAATTATAGAAAGATTTTCGAGACATTCGAGTCGAGTCGAGATTTTTAAGAGCCGTCTCGACTCGACTCGTGTCTCGACTCGAAAATTCGAGTCGAGAAATACGTTTGTCTCGACTCGTCTCGAATTTTACAAAGTGTGTCTCGACTCGAATCTCGACTCGAATTCGAGTCGAGTCGAGTCGAGATTCGAGACATGTCTCGACTCGAGCGCATCCCTATTTGGAGTTCCCTTGTTCACAGGAGATGACCTCGCATTCACCCGTAGCAGATCAATGTGGACCTCACATTATCTCATCTTCTAGTAATGCATCCGATGAGGACATTATTTTGGAAGGAATCCATCCAAGGAATACAGATGGGCGGAAAAGAGACGGTGGAACTACACATCACGCAGTAGGTAGGAATTGTCACTCAACACGAACACGGAAAGATGAAAGAAAGGTAAAGTTAAGTGTAAAGATGAGTGAAATACGTGCTATAAGTAAGTTCAGTGGTAAATGTAACGAAAATGCTACTTCTTTCCTAGAAAAATTTCAGGATGAGTGCAATATAATGTGTATAGATAAATCGCAATATATAAAACTAATCCCTCATTTATTACTCCCACCATGTTCTTTATGGTTTAAAGCAGTACGAGATCACGTCAATACATATGAGGAATTTAAAGCTGCGCTGATTGCAAATTACGAAAATGACTTTTTGCTTGCAAACAGAGATGCCACGATTAGAAATCAACCTTTCAATCCTCGTTTGCACAAATCTGTTGTTGATTTTGTTGTAAATACATATAACGAATTAAAAGTCGTAAATCCGTTGCAATCGGAATCTAGAGTAATTGCATCAATTCGAAATTTGCTACCGTTTAAACTACAACAGATCCTGTTTTCTACCCAGTGTATGAGTTTTAATCACTTATTAATGATTGTACAATGTTATGAAACTCAATACCACGCTCAGAATCATCAAGCAGGAGTAGGCAAAATTAAAAACAATTCAGATCACTTTGTACCTGTTCGTAATCTAAATATCCGTAATGCGAACGATACGGAACACAATCTAAATCGATTGAATTTAAGCAATCCGAACGAGCAAAATAGGCAAAGATATGTTGGAAATCCACCTAACCTAATCAACCGTGGCAATCCTTACGTTAGACCATATAACCAAAATAGATTCAAAAATAGACGAAATACATGGCGAAATTCAAGGAATACAGTAAACTACATGGATAGACGTAGTCGTAATTCAAGAGATGGCACTTCGCATCAAAATCAAGAGAATGACCCAATTCTTGTACAGAATAACAATACGGGACATAATCACGATTGTGCAGTACAATGTACTTTATTAGAATCATATGTAAGTACGAATGTAAACTGACTGCAGTTGATGAAGTAAGAGTTAAACCCATATCAGCTACTGATTCTTATGAATATGTTTGTGTAAAAATAGATTTATTTTCTTCCTTTTGTTCGTCTGAACGTAGGTTACGTTTAATTTTTGATTTTTACTTAATTTAATTTTCTTTAATTCTCATTAACCAATGATAATTTTCAAATGATTTTAAGGCTGTTGCTACCTCTTTGTCAAGTCGAGTTTTCCCCTATCTAATAACATTGGAACTTTTTTCGAATTTTTCTCAGTAAGCAATGAACAAATCCCTACAAAAATTTGCATGGAGTCAGGTCAATAATAAAGGATTCCTTGTATGAGCTTATAATTTTATTAAAAGCCTCCAATTAAGTTATTCATTCCCCCCTTTTTTATCATGTGAAGATTCGCAACAACGCATTGACGACACTCAGTTCTCTCTTCTAGCAGGTTGTGGAGGGTTACTTTGAGGTTGAACATTGTCCACAGCTGCGAGGGGACCCTTTTCAAGAATGACATATTTATGGCATTTCAGTGAGGAGGCGTTGGAGTACGTTTTCTTTGCTGAAAGCAGAGAAAAAAAAAATAAAAACAATGAGAACAAATCCATTCTTCTTTTACATTAGCTTTTCCCCCGTTCGTGGATAGACAGTTGTAAGCAATTAGGAGCGAACTGTCTCTATTGAATAAAGATACTTTTAGTGTATACGAAAGCGAATATCACTTTATTATTATTATTATTATAACTTTTTTGAATAAAGTGGCATACAAAACATAAAAATAATACAAAGGCCATAATATGCGTGGCTTTGAAAAATGTGCAGAATTTGTGAAGTTCCCACATGAAAGTCGTAAAAATACATAAACCTTCCATTATTTCCATTTCCTCCCTTTTCTCTGTAACATCAAAACAAGAAACCCTTTTGCCATTTTCGTCTTCAGCACCCTTATCCAATAATGTCTGCTTATGTCTCCGTTACACAATACCTACTAAAGTTTGGAGAATAGTGTAATTTTTAGATTCACCCTTTTCTCCACGACAATTCAAAACAAAAACTAATCTTGCTTTTTCAGTGCTATTTTCGTGTTTAGCACTAAAATTGTCCAAAAATGGTTATTCATAACTCCATTAGAAAATATATATTGAACAACGTTATTTACTAAAGCGTTTGTAGGAGCAGATTTTTATGTATAATCACTATATCTGTATCCGGTAACTGTTCTTTGTCTTTTCTTTCCACCTGAAACAAATTTCAAATGCATTATCATCATATTTCATGCATAATATATACTGCATATGTATAAATAACTGCCTTTGCAGTTATAGTCACAACTTCGTATACTATTTTAAAAGCAAAGAAAAAAAATGTTCCGCACTTTTATACTAATTAAACTCCAAGAAACTTAATGGAAACTACCACTGATTTCATATTACAGAAATAAAACTGTTAATTTGCCCACATCTCTAAGTACGTTGGGTAAGGTTACCATACATTAGCATTTTTACAGACATGTCCGCATTTTGAGAGTTAAAATTTCCATCCACATACATTTCCTGACCAAATTGTTTCGTTGTCTTGAACATGGCTAACTCTAGTCACACCGGTACTCTACTCCTTACTATTGTGTTTAGTATAAGCTTTCCGCACATTACCCAGGTAAGGAGGGGAGTACACGTAGAAGTACGCTCACATTTTGACATTTCAGAATATGGTAACCCTAAAATTGGCCATTTGCCCAAATTCACCTTAGTTTTGTAGAAGTTTCATTTTCTCATTGATCAAGACAAGCATTACATGCTACCGTGTAAATTGATTATCTATCTATCTTGGAATTCGGCCGCATTGAATCAGTCTCATTTTCGGGTGTTCCTTACCTTTGGGCTCCTATTTACGTTTATATTGGGCACACGGTATAATATTTTCTTCATCTCTTAAAAACCTTGTATAGTGTTCCTTAGTTTCTATGTTAACTGTAAGTGATTTTTGAACATAACGTTACCAATATTATACGAGATTGCAAATAATTTTGTATTCCAGTTGAAATGGATTTATTGAGCTTTATATAACCTATTATTTTCTTATTGGAAGACAATTCCGTCTGGAAAACTCAGGAAATTTATAACAAATAAGGGCCAGTTCATATTGCAAAACGAAATAAAAAAAATTAACAGCATAGCTCCTTGTTGGTTATCTATCAAAAGTTTAAATGTTTCACTTGCAACTTAGATGGTGTTTCGAATTTTCCTTGAACCAGAGATCTTATTCGCATGTAGCGTTATACGCGGAAGAAATGAAACTTTGAAAAAAGGATGTACCATAGATGTGATTTCTGGGTAATAGCATGTTATATACTTGACACGTTCAAATCATCCCCAACGGGCTTCCTTGTACTTAAGCAGAAAGTTTACCCTAACTGTATTCATAAATAACACTCGAAACAAGCTATAAACGGCACTAGCTAGGGATGCGCACGAGTCGAGACATGTCTCGAATCTCGACTCGAATTCGAGTCGAGACACACTTTGTAAAATTCGAGACAAGTCGAGACAAACTTATTTCTCGACTCGAATTTTCGATTCGAGACACTAGTCGAGTCGAGACTGCTCGTAAAAATCTCGACTCGACTCTAATGTCTCGAAAATCTTTCTATAATTTGTAATATTATTTTGAAGAAAGTATTCACTCAGAAACAGTTTTGAAACCAATTTCTGGGAGCATTCATGTGTCTAGTGGAGCTCGAGCAAGACACCACAACGGCCCAGGTGTCACACTGTTTGCAGACTACGTACACCCCTTCATGACGACCATGTTTCCCAACGGTAGTGGCATTTTTCGACAAGATAATGCACCATTTGCCACAAGGCCGGGAGTGGGATAGAGTGGTTCGAAAATCACAGGGGCGAGTTCCAAGTGATGTGCTAGCCGCCCAACTCGCCGGATCTGAACCCAATCGAACACATCTGGGATGTGATTGAACGTGACGTCAGAGCGCATCGCTCATTCCCCGGAATTTACGGGAATCAGGTGACCTGTGTGCATATGTGGTACCAACTCTCTCCAGCGATCTACCAAGGATCATTGCGTCCATACCAAGACGTGTCGCCGTTGTTATCCGTGCCAAAGGTGGACATACTGACAATTAGGTAGATAGTCATAATGTTCTCGCTGATGTGTGTGTAGATTTTAACTTGTATATTTTTTGTCTCGACTCGAATTTCATTAATGTGGTAGCTTGATGAAACAGTATTCCATCACATATTTTTATACTCATGCGAAAATGTTTTAGTTGAATAAGTATGACATTGACAAACGGGTGTACTTCAATAAAAAGTAAGGCCTGTATTTTAAAAAGAAGCATCAAAAGATAATGTATAAAATTAAAATTATTCTGTTAATAATATATGTTGTACTATTTGTATAATACTGTATGTGTTGTAGCCATATATAAAATTTCACTTCCACCGTTTGGAAATAAATATTCCATGTGTAGAATGCGTAAGTTTCAAGGTTATTATTATCAGGTTACACTATATCAGGTTACCTGTAATCAAGAAATAAATCCCTACTCATATTTCGAAAAGTTATAATAATAGAAAATGATATTTGTATCTATCTACATTAAAAGTACCTATTTCATTATGTATAGATGTCTTTCTTGTGTAATAAAAGAATCCCTGATACTACAGTTCACTTTCTCCTACAAATACGCTCTGTAAGAAGGGTAAATTGTGGTCAGTTCCTCAATTTCCCAATTGATTCGCGATACTGAATCAAAACCGAAAAATTTGTCATCACTAGGAATAGAATTCGACAGCATTCACGCTAAGAACAAATTTGTGTAACAAAAGAAGGTTTATTTCTAAATTTTCTTCGCATGTGGTAAAAAAAAATGATTACTATTTAGCATAAAAATTCTATAATAGTATTCAAAGTTGTTAAAGCGATACATATTATAATTATAATTATTAGTCCAAAATGCTACCTTAACTGGTTTACCTGTTTCCGTGAGGTTACAAAAGTGAAAGAGCGCTAGTGTATTCAATGTGAAAACCCAGCTGGTGTCGGCACGGAAACAATGAATTGATTTTAACGTCCCTTTCAGCAGCGAGGCTATATGAAACGAGACTACTGATTAACGTGGATTCCGAACCACATGAGCTCCCGCCGGGAATCGAATAAGGATCTCCCACGCTAAAGGCGGCAGGGAAACGAGCATTACCGGCAAGGGAGAACCGATGTGGTGGCTTCACATTTTAACTAGGTTACTAGTATCAAAGCCGCACCGAGATTCCCTGCTCCTTACAGGCTGTTGTTCCACGGATTCCCTATAATAATAATAATAATAATAATAATAATAATAATAATAATAATATTTCACACAGGAGATTGATCTAGAATCACAGCCGTCTGTTAATTTATATTTGTATAACCAATCACTAAATCTAAGACTTTGAAATACACGAGATGCAAGAGGCACCTCGTGCTTGCTAGGTTTGAAAGTAACCACAAAAACTTCCAATGAGACTGGACGTATATACTAAAAGCAATAGGTTCAGCAAAGAAAATAAAGACCGCCCACTCTTCCTGAGTGCCATAAATCTGTCCTCGAAAAAGGCGACAGGATCCGCAGATGCGTTATGGACAGAGTTTTAAAACCTGTTTTAAATGGCTAGCCCGAATTTCTCGCACGCTGCTAACACAAACAGGAAGAAAGAGAGATCGCACTGTTGCAAATCTTCACATGAAAAAAAGGGGGTAATGAATAACTTAATTGGAAGCTTTTAGTAAAATTATAAGCTCATATAACGAATCCTTTATTATTGACCTGACTCCATGCAAATTTTTGTAGGGATTTGTTCATTGCTTACTGAGAAAAATTCGAAAAAATTTCCAATGTTATTAGATAGGGGAAAACTCGACTTGACAAAGAGGTAGCAACAGCCTTAATTCTCTCTTGTTAATGTGAAGAATTATAATTCGATTTATAATTGATTAAAAGCAAAGGTTATTTATATTATAGGTATTTGTGTTGAGAATTTGTTGTCAAAGATTATGTTAAGAATAAGGTTCATTCTATTAAGCTATTTATCCGACGACTGTCTTTATGCGCTACTTTATATATTACCCGAATAAGATTCTTCTATATTCTGATGCCTTATGGATACAATGTATATTATGAAACGTCATCTAACGTAGTTATTATATAATGCGCCCTGGAGAGATCAAATATTATTTCCATAACATAACCGTTTTAATAATGATTGAAACTGCTAATCATTGTGACTTATGTTTTTAAAAGGTAATTTGTCTCTTACGATTTTTAGCTTCGCACCCTTCATTAATTATATTATTAAGCGACGACGTTTTTTTGTAATAAAAGATAAATGAGAATGGAATAAAAGATTTATTATAAATGTATTTATATATATGAAGCTTAATGAAGATATATATGAGGGGCGATCAAAATGTAAAGGACATAAGTAATGTAACATCATTATTGTAAACGGACCAGTGGTTCTTAAATATAAAAGCCAAGCTCGCTTGTAACTTTTATATTCAGTCCCATCGTCGGGCGACATTTTTATACAACGAGATACTTTGTATCGTTTAATAATTACCTGTACCTTGGGCAGAAAGTGCTCATACTCAAGCAATATACTTGATATAATGTTAATTTAAAATAACAAAAGAAGAATGTTTTTAATATATGTAAAGAAATATGCATTATTGTATAATTCGTTGCTATGTAGTTGTTTATGGATACCTAATCAACATGTATGTTTGCAAGACAGTTTGAGTGAAAATACGTTAAAAGAGTATCAACTAATAAACCATTTAATACCGATCATCGACTTGTAATTTCGATAGAAAAGGTGAGAATAATAGTGTATATAATTATTGAAGATATTTTTATGTGTAAACAATTACTACCACTCAAGATTTACTTATATCATTAGCCGAACCAGGTTGACGACTACCTTTGGTGAGTCGTTATAACTCTTTTCCTGAATGATGAACCGCTGTGTTTTTTAACACTCCTCAGAAGACTAGGGATGGAGAACAATCAACAAACCATTTTTTACAATACATCGCTTTTACTGAGAAGGCCTTGTTGAGATATCGGTAAAGTAGGAAAGGTTTCTTATTGAACTTATGACAGTGATGCTAACCAAGTTAAATAGAAGTTTCTTTGTGCCGGTCTAAATTTTCTTTCATTTCTTAAAATAATACCACGCTTCGAAATTTATTATTATTATTATTATTATTTAGCCCAACACGAACTTTGACTGTACGTTCATAAAATAAACCAATTTGTTATTCATCAAAGCATTTGGAGTTGTGTTTAATTCCTTTAATAATTTTGTTCAGTGCTTCTTCTTAACAAAAATGTTCATTAACTTAAGGTTAACATTAATTGAAATAATGATATGCGTATTGCCGACGCAGTAAGATATCATATACAGTACTACTATACTTGTGTCCTACTTTTCGATTGTTAGAATGTGGTCATCCTACGATGGGCACGAGTGAGTACGAGCGAGTATTCTTTGAAACTCGATTCGACTAAAAACAGACATCTTTGAACGCGATTCGAAAAATTTCCTCCAACTCGACTCGAATTCGGGTCGAGTCGAACCAAATCTGGTTTGTAGTTTCGAGTATTCTCTTCAAGTATCTTGCATAGACAATATAGGTTATCAATGATACTAGTACTACTAGTAGTACAACTTTTATTATTATTATTAATAATAATAAATAATAATTATAATTATAATTATAACAACACTGTGTTTAAACATGAAAGAAACGCGGTCTGTGTTTGAATACTAAAAAACTAGTTGATTGCTAACCTCGGTAGTCGTGAATTCTAGGAGTCAAGGATATTGTTCACGAGCTTGTGAATTTGGGTTGAGGGTTTAGGTTGAGTATTCGGGCTCGAGCCAAACATTGTTAAAAGTTATAGGGCACTGGCCAAATATCTTCAAAACTGTTCGGCCCGGGTTTACAATTGTAAACAACTTGAGCAGCTGGGCTCACAGCTCACTCACTATGGACCCGAACCGAGAAGTGAGCCGAGCCAACAGCTCACCGAACTGTGTCAGCAAGAGCCTTCGGCCCAGATGAGCCGAACCGAGCAGATGGTTCATCCAACCAAGCCAGCTCGAGCCGATGGTTCACCCCAAGCGAGCCGGCTAGAGCCATCGGCTCAGTTATTACTTCCCAACTGAGCTTCTTATTAAAAAAGTCTCTTGTGGTCTCGATATCGAGACGAGAAGACATGCGAGCATGTTTCCTCTAGTGAGCAACATTAAAAGTATTCCATATTACTACTTAGCTTACATTTCTCATGGCTTTCGCTTTCTAGTGTAATCAGGCCATGATTTCAAAACGAGTTAAAACGTAATAATAATAATAATAATAATAATAATAATAATAATAATAATAATAATAATAATAATAATAATAATAATAATAATAATAATAATAATAATAATAATAATAATAATAATAAATATAAGTATTCCATAGATATAGAAATGCTTTTGACCAAGCACACAAGAAATTATATTTTGTCCATTTAGCACTATCATTCTTTTGTCACTCACAATTATTAATATTCATATAGTAAATATCTTATAATTCTTATATTTTAAAATCAATTGACAGGTCTCTGATTGCTTTTATGAGAAATAAATATTTGGTTTTATAGATACTACGCAGTGGGGATGATCGTGCGTCGTTTCGGTCCTATGCCGTTTCGGTCCTGCGCCGTGTCGATCCTGTGCCGTGTCGATCCTGTGCCGTGTCGATCCTGTGCCGTTTCGTTCCTATGCCGTGTCGATCCTGTGCCGTTTCGGTCCTATGCCGTGTCGGCTCTATGCCGTTTCGATCGTACGTATTCTATGCATATAACTTGCACAGGCATAGAATCGACAGGAGTTTATAATTTGTAAGAGCAAAGATTAAACAGATAATAAAAATATTATTTTTTTAGGCACATGATTAAAAGTTAAATTATTTCAGAGCAGCGGCGTGAGAGCAAAACGGCACAGGATCGACACGGCATAGGATCGACACGGCATAGGACCGAAACGGCACAGGATCGACACGGCACAGAACCGAAACAGGTTTCTGAGCTGAATTGTCGGTCGTATGCCGTGTCGATCCTGTGCCGTGTCGATCCTGTGCCGCATCCCCGTAGAAAGTGACGTCAATTTAACTGAATCGTTCGCAAATCGACTAACGAGGAAGGTCCATAAACCGTGAGAGTTGAATTTTGATAAAAATTTGTGACAAGATCCAGTTCGAGTTGCAAAGTAACGTAGTAATAGTCACTCGATGCGCAAATGCTTCGTTGAGCTACTACACCGACGCCATCTTGAAATCCAGTAGGCAATGTCCAAGAATACCCTTTTGACACAAAAATGAAAAAAGCCTTTGATAGATCTGACTTCAGTATTCTAAACAAAAATAGATCATCTATATGTGGGAGTACTTCCAGTGCATGATCGCCATTTTGAAAGGCGCCATATTGAATCGCGGTTAAATATGATAAATGGTAAGGGTGTCATATGGGGTATCAAATAGCACTGGAATTTACTCCTGAATCCATTTCCGTAACCAAAGTTTACATATCTGTTTTCACTTCAGAGTTAGGAGCTCTCTCGCTCACAGGAACATATAAAAACTGTGTGAGTTAGACTTGTGTTATGAAATACAGTCGTGCGAGCACTTGCAGGGTTTTAACTAATGCAGTAGTTAATGCACTACAATAGCCACTATACCAATCAGATCTTGAGACTAGTGAGAGAAATCTTTAATTAAATTGAAATGCCTGTAGTGAAAAATGGAATAGCAGCATGCTACAAGTTATACCTATTTCAAATGCGATGGAAGAGACTGCTCGTCGATGAAACACATGCCTAATAGTACTGACGAACAGAGAATACCAAAGTGATTGTTCGGATAAATATTAGAAAAATGATATAAACTGGTGAATATTATATGAACGATCAAAATGGTTCGGATTCCACTATAAACAGTAGGTCCACGTCTTCTTTAGCGTAGCAGGCATACCAAACCAAAAATCTATTTTAGGCAATTTTACGTGGTCCGTTATAGTGTGTTAAGTTTTCTTCTCCAATCTTGAAACCTTAGGCAAAGACCATCATTATTGCAGAATATTTCGTTCTTTTCCAATACTCATACTTGACAACCTATAATTTACCGTGCATATTACGAAGTTAAAATACTTTAATGTATTTATTGCCAGTTTGTCTAAATACAATCGAATTATTGCTGACGCATTGAACAATTAAGGGGATTTAAATTATCAGTTCACAGCTAATTCTTAGAAGAAGATACACCTGGAAACTTAGAATTCAGTTCTCTTGTGTCTGTTCTGCTATTAGTGATAGGGGAATGCCTACACACCTGCTAAGAATAGGTGGCAATAAAGATTATTACAAGATTCAATACCAAGTTGCAATCCATAAAACAAGCCTCTTTCTTGCTTTTTCCTTCAATATTAAATAATTAAATATATGCAACTTTCCACCTTTAACGATAAAACACTTGCTTATAATAAGGGCAAGACTAGTTTTCATATCAAAACTGTGATAAATAACTAATTGTAGCAGGTGTTCACTTGTTCGGTGTACAAGTTATGTGGCAGAATTTTCATAATGAAAATGCATTCTGTTGTGTATCATCAATTTTGTGCGCCAGTCCTAAAGGACATGCTTGCATATGCATGGCAGAAATGTGGGTACGTCACGGGAGCAATAGTTGGTTAATTTACAAATGTTCTGCAGCAGTGTCGGATTTACGTATGAGTTAAACAAGCCATAGCTTAGGGCCCCATACTCATGGTGACCCAAAAAATTCAAGGAAAAAATTGAATGTACATTTTCAAAATATAAGAAAAACAATAAATGAAGTAACATCTACATATAGCAACAGTGCTTCGTTTGTGTAGGCCCCTATGATGTGAGTAATGGGGCCCCTTCTGCTAGTCTGCTTTGTAAAATATCACTGGTTTCTTCATTTCTGTATATAGGGTCCTACGTTCATCTGGACACATAAAGGGTCCCATTATCTTCAGTAGCTTAGGGCCCGACCAAACCTAAATCCAGCTCTGTTCTGGAGAATAGTAGAAAATAGTGTCTGTGGTCATGAAGATTGTGACGAAAGTGCATTTGTTAAGTGTTTGTACTGCTCCACGATACTGTGTGCTAATCACTTCGTTTTGGATCTCAATCATCAGAACTGAAGAGCAAAGGGTTAGTAGGTTAATACATGCTTATGTACATCAGTTTATATTATTTTTCTATTAATTTTTCTATTGATTTTCTAATAACTTCAAGATATATTCTTGTAAAGTCATATGTGCCGTTGCACCTAACTTATATTACAGCATTTAAATGCTATGCATAATCGCAACACACATAGACTCATATATATAGCACCCTTTGAAATAGGTATAATTTGTTACAGTGCTGCTATTCCATTTTTCACTACAGGAATTTCCATTTAATTAACGATTTCTCTCACTAGTCTCAAGATCTGATTGGTATAGTGGTTATTGTATATCAAGTGACTATTACTGCATTAGTCAAAATCCTGCAAGTGCTCGCACGACTGTATTTCATAACACAAGTCTAACTCACACAGTTTTTATATGTTCCTGTGAGCGAGAGAGCTCCTAACTCTGAAGTGAAAACAGATATGTAAACTTTGGTTACAGAAATGGATTCAGGAGTAAATTCCAGTGCTATTTGATACCCCATATGACTCCCTTACCATTTATCATATTTAACCGTGATTCAATATGGCGCCTTTCAAAATGGCGATCATGCTCTACCTTTGTTTACAATACTGAAGTCAGATCTATCAAAGGCTTTTCATTTTTGTGTCAAAAGGGTATTCTTGGACATTGCCTACTGGATTTCAAGATGGCGTCGGTGTAGTAGCTCAACGAAGCATTTGCGCATCGAGTGACTATTACTACGTTACTTTGCAACTCGAACTGGATCTTGCCACAAATTTTCATCAAAATTCAACTCTCGCGGTTTATGGACCTTCCTCGTAAGTGCAAACGCCCCATATCGGGGAAAAACCACTTTATATTGTTTAAAAACAGCGCACTTGTATTACCACACCTATCATGGTTGACATTTGTAACCTTACACATGTAAATATAAAATATTAGTTTTTTATATTATGCAGAAATGTTCTGCTATTGGAAATTAATATCTCGTACAGCCCTCTTTCATATGGACTCACTGCGGCTCATTAAGAGTCGTTTTGAAGCATGATTAGTGCCATACTAAAGTGTTCGAATATCATATGTTTCCTGCAGTAGTAAATACTTTAGGATAGTGCTCTCAACAGGTCGGGTCGGGTCGGGTTGAAGACCGACATGTAACCCGAATTGATTGACCCGAGTGACCCGACCCGTGATCCCACCAGATTGACCTGACCCGATTGACCCGACCCAAGCTGACCCAACCCGACCCGTTTGAGAGCACTATGGTAACGACACTGGGTGAACGCCAAAATGCACTTCCATTGGGAATTAAACCCGGACCACGTGTATGTACCGAAGTCTTACACGTTAACCACTAGCTAGATCAAGCGGGGGATTTGTATATGCACCTTAACGAATATTTGCCACTTTTGAGGTTTTGTTATTTTTTTTTATAACTGATACCAATGTCCGACGTGGGAGAACATTTTTTTCTTGCTTTAGATCTATGTGACGAAATTTTCCTTTAAGGTCAGTGTTCTCACCTGCTCGGAAGGCAATAGCGAGAGTCTCTTGGCTGAGACAAAAGGAATTTGTTTAACTACAATGATAAGGGTTGAGGAAACGAGAGAACACCTGTGATTTTTTCCAACCCTTCAACTTTCATTCCAAAATAGGTTCTTATGATTCCGGGACCTGCGCCACTTTCATTTTTCTTTCTCGGTAATTAAAACGTATTTTACAGTATATATAGTTGCAAGGAAGAAGATACATAATATGAATTTTGTAATTTAAAATTTAAAAATACAGTATGATAATTAATTATAAAGTACTAATTTTATTTCATCACTTTCAGCCCAACAAATGAAATTCAAACAATTCGCACCCTGGGTCTTGGTCATCAATACTGCGTCTTATTCTTTGTCTTGCACAGTCAAGTCTTGGTCCTGTATTTCGTATCTTGGTGGTCTTTCACAAGAGCCAAGAATGCTCGCCTCATCGGTACAAATGAAGACCAAGTGTGATTTTGATTATGGTCTTTCATACTATACGGAAAGCAAGAAAATATGCTAATCGCTACTTGGTGATCACCAAAACAAGGCCAAGAGCAAGATTACTATCCACTTCGTCTTGCATATCGAATCTTTATCTTGTTCTTGTATCGATGTTCTTGGACTTGGTGAAATAAAATGAAATATTCAGTTTAAGATCCCTCGATTCTGCACCGAGGCTAAGGGATATGGTGACCATGAGAAATAAATGAAATGGTGGAATGAAAAAAGTGGGAGGAAACAGGAGAACCCCAAGAAAACCCACTACACGGCGTTTCTCCACCACAAAGCTCACTTAGCACAAGCTGGGATCGAACCATAGACACCATGCACCAGAGATAAATTCTCTACCACTGAACCACCGCGGCCCTGCTTGGGTTTCGTCGTTCATATCCAATCTTTCTTTTGGCCTTGCTTAAACAACTTCTAGTTTTGTTCTAAATCCAGACTCCATATTGGCGCAGATATTAATATTACAGTAGATTGGTAAAATCAATCTTTCACATTTAAAAATTAAAGTACACACAAGTACAAAAATAAGCATTTACCATAAAAACACTAGCTGCAAGTGTTCAAAGTAGATTTATGGTTTCTATAAAATCAATTGAAAATTGCTATTTTTAATTAGTCAGCTAGTGAAAAACAGTAGCTTTCGACTCCAGCCGAGTTTAAGCTCAACCTAAACTCAGTTGCCCAAAATGAACTGACCCGACCGACCCGAGCTGACCCGATTGACCACACCCGACAACCCGACCCGAGCTGACCCGACCCAAGTAGCCTGACCCGACCCGACTCGTTTGAGAGCACTACTTTAGGATTACCTAGTCATACTTCAAAACGACTCTGCATAAGGCGGACTCGTTTTAACTGTAGAATAACAATTTCCATGCAACTTACTTTAAGTTTAATGTCCTGCACTATGCCCTTAGGCTAAGGGAGACGGATTATTAAGGCCCTCAATGATTATGACAAAATGGCGGAATAAAAATGGTGAAGAACACGGAAGTAACCGGACATGATGTTGTGCACCCCAAACTTACTTGGCCAGGGTTCGAAACAGGGACCCCACCCTTTAGAGGTAGGCGCTCTGCCACTCGGCCTCCGTGTATCTGTAAATCTTAAAGAAAATTATCTGTTTCGTGGGTAGGACAACAGAGAACGCAAATTTTGTGTTGAGTCGACGCAAATCTTTACGGAACTTTTGTAAAAGGTTTTCTCGTAATTACCGTCGCAGAGGTTGTTTTATTTTTGGAAGAAGAAGAAGAGGAAGAATACGATAAGGAGGTACATTCCGCCGTATATGATTAGAAATTAGTGCATTAATTTGGTAAATATTATGTATTGATTTAATTTTAAGAATGCCACAAGAAGTATTTGTTCTAAGATAAGATTCAAATATAGAATCTGGAGTAATAGTATACATGAGAACCCCCTGTCTTCCGTGCACGAGGATACTTCATATTATATATTTATACGTTACCAAATTAAATCACTGCGCTGTCTTCATTATATGTGCTTAACATTCTATTTTTACTTTCTAGAATAAATTTTGTTGATTTCGATTCGAAAAATGTTAAATATTTTTAAATTTATATCGTGATGCAGACCAAAATCCTTGTTGCATATAAGGTAATGCGCTATAGCATATAAAGTACAAGGGCAAATAGGTACGTTCTTTTTTATTTTCGTGTCAGTGGATAAGTAAATGAAAGTGGGTTTGTTACCCCCTTTCTAAGTTCGTAGATACTCAATGAGTAATCCGTAAAAGTATGAGCGTCCAGCTCCTTCTGGAACTCAGACGGTCTTACGTATACTATATCCGTCGGGGATCATATGTAAATTAATGAGATATTTATTTTCTTCTTAAGGAAATGTGCATATGTTATCTTTAAATATTGTTTGTGTTGGGATCATTTTCATTTCATCCCGCAGATATCCTTGAGCGGAATATATATATATAAGAGTTAGGCCTCCATTTTCCAACCTACAAAAATGCAATTAAAACATTAAAAATCGTTAGGTTAGGATAGGTTAGTTTAAGTTAGATTCGGTTAGATTACCGGGTAAGACTTCAGTTAGTCTAGAACAGTGACCGGAACAGGTTCTCATATAAGCTTCAAGAATCACTTAAATTCAGTAATCCATTTTTCTTATGATGGTTTAATAGATTTTCTTCATTATTCGTATATAATTCTGTAAAACTCAATGCAGAAATATATTCAACGCACCGATTCCCCATCCTATCGTTTACCATGCTGTTTAGTTATCGAAACCTCCCGCGTCTTGCAAATAGTACCTACTTGTAGATTTCTTTTCTCGTATTAAACGTAACTTTACTGCCAAACCTTGACACTTAAACGTCACATAAGAACTCCAAATCATCATTTGTTACCCTATTTCTCCTGTAAATTTTCCTTTTTTTTCTTTTTTTTAAAATAAAAAACGGAGGGGCAACTCTAAACTTAACCCTTTTTTTGTAAAAATGACAGCGCAAAACACCCTAACCGACTTGTGCTAGGTAGACATTCTTAGTAAGAATTGTTTCAACATGCGTAATTGCAACCATGAATGCAACTCTTATTCTAAGAAACAATTTCAAAGATACTACAAATTAATTTTGTGATGAAATAATTGCAAAGCTATAATAAAGTAAAAGTACTAGGGTAGAATGTTCCAACTTCCTCAGATCATCAGTTTGTGTGTAATATCAATATGTACACAATTATTTGGGCATGCGTCACGGTAATAACAGTCCACAACGTCGTAGGGTTTTATTCAAAGAAGAAGAGTGAAAGAACAATACTTTTTATGTGTTACATGCTCTTCGTAATCTGCGTCCAAGTTTCTGAAAGGAACTGATTTAAATAGTAACTAATGTAGCTGTATTTTATGTTTCCAAGTGTAAGGCTACTGGTGTATGGATATTTTTGGAACTGGCGGGCCAGAATATTTTGCTTAAATTTCGTGCTTTCTTGCTATATTTTGTGTATTTTTTGATGGTTTTAGGTAGGTTAGGTTCGGTTAGGTTAGGATGTTTGGATTTGGGGGGGGGGCAGAATTCTTTGCTTAAAATTCGTACTTTCTTCCTATATTTTTTTTGTGTTTTTGATGGTTTAGGCTAGGTTAGGTTAGTTTAGGTTATGTCATGTTATGTTAGTACATAGTAACTACAATTAAGTAACATCAACTCATTTCTTCTGTAAATATGGTGATTTTACCTGATTTTGCCCCCCCAGTTCCAAGATTATCCCCTGCCGTAAAATCATTGCAATTCTTTATGACACTTGAAATAAGAAAGTTCGTATGGAAGAGGTCTTTATGAATGCCGTTCTTTCTAGCTTTGGAATCCTGGCGGGAGCTCAGGTGGTCTGGATTCCACGTTAATCAGTAGGTCTTATATAGCCTCGCTGCTGAACGGGACGTTAAACTTAAAACTCAACTCATCTCTAGCTTTGGAACTTCTTTGTCCTAATTAAAATCTCACTAAAGCAGATCTGTTTTAATAAGTATTACTGATTTCCTTTGGCCAAGTTTTAGTTTTATTTAAAAAATAAATTCTGTATTAGATATTCTGACGGCGTTGCATTTCGGCACATTATACAAATACTGTATTTTCATTCTATAAGTCAGTGTTATTAGTGTCAAACTATTATCATGGATCTAGGAACTCGTATCATTGAAAAAAAAAAGAAAGAAAAAGCACGAGTGTATCAGATTTAGTTTATTTTTCTAAAATGACAAACTACATACAAAATTATTAAACCGGTATTTTTCCTTTTTGCTGAAAAAAAATTCTCATTCGATATGCAGCCTTCCAAAATGGCTGCCCTCCTCTCGGATTGCTTGGAAAACTGAGAAACATGTCAAATTAAAAAGTTTATTGTAGAGAAACGAGTGTACTTAGTAGTACAATCGCAATAGTAGGATGAATATAAAGTAGTGTGTTTCGGTGGAAGGGCAAGATTCGTCTGTTGGTCCAATGGGAATCGCGCAATGTTGCCAACTTTGGGGAAAATTTTGCTAACTCCAAACATTTTTATTTCTACCCTCACGAGCCATATCAACGCTCTCCTTCTAGCATCGAAATCTACTCGATAAGGTCTCTTGAAAATGTAAAGGACTCACGTTTCTGATTATTACATCCTACGTTATACTATGATAAAAAGCTGAAAATTTCATTAAGACACCATGTTTGGCCACCATTTTCTGAAAAAACCCACCTTTTAAAAATTGAATTTCTTACAACAATTGGAGAAGAACCTATGTATTTAACATCTGTTAACCGTTCATGCGGCTGCAGCCCCTAAGACTCTGGCTAGTTGAGAAAGCGTTTACAATGCGTTACCCCACATAGCGAACGCGACCTAAGTGGCTACTCGGTAATTTTACTTTCACCAGAGTTGTAAATCATACTATTTGCCAGTCAGGGTTTCCAGGTCTTTTAATTTCCCTCGCCAGAAGTGTAGAATGAGAATGACCTGGTACAGTTGGTTTATTATGAGTTGACATGAAGGTTATCGAAGAAGTATTGGTTTTAGCTGCAGTTTCTTATATAAAGTATAATTTCCTTACTCTATGATCGTTAAAAAAAAAAAAAAAAAAAAAAAAAGGCATGTAATTTGTAACTAAAACAACAAAAATAAATGTCAGCCCCAAACACCACTCAAAAAAGAATGAAAAAAAACAAAAAAACATTTATATTTCCAAAGATGTTTGAACAATGAAATCACAGCATCAAATATCAGACATTCGTCAAGTGGATAAATATAACATTACAAATATTACAGAATGCACTTCATCATCTTCGTTTTGCAAAGCGGTTTGAGTTACGTTGACCCAATTTAGCTCGATCATAGCGATCATTGTGGTTTCCTAATTAACTGCATACAAGGCCCATTGTGTATGTCAATTTGACACCGAACAATTTGCACCAAATTTACTTAAAGCGGAAATTTGCCACCTCCATTCTGGGTAATTTGCCGAACTTAGGTAATTTTGTCATGGTAATTTCGTCACTGGTACTTTTGTCACCAAACTATTAGCATGTAGGTAATTTCATTACCGGAAATGTTTACACAGTAATTTCTTCATCGGTAAATTTATCACCATAGTATTTACATATAGGAAACTTTGTCATAGTTATTTTTCCCCTTTGTTGAACTAAGTACAGACAAAGTAAACGACCAAAACAACTTACTTTATCTTAATCAAACTTGGAAAACAATTCAGTTGGTGTTAGATTGTTGCTTTTTCAATTTATTCCTACATCCATATTAATCTGTGTATCTGTATAAAAAGGATGTGTATGTATGTTAGGAATGGTATAAAGACGAGATGAAACCCAATACACTCTCGGTCTCGTCTCGAGTCAAAAAACATCGTATCAGTCTCAGTGTTGTTTCGATCAATATATGGAGCTCCTTCGTGACTAAACCGTTAGCGTATGTGCCTTTGGCGTGATAGACCTGGATACAATTCTAGGCAGGAGGTTATGTGGTTAGGATCCCACGTTGAGCTGTAGTTCACGTCTGATGTAGCCTCGCTAATATAGTCGAAAGAGACGGAGCAAGAGGCATTTTGTTTAAGATATCCTCTGTATCGAAAACAAATATTAGACCTCAATCAATAAATTCCAACACTTACATTACTTTATACTTTACTAGTTATGCACGTGCCTTTGGAGCATGGGATTCCGGATTCGAATCCTGGTGGGAGATCATTGAAAAGTTTCAACGCATAAAGATAGTTTAGATTCCACCTTAAACTGTAGATTCACATTTTGTATAGCTTCGGTGTTGATAGGGCCGCTAAATTCAAAGCCACCAAGTATAAAATTTACATCTTGATATTTTTAACCCCAATTCTCTGGTTTAATCTGATAGTTTCCCTCTTCCCATGATCTTGCCTTATTCTGAAATTCCTACTCTCTTCCAATTTTAGCATCTTATTCTCAGTTTCAGAACAATGTTGATACAATATGAGCAGTTGCAGTTAATAATAATAATAATAATAATAATAATAATAATAATAATAATATAAAATAAAATAAAATAAAATAAACATCTTTCGCAGGAATATTTCTAAGCTGCATAGAAAGAAATGTCAGGAAACTGAAACATTGTGTTTGTTTTACAAAACTAAGTTTCGAAATAATTTGGCAACGTTTTTTTTTCGGTCATTTCAAAGGCTGGAAAGATAATAAGATATAGTGAATCCCAATTCAAAATTATGGTCTTTGCTGTTTAAAACATTTTTGATATACCTAAGTACCAAACTATTAGAGGTGGCATTTTCCGCCTTTCTCCTGTGCACACGTCTATGACTTAGACCATCTAAGGGCAATTGTTCCACCGTCTAACATATCCACCCCCATAAAATGTCGCATAACCGGCCCTGGCCCTGTCGGGTTGCGCCGCAAGGTTTGGTATATATTATGTATATTGGAAGTTGGCACAACTTTAACAAAGTATTATTATTACTATATTATTATTATTATTATTATTCATAGTGAACATACAATTTGGCTCGATGTAGCTCTACTTAACAGTATTAAATGAAATAAAATAAGAATATTCTTACTTTCTTCATTCTGAGAATTCCGTTCCATTCGCTCCCAGTCTGGAACAAATATCTCAGCCATTTCTCTCCACATTTTTATTTTTAAATCACGATTCATGTAGTTCGGATCTCTTAAATCATAAGGCACGGCCTATTTTGTATTTCGATTATAAACGCCTCTGTGTTAAACACACTAACCATGATTAGAAATGTATACAGCACACGCTTTCAAACACAACTGAAAATTTCTCTTTGTGATTACACTTGTGGTTATCTGCTTCGGGGTGGAGTTCGAGCTTCGGAGATAAGAGCTCAAATTCAAGTTATATCGTTGTTTCATCTTTTGCCTAAAGCCAAATATTTTGCTTATGGATTACCATGGCACCAGTTAACTGTCAATCAAGTGTATCACGAGAAGTGTATTTTTCGGAATTTCCTTGTATTTTTGTGAATTTTCTTTTGTTGTATACACACACACTTCATAATAGCAGAGTTCCAATCTCTGCACAAAGCGTCTTCCAAGCAGCCGTTTCTTGCTACAATCCCCTTGCCTGGCAACACGTCTTTCCTTTTTTCCCTTCCTTTTGACATCTTTTAAACAGCAGGCGGTCTATTGTTCCGACCCGCACCAAATACGCTCGAGCCGACGTTTTCTCAGCGATTTTATTGCTTTCGCGTTTATGTTTAGCCACCCAGATTTAAATACATGGTCAGCGTATTCCAAGCATATGCGCATGAGCAATAAATACGCTTTGCGATCGCTTCAAATAGCTGAAGTCTAACGGTCTCAATTAATTACTGAAGTTTCGATTTTCGTTCTTGGAATACAAATATTTCCTATGGGCATTTAGGTCCTAAACACAAGGCGATTTGAAAAGCAGTATGAATATTTTGAGATGAATCCTGACATCAAGTAGAAAAGTTTCTGTAAACATGAGCCGAATTCCGCTTCGTTTTCGAGTTACAGGGTTTCCAACTCGGGACCCAAAATCGGCTCGCGACAATGGAAAATAAAATATGTATTTCGCGTTAAATCAGAAACTATGCGCGTAAGGGCGATACAATTCGGTTGGCAGTGTTGCCAAATTGGTAGAGCTTTTATTAGTTTCCAAATGACACTACGTGTTTTTTATTTTATATTTGGTATTCATTAATGATTGTAAACATCGCATGAAGCACAATTTTCCCCACGTCACCACAGTTTTCGAAAACTTACACGTATTCCATTAAAAGATTTTATCTCGTGCATTAATGATAGTTTGAAACGCTGAGTGTGAATTTCACTTTTGTTTACCATCATTAGGAAAACCAAAATGTCGAATAAAATCTACGTCTGTGTAATTTTTCATAATAATAATAATACTTTTTATTATTGCAGAACCTCTCGTAACTCTACGCATTAAGTTCGAACTTGTTCATAAAGTTCTGCTACAGTATTTTCTGGAGCCATGGACAGTGTTACGCATCAATTGACCAAGCGCCAAAACATAGTTCTGAGATATTGAAGAAAACAGAAACATGTTACCATTACGATTTCAAATAGTAGGATTTCAAACAATTTTTCTTTTTTACATTATTTATAGTATCTCCTATTCACTAATGGTAAAAATCTCGTAAATCGAAAAATGGCGCTTTCAATTAATGCATAACAATAGAGAAGTTCTATTACAGTAAGGAACGTAGTAAAAGTGTTGATTATGCAAAAAGGCATAGGAGGATTGTGTACAGAAAGAATTCTCGACAAAAAATTTATCTTGGATTGCGTACAGCGTGTCAGCCCAAATGTACAGTCCGCAGCAAAAAACCTGCAACATGAGCATGTAAGTTTATTGTGAAACGACGAAGTCTTTTGCTCCAAAATAAGTGTGCAGGGGAGGACGCCGATGTTTTCTTCTGGTGAGATTCGTGCCTGGGCTGTTAGGCTAATTTTTCAATAAACTTACATACTCATGTTGCAGGTTTATTTGCTGCGGACTGTACCATTAGGGGATGATGGTTATTTGTGTCGTGTACACAAGGCGATTGAAAGGCAGTATGAAAAATTTCGAGGGGTGAATCCTTTACCGTAGTTTAGGTTTCACCGATAACGGCCGTTTTAATGGCGACACATTCATGTTTAGTACGTTAACTGTCTGGTTAAGGATTTCCAAATCTGCATTCAGAGGAAATATTCTTCATCTTGCTTGTGCATAATTTCATCTTTACACTTTCTTCCGTGGTCACCAATATCACACACATATTCACGTTGTTCACGGTGAATATTCAAAGCACCCTTTACACAAATAATCTTCCTCTCGTAATACTACGTTTTGGCAGACACGCTATACGCAATACATATATTTTACCGCAAGATAAATTTTTTGTCGAGAATTCTTTCTGTACACAATTCTCTTATGCCTTCTAGTATAATCAACACATTTAATATAGTCCTTACTGTAATAGGACTTCTCCATTGTTATTCACACAAACACTGTAATAAGTGCATTACAATTTTCATGATTACAGAGAACAGTAGGACTATATTCACGACACCGAATCACGTAATCGTGGTTGCAGCAGAACTTCTTGAACACTTACAACTTGTACAGCAGATATCACTTCGCTTCTTCAACAAGTTTGAACTTAATGCGTAGGGGTCATCAGAGGCGTAGCTAGAGATTTCAGCGCCCGGGGCGAAGTAGAATTCGGCGTCCCCTATATTTACAGTACCAAACTATTGCCGCCCTTATTTTAATATAAGAAAAACAGCTTTAGTTGTTATACTGAATTTTTATCAAGCTGCCTGGATAGATCATTGCAACGCCCAAAAACGATCATTATGTATTCTTTTACAAATAAGAACAGTTTTCAAGAGACTTTTTTGAACTAAGACTACCTTTGGTTGTTTACAAATCCACTGGGAGACCAGTTATGAAAATTTACAATGTTCCATACTATCGACAAGAAGTGGAATGTCAATACATTAGAAACTATGTGCTTTTAAAATGTTCAAAATATGTGACAGCATTAATTTCTAGTAATAATTAGAGTCTGCGTAATGTAAGTCTGCGAAAGGGAAAGAAAGTCTGCGTAATGTAAGTAATGACAACGGCGTTACAATCGTGACCTTAGCAATCATCAAAAACCTTATCATGAAGATTACAAAATTCCCATATTGCGATGTTCATAAATACACATGGACGTCGTAAAATGGAAGAATACACAATCAAATTCATCACATTTTAGTTAGTAGAAAAGACAGTCTAACATAGTTTGTCGTTCAGAAGGACCTGACTTTAGCATTGATCACTATCTGGTAGCAGCTATAAAAAGAGAGAGATTATCGTTGAATAAAGGAGATATTCAAAATTTAAAAACGATTAGGTTTAGTTTAAAGAAATTAAAGGAGAACCAGGCTAGAGAGGAATACCAGATTGAAGTGTCGAATGGATTCTCAGTTTTAGAAGGTTTTGAGAGCAGTAGTGTTGAGGATACTTGGGTTCAAATTAAGGATAGCAGTTAAATTTCAGCAAGAGAAAAAATGGGACACGCGGAAATACGTAGGAACAAACATGGTTAGACCAGGAATATATTAAACTAGCGGAGAAGGAAAAACAGGCGAAACTGCGTTGGGTACAAAATTCGAACGATATAACTACACAAAATTTCGTTAACATCAGATGGGAAACTTCCAAAATGTATAGAATAAAGAAAGGCAATTTTTTGAAGGCTAAAATTAATGAACTTGAAGATAATAATAAAAAGAATCGAGACATGTATAAGGGCATCATCGAATTTAAGAGAGGGTATCATACTCACGCGTATAATTTAAAGAGAGATGACGAAACAATTCTCACTAATACAGACGGCATCTTGAATAAATGAAAATATTTCTTTGATGATATGCTCAACACGCAGCCAGTGTTGGTGGGGAAAGGGAAATGTACACAGCAGAACCATTGCTATAAAGAAATTAAAGCAGATTGTAATGATTCTTTTCTGTCGACATCCTATAAAATCCTCTCAAACATTTTATTAACAAGACTGATCCCATACGCAAATGAAATTATTGGAGATTATCAGTGCAAATTTAGGCAAAATCGATCAAATATTTACCATTTGACAAATACTCTAAAGGAAATGGGAATACAATACCCCGGTACATCAATAATTTATTGATTTTAGAAAGTCTTATAAATCTTTCAGGAAAGAAATATTGTACATTTTTGCAGAATTTGGAATATCGAAAAAGCTAGAGTAATTAAAATATGTATAAATGAATCCTAAAGGTAAAGTTCGAGTAGGAAAATTCTTGTTCACGAGCTTCAATGTCGAGAACAGCAAGAAACAAGATGTGGTGTTGACATTATTATTCAGCTTTACTCTGGAGTATGCTAAGAAAAATCAAAGATAGCAACTAGGGCCTAGAGCTAAATGGTATTCACAAGGTTATGACGTATGCTGATGATGTGAATCTTATAGGCGATGATAGGAGAACAATAGAAAGAAAGGCAGATGGCTTTATTAAACGTTTGCAGGTTAGGAAGTAAATGCAGAACAAACTAAATACATGGAAGTTCGCTGGGATCGTAATAGTGCAAATTATGGATGCGTCAAAGTAGCAAATAATACTTTCGATAAAATGGATACTTCCAAGTATCTAGGAGCACAATCAAATCCACGAAGAAATTAAATGCCGACTGAGAGCAGGAAATTCGTGTTATTATTCAGTTCAAAATCTTTTATCGTCACGAATGATGTCGAGGAATTTGAAGCTTAAAATATATAAAACAATAATCATGCCTGTTGCTGTGTACGGTTACGAAACATGTTCACTTACTTTAAGAGAAAAATACAGACTGAAAGTATTTGAGAATAAAATCCTAAGACGAATATTCGGAACCAAAAGGAACGGGAATGTGCAATGGCGGAAACTTCATAACGAGGAATTGCATAATTTATAGTATTTACCAAACATTGTTAGTCATCAAATCTAGGAGGTTCAGGGGGCAGGTCATGTAGCGAGAATGGAAGAAAGTAGAAACGGTTTCAAAGTTTTGACTGGAAATCCGATAGGAAAACGTCCGTTAGGAAGGCCTGGATCCAGATGGAAGGACAATATTAAGATGGATCTTGCGAAAATGGTAATACAATGTAGAAACTGGATCCAGTTGGGTAAGAATAGAAGTCATTGTAGAGTCTTTATAAACGCGGCATTGAACTTCCGGGTTCCATAGGCCATAGAGATAGTTAATTCTTTTACGGTAAAAAGAATATTTTGTGAAGTATAATGAAATTTCAAAAGGAATCTTCTTTGTGAATTTCGATAGAGGTTAATATGTTTAATGTTTGTATTAAAAATCTAAAATATAGTTTGGCTACTACATATGTTTGAAACTATAATAATTACTTAATTCCTTAATGAATGAAAGTTGTGAATTTAAGATTACTTCTTATTAATTAATATATTTGCTATTTTTAGCCCGCCTTTTTTTTATTTATTTGCTACTTGTTATTTATAGAAGTAACAAGTAAGGTTGAAAGAGAGGTTTAAGCGGGAATTTTGCTTTTTTTTTTTTTTTTTTTTTTAGCTTTTTAGGGGTATGTTAAAGTATTAAAAAAAGAAGAAGAAGCAAAGATTCATAGATTACGGGAGGAATACGTCCTCCTTTGTTCCTTTTCTAGCCTACCAAGGAAAAATTATAAACATAACTAAGGTCGGCAAAAGAGAGTTAGCTTAAAATAAAAACCTGAAATTACCCTGGAATAACTCTTTATTGACTAGTTAAAACAAATATTTGTACCGTGATGTTACTCGCTTTGTAACCGCAAGCTCAATATAGTTTCAAGCCTTGCGCCAATTGGTCAGCTTTTTACACAGTTTCCCCCTTCTTCCCTGTAAAAGAAAAAAATAGAAAGCGAAGATTTTTAGGAAAGTCAAGTCCAGAGCTCTTTTGTAACTTTTTAAAACTGCTAAATTAAAAAAATGTTAGAGGCATAATAAGACTTTATTTATACAAAAGTCAGAACAGTTTTAAAATATATAAAAGCTAAGCAAAAAATTAGCACTATATACATAAGTATATTGGCCAAGGATTTCTTATACTACTAAACAATATTAATATTATATTAAATACTAATTTAATTACTTAAAAAAAATATACAAATGAAACAGCTATACACCAAAGGTGCTATAGCATATTAAAAGTACACTAACACACGTTCACACACGCAAGTTGTATAAAACAAAACCCAGTAGACACGTATGCACAGAAAGAAATATCCTGGCAATACAAGTAGTTGATGAAGAAATGATCCCAATAAATTCCTTCAAATTGGAAGCATTTTATATGTCAATAGAACAAAGAAAAATCACTCGTAGTTATCAGTCGTTGAAAAAGACGAAATTCGATGGGTTAAGTTCTGACCTCTTAAGCCCCTATTCTAACTTCCAAGTTTGAAAATGTTATTATTACTCTTGTTTATGTTCATTTTGAATATTCCTGAGCAAAAAGCAGCTTGCGTGTGTCTCTACACTGCTCTCATATTCATACCTTCATTCTTACCATCGTGATTAATCAGATTGGATAGAAAAGCGTGATTAACTAAGGAAATTCATCACCATCACGGCGCCGAACACGTATTTCAGACTTTGATCGTTTCCGATTTTGAAATCGCTCCTGCGTACTCTATAAGTCATTACTTGGCATTTTGTATATCACATTGCCATTAACTAATTAAAGTAATAAGTATAAATTTGTTGTGACTCTTATTAAAACGTGTGAATTGCGAGCAAGAAAATTTTTAACAAATGTATTTCTTTGCAAACCGACAACAATGTTGATTTAATGTGGCGCCAATACTTATACGGGGCGCCGCGTTGTTTGCTCTTTTCCAACGCTTTTTCTTTCTTCTTGCCTCTTCGGCGTCCCCTTGCTATTAGCAAACAAGTAAAAATTTGATGTGATTTACTGGAACATGTAAATTGCTACCGGAGCGAGCAAGAGCACTTTTAACAAATTTATTTCTTTGCATACCGATAACAATATTGATTTGATAGGGCGCCAACACTCATGTGGGGCGCCGCGTCGTTTGCTCTTTTCCGATACTTTTTTTCTTCTTGCTCGTTCGGTGCCCCTTGCTATCAGCGCTCGAGACAACCGCCCCGCTCGCCCCCCCTTCCTTAGCTACGTCTCTGGGGGTCATTCCACGTCAGTTCAACCAAAGCTTTTAACCCACTATCTCAGATTTGGATGAAATTTGGTAGTGTTATAAAACATTTTATGCTGATTACAAATGTGTAAAAGAAAATCCATTTTTAACAGTCTCCAGACGATATTTCCCTGTTTTGGAAGAACACTAAAACAATCATATTTCGGTTTCTATTAATGCCAGAAACATGATTCTTTCTTTATTCAGATTGTCTTTTATTTTGTCATTTATTCCCTTCCCATGTATTTTATAATGCGTTACTATTAGATTCTTGTCTTTTTCACAATAAACCATTCATTTGCACGAAAAAACGTTTCGTCTTATTAGTCTTCCAAACTATGCTATGTATAAGTGTCGGAAGTCATATAGAACGGTTATATCTGTTTGTCTGTCGACATGTATCAGAGTGAAAACGATAAGAGATACCGAGAAGCGGTTTTTGCAATCGATTCAGCGTCCCAAAAACAAGCAAGCTCCATCTCCTCTGCTAACCCTTTATTCAAACCACAACCATTCCCAGTTTCAAGATTGATCCCCATAGAAGTAAACGGTAATGAATAGTGACAAGTGTTTTTGTTTAATCCATTCAGTCTCAAGAAAACATCCTATCCACCTGCTACAATCTACAGAAATCGGAAGTAGTTACAATTTATTAGTATCTCTGATTTCAATATTGATTTATAAGACATCGAGACGTGGGTACTTGCAATCGATTCAGCATACAGTTATAGATGTACTACTTCAAGTCAAAGTATTGCATTCGCATAGTTTGGAAGTCTACCATAGTTTCACACTGTAACATGAAACTCACTTCCTGTTGCTCATTATTGGTGTCAGACTTCCAATATTAGGTACAATACACAACTGATAAATTTTACTGAGCAATATTCAATCATGGTAGGTAATTTATAATCTACCATGACTTTCGCCGCAAGGCATGTGGCAGGGAATATTGCAACTCTTCAGAGGGAACTCAGCTGCGAAATTATATTACTCCCTAGTAGACAGTTGCTGTTTTGATCGGACGTTTTAGTAGTCTATGTTTCGTTCCTAAACTGTATGCATGACAGACAAATAGACGCCTCCCCAATAAACTAAACTTTAAACCTAATATCACATTATGTGATCGTCACACTTTCCGGCTTTTTTCCCGGGGGGAAGGGAGGATGGTCTGTATCCAGCATTTCATATATGTACCTTATTTGAAATCTGTGATACAGTAATGACAAGTGGATAACCCAATACACATAAATCTTTAAATTTTCACTTTTAACTGCGGACTTCAATTGCACCTTTGTCACTAACAATTAAAAGTTTTAATTCCCTGGTTACTAATTAACAATTGACGTAAATATAATTGCAAATTTTACGATTGAATTCAATCTCAGTTAATATTAATTCCAAAGGACAAACTGAAATTACTTGCAATTAGTTTTCAGAGCAGTTACTTTTATTTGATTGATTAACTGCAATTGATTTTAATTTACTGATGGGGCCCGCGGTGGCTTAGTGGTAGAGCGTTCACCTCTGGTGCTTGGGGTCCCGGGTTCGATCCCAGCCCCCGCCAAGTGAACTTTATGGTTGACAAACACCGTGTGCATGGGTTTCCTCGGGGTTCTCCCGTTTCCTCCCACCTTCTTCATTTCATTCATTACTCAGCCTCATCGTCTCCTTTAGCCTAACCGGCATAAACGTGGGACGTAAAACTCACAGATTTCCTTTCATATTAATTTACTGATGTCAACACTGCTGCTGGTCAGTATAAGCTACCTTTGATTACAACTGCATATGAGTGAACCACCATTTTTAACGTTGTTGTTTATTAACAACATACTGTTCTTCAGCTACGTAAATAATTTCTTTAAACATTATTCTTACTTTACGAACTACCAGAGTTTATCTGTAAATTTTCAGAAGTATTCCTTGTATTTTTAATCTGCTCCTTAAATTTACTTTAACATTTTACTATTGTTTGGATTCACGTTATCAAATCTTTACTTTGCCGTACCGATTAGCAGCTACAACTGGAAACGTTATATGTTCAAAGTGGTTATCTGAATACATTTCTTACCGTTCTACAGTTGGAACGTTCCTTGTAAGCACAACACACCTCTGATTCTAAAACTAGACTTAGAAATTACTTTTCTTAAGCATCCGCTGTAGAAAACAAAAGCGAGCATGTGATAATTCTCCCCTAGTGGAGATGGCGTGTCTTTACACAAAAGTCTTTAGCCTTTAGGATCATTTTTAACATGTATCTCAAATAGGCTCACTTCTGACTTGTGTACTTTTCTATCAATCAAGCTATAACAAAGCATTGATATACATAAATATCCATGTTCATGCCAGTCAGATCAGATGGAAATGTTACATTCACAATTTAAAAATTCAGCAAGGGGAATACAACTTACTACATCCTCTTCAGCCTTCCTACTTACTGCAGCCCTTACGCCTGAGGCCACATGTAATTTGTTAGTCGAAAAAACTATAAAAAAAAATCTTATCACGTCTGGCTTTAGTCTCAGCACATTCAGTTTTTTTTTTTTTTTTTTATGTCCTTCGTGCATCGTTCTCCATGCCAAGACATCTATTTTATTTTATTTTATTTATTTATTTATTTATTTTTACGCTGTTCTCCTTGGCGTGAGGTTGGTTTATTAGACAAGTTTGACACCGTTCTGAAAACTGAACTGGAATCGTTACGCAACTGAAACTTAAATAGTAACGCATGGATAAAGACGTCCCTTCAAGTTGATTCTGGAGGTCTTGGTATTCGTCGGGCTGTCGATTTGGCGTATCCTACATTTTTAGCGTCGTTCTGTGGATCACGGGATACCATTGAGATACTCCTCAACCAAGAAAATGAGCCTCACATAGAATCTAATGTCCAAGACTGTATATCTGGCTGGTCTAACTTAGTCCTCATGAAATAACAGGCAGAAGTTCACAATCAGTTTGGGTCAACCCGATCATCAAATTACATCAATCAGTATTACTACAAGAAGCACAGAGTCAAAGCCAGACTTCTCACCTTCTCTTCTCCAATTTTAGGTGCTTGGCTACAGGCATTACCATCACATACCCTAGGACTGCACCTTTTAAACGAAATTTTTTGTATTGCAGTTGCGCTTCGCTTAAGGATAGATATTTGTGAATCACACAACTGATCTAAATGTGGTGCATTAGTCGAATAGAATGGTCTGCAATAGTCATGTGCAACAGCCGGCCCGCGGGCCAATCTCAGCCCGTTGAACCCCTTCATACTTCTTGCGTAATCTTAAATTAAATTGAAAATATTTGCTGGCTAACTGATGTCTACCTTGGAAAATATCATCCGCCTTGGAATATCCAGTGTACCACGGAGAATTGAGAGACTAGTTTGGAACATGATAAATCAAATTGTCCACTAAAATGATAAATAGATTTTTCTGGTTCTCTTTAGTAAATAAATATTTTGCTTATCGTTATAACAGCTTTTGTGTTCCTGTGATGTGAGTGTACGTTGAATGAGTTTTTTCATTAAATATGGCCATTCGGTTGCTATGAAAATTTTATACATTGTCTCATACTGCCCTTGACACAAGTAAGTCCTCCGTGATTAGCCCACCTTGTCTACATTGTCTCTCTTGTAGAAGTAGCTCCAGAAGACATATGAGGCATTTTAACGTGATGACATTATCTGAAGAACACTCACACACGTGGAAGTTCCATCTGTTCGTGATCCAGAGGGATGTAACAGATCTGACGTCAAAAGACCAAATGGCATGACACTGGTACCATGAGTGAGGGGGAAGATTATTCTCTAGTATGCAACGATAACGTTTATGTATATTAAGTTATAGTGCAATAAGGACAATAGTCCGGTACTTTAAGATAACAAAACTTGTGACCAAACTTGTTTAAACTTATTTTATTCATGCTGTTAAAGATATAATAAGTGAGGAAGCCATAGTTGATTGCTACTTGTTATAGTCCAAAAGTTTGAAAATCAAATGGTGATGCAACATAGTTCAAACAGAAATCAGGTTAACCAATTATTTGTGCGAAACATAAATTTTAAAAGTGATAACAGTAATAGTATCTGGAGCAACACATTTTCTCACAATAACAGGAATAATACAACCGAATCTAATTTTAATAGAAATGGAGATATTTTAAATTTCAGAGATAACCAGTACATTAGATTTAGTTTTTCACGTAATATTAAATTCGGTAACAATTCTAAAGGTGGCAGAAAAATACATAGAAACAATGCATCGCACGTTAGGTAAAGTGCTAAACAAGAAAATGAGATACAGTATGACCTAATCTAACCATTCAGTAGCATTACTTGATGTCAGACATAGATGGCGTGGAACGGATTAAAACCGAGTCAGTAATATATTGGTATAACCACAAGAATAATTGTATATATTCTTACAATAATGCTTTAAATCCTTTAGTTGACCTTTTGAAAATGAAACTATTCTGAAAGTTTTTGGTTATGTAAGTACATGACAACGTAAATGTTACTGAGTGCTAGATGATAATGTAGAAGATATTTGTTTAACTAATAATGACTTCGTTATTCAATTAATTTCGATTAAAATAATTTACTACCAAATGATTTTTCAATTGTCAGGAAAGATAAGGCAGCTCACACATCTTGACGCATGTGTGTGTGGCGAAAAGCAGAATTATCATTTTTATTATTAATATGAACTGCAATGTTAATTTTGTTTGAAATATTGAAATTTAAGTTGATTTATGTTCATAACACAATGCAACAAATTGCAAAGGTCACAAAAAGTTTTTTACGAAAATGTGGGCGTTCTTTATGTATCTAGACCTTCTGAATTCGAAAATGATACTCAAAATATCGTATCACCCACAGTGTTGGCAGAAATCGCTTACATTTGCAACTGATGACAATGCAATATTGCAACTCGCCTTTTTCTAATTTCGAGACAAAACTCATTATTGGGACACTTAATCTGTGTCCGAAAAGCTTTTCGAAATTCCTTAGAAACGTTTTCACTTTATGGAAATAAGTATTGAAACCAGAAGTATTAGTAAATGTCAACTATTTCTGGTTGTGGCAGTGTTGTCGGTGGTGATGTCTTTTCTCTTCAGACGCTGAATCGATTGTTAAAATTGCTTGTTGCTATCTATTAGCGAAACCGCGTGCCGCTATGTATTACCGTTCTTGTTCTGTGACGATCAACGTTGAAACCAGAAATGGTTCCGTTCTGAACAGAGGTCTAACAAAGGAGGTAGACCCTATTCTTGGGACGCTGAATCGATTGCAAGAACCCACGTCTCGATGTCTTATAAATCAATATTGAAATCAGAGATACTAATAAATTGTAACTACTTCCGATTTCTGTAGATTGTAGCAGGTGGATAGGATGTTTTCTTGAGACTGAATGGATTAAACAAAAACACTTGTCACTATTCATTACCGTTTATTTCTATGGGGATCAATGTTGAAACTGGGAATGGTTGTGGTTTGAATCAGGGTGGGAAAAAATCATGATTTTTTAAAAAAAATCATTTTTGTTGATTTTTTTGATTTAAATCGATTTTTTTTATTTAAATCAAATCTTTCTCCTCGTAAATTACAAGTCGCGAACTGAAGAAAAAGCATTAGGAATTAGTATTAAATGCTAATTATGCCATTTAAGTAAAAGTATTAGGGTTGAATTTTGAATTAATCCCCAATTGTTAACCTATATCAATCCCAAACAATGTTTCTTAACCCTTTTAAATTACGGCTTTTTTAAAGGTAAATTATAGACTTTCAGTCAAGCAGCTACAACGTCATCCCTATTTATCCTAGGATCATGGTTCATGCCTCATTTTCTTCAGAATAGAACAGCCTTTAACGGTAACATTCACGTTTCCCTATCGTATCTTTGAAGCGGGAAATTTTGAGAGAAAATGGGATTTTTCTGACTTTTTTTTTTTTTTTTCAAATTTTGATCCCCTCTGGACTCCCTTGTGTTAATGCACATATCTCAAAATCAACTGGGAAATACTAAGGGTTGTACTAAATGTGTGTATAAAATTTCAAGCTATCTTGAAGAGTAAGGGCGGGAAAAATATTTAACAATGAGCTAAGAACATCCTCACAATGTTCCAGATAACCCGCATGTAATATAAAAATCTTCTCAGAGACATCCCTATTTATCCTAGGGTTGTGATTTGTGCATTATTCTCTTCAGAATAAAAAAGATTTCCAATCGTACCATTCAAATGTCTCCATCGTGTATCTGGGGCGGAAAAAATCACGAAAAAAGAGATTAATCTGTTAAAAATATCCTTTTTTACTTTTTTACCCCTCTGGACCAACCCCCTGTTTTAAGGTAGATCTGAAACACTGAAAAATACTAAGGGGTGCATTGAATAAATGTGCAAAATTTCAATCTTCTAGGTGCAAAAGTAAGCCCGCGAAAAATAATATCCTCCAAATACTCCAGATTCCCGTATAAAACAGGATCTCAGGCAATAGTTTCATGAAATATCCCTATTTATCCTAGGACCATGGTTCGTACATCATTCTCTTCAGAATATAATAGCCTTTCAAACTGTACCATTCATATGTCTCCATGAATGATCTTTTTTTTTTTTTACATTTTCCCCTCTGGACCCCCCTGTTTTCACGCAGAGATCTGAAAACATCTGAAAAATACTACGGGGTGCACTGAATGAGTGTGCAGAATTTCAGTCTTTTGAATGCAATACGTAAGGCCGCCAAAAAAAAGAGAATAATAGGCATAACAAACAAATACCTTTTTAAATTTATGATGTCATTACACACTATGTCTCGACGCAGAAAGGCGTGAAAGCATATGTAACATGGTACTTTACATATATTGGTACTTTAATGAAAATTCAATTTTTAATAGAAACAAAATAGGTAATATAATCTAAAAGGTTAAGCATTAAGGAAAAAAGTATAGCAACGTTTATCAAAATGACACTTTTTTTCACAAAAGTTACTGATATTTGGTAGGGGCATATTTTTAAAAAATTGGAACTAGTTTGAGGCACGAAATACATAAATTTTGCCTTTAAAACAATCGGAGAGGGAATAGGACACCTCTAAATACGCCCTATTATCTGGGAACAAACAACCAGACGCGCGCACGATAGAATTTTCGTCTTAAATGTCGTTGGAATAGTTAACGATTTGAAAACCCAAACCCATTGTAACGAAAAGAAGAAAGCAGGATTGCTCTGTTACCCGTTCAAAACGGCATTTTCCCTAATCCCTAATCATGCATGGCACTAATTTTTATACTATGCTGTACATACTGTACATTTGAGTCTCTCATAACCGAAATAACAGAACAGAAACGGGATTTTACTTATTTTCACTTTAAATTTTATTTCGGAATTTTATTTAAATCAACGATTTTTATTTAAAAAATCAAGTGATTTAAATCGTGATTTAAATCAGACTGGTTTAAATCAATCCACCCTGGTTTGAATAAAGGGTTAGCAGAGGAGATGGAGCTTGCTTGTTTTTGGGACGCTGAATCGATTGCAAAAACCGCTTCTCGATATCTCTTATCGTTTTCACTCTGATACATGTCGACAGACAAACAGATATAATCGTTCTATATGACTTCCGACACTTATACATAGCATAGTTTGGAAGACTAATAAGACGAAACGTTTTTTCGTGCAAATGAATGGTTTATTGTGAAAAAGACAAGAATCTAATAGTAACGTATTACAAAATACATGGGAAGGGAATAAATGACAAACTGCTATAACGCTTACATATAGAACAGAAAGATGCCAAATTGGTTATGTCTCTTACATGTTTGCGTAAAAGTCAAGGATAGCACCTGCAAATGCCAATTGTATATTCCTAAATTGTAACAAGTACAAAAACATAAGAAGCTGAGACAGACATTGAGTAAAGTTACAAATTGAATACAAAATAGAAATTATCACAATGTTATGGACATTCTAATTCCTGTACAGCTCTTGTTAAACTTGCTTTAAGTACCACACATTATTCAAATAATTAGTCTGAAAGTTTATGCAACTTTGGAAGAATTAGCATTGTGGCATAAGACAGTTGCAGTCATTATCTTATTTAGCTAATACCATTCTTAATCGTACTTTGAGATTTAAGGAAGCGAAAGAGCAGTACACTTCTTCATTAAAAGTGTAAAGAATGAAGAAGTTCTACATTTGCTGGCAAATAGAACTACGTGAAGAGGGAAAGAGAAAAACAGTTTGTTTCTCATCATCCATGAGAGAAGTAGCGAATCTTATTGCACTGTTGTCAAATTGTTTATAATTTTAGATAGATAGACAGGCAGAGCAGGCTCAGCATTAGAAATACCTTAAGAGTATTGAACTGCAGTCTGGAAAATTAGGAAGAATGACTGTAGAAGCTGATGCGTTAGCCACTCATCACTCAGTTGAACGTGTACTATCTCGTCAAATCATAGTCCTACACGAGAATTTAGTTTAATTTAGTACTATGATCTCGCCGTTAGTTAATTTCATCGGTACTTTAACACCGTGTTATTAAAGAAATCTGAAAGGAATGTTAACATTTTTCTTCTCTCTCTTGCAATTTGCCATGCCTCTGTACTAAAATAAAACACTAACTTATGGATATTGCAAGAGCAAATGAAGGACTCTTTGATGTTTTTTGTACGTCCTTGAATTGAAAAAACAATTTCCAAGCGAACCGAACATTATTTTCACTGTATAATTTGTGTTATAGTGTATGCTACATTCCGTAGCCTACTTCAGTCACATTCTACTCTGGTGATATATCACTGAAACTGCATTGTTAGAAGCTGTTTCAAGCATACTATACAAAAAATACCGCCAGCTCTAATCTCGACATTACCTATAGTTAGAAGTATGTGTAATAAATAAATAGCCACATAGTCCATATCAGTTCGGGCAGGGAAGAGGGTTACTTTAATAGTTTCAGGTGTCAGTGAATTTAATAGATGTTAAAATTCAGGACAAAGTAAAAAACTCATACTTTTTTATTTTGTTAAAAAAATCTGGGCCTCGAACGCTGTTTCTTACGTCTCATTTTCAGCAAAATATTAAACTACACATACTTAAAAGGGGAACATGCCACTTTTGTTCTGGAATTTTTCTTTATGGTTTTCAAAAATCCATTCTCGGACCAATGTGCTTAATGTGATAGAATACAGGGTTGGCAAAAACCATGTTTTTTTATTGTTTTAAACCAGGTTTGTTTGGTTTAAATAATTTGCTTTATGTATTTATATTACAGATGGACAGAAATAAGTTTGTTTCTCCTTGGTGTTATGCAACAACGGGGTTATGCTGGAAGGGATCACGTAAGCTTAAAGCGGAATCCAAACCGCTCCCCGGCTTACGTCCGAGAGAAATTGTCTTCCATTTGGACTAGAAACCTGGGCTAATTGGCCACAAATGCGATTAGTCTACCGACTTATTCATGAAGGACTCCGGATAAAAATACGTTGTACTGATCTTTATATGTTAATATAATTGTCAAGAGTCATTTCAGAAGGACAAAAAGATAAATAGTTGCACAAATGAAACCATTATACTGAATTATGTATAAATCTGGAAACTCCCGCCTTTGCCATAGGAAAGATCCTGTTATTACTTTAAATTAAAAGCAAAATCCCGTTATTGCTTGGTATGTAAAAATTTTAAGGTCAACGTATTATAATCAGTACGCTAAAACTGAGGTGTGAAATTACAAATTTATTTGCTGAACACGCAGCCAAAAACTACTGTGCGTGTAGAAAAGGAGATACACACCGCAGAACCGTATATTTCAGAACCCAACCGAATAGAAGTAGAAACTGCTATAAAGAAATTAAAGAAACACAAATCTCCTGCACAAATCTCCTGGTGTAGATGAAATTCCGGCTGAGTTAATTTTAGCTGGAGGCGAAAAATTGTGGAACAAGATACACAAACTCATTCTCCTTATCTGGAACAAGGAAGAATTGCCACAAGAGTGGAAAGAATCAATCATTGTTCCAGTTCACAAAAACGGCGACAAAACTGACTGTAATAGTTATCGAGGCATTTCTCTTCTGTCAACATCCTATAAAATTCTTTCAAATACTCAAAATTGACCCCATACGCAAATGATATTGGAGATTATCAGTGTGGATTTAGACGAAATCGATCAACTATCGACCAAATATTTACCATTCGCCAAATACTCTAAAGAAAAGTGGGAATACATTACCCCGGTACATCAATAATTTATTGATTTTAGAAAGGCGTACGACTCGGTTAGGAAACATTATACAACGTTCTTACAGAACTTGGAATACCGAGAAAGCTAATTAGATTAATTAAGATATGTTTAAATGAATCCCAAAATAAAGTCCGATTAGGAAAATTTTTGTCCACGAGCTTTCACGTCGAAAATGGCCTGAAACAAGGAGATGCATTGTCGCCGTTATTATTTAACTTTGTTCTGGAATACGCTATAAGGAAAATCAAAGATAGCAACCAGGGCCTAGAGTTGAATGGTATTCACCAGGTTATGGCATATGCTGATGATGTAAATTTAATAGTTGATGATAGGAGAACAATAGAAAGAAATGCAGAGATCTTACTAAACGCTTGCAGGGACATGGGTTTAGAAGTAAATGCAGAAAAAACTAATAAATACATGGAAGTGCGTCGGGACCGTAATACGGCAAATTATGGATGCGTCAAAATATTAAATAATACTTTTGATAAAGTGGATACTTTCAAATATTTAGGATCAACATTAACAGACAAAAATCATATTCACGAAAAAATTAAATGTCGACTAAAAGCAGGGAATTCGTGTTACTATTCGGTTCAAAATCTCTTGTCGTCGCGAATTCTGTCGAGGAATTTGAAGCTTAAAATATATAAAACAATAATCATGCCTGTTGTTCTGTGTGGTTGCGAAACATGGTCGCTTACTATGAGGGAAGAACATAGACTGAAAGTATTTGAGAACAAGATCCTGAGACGAATATTCGGACCCAAGATGAACGGGAATGGGGAATGGCGGAAAGTTCATAACGAGGAACTACATAATTTATACGGTTTACCCAACATTGTTAGGGTCGTCAAGTCTAGGAGGCTTAGGTGGGCAGGTCATGTAGCTAGAATGGAAGAAAGTAGAAACGCTTTCAAAGTCTTGACTGGAAGACCAATCGGAAAACGACCATTAGGAAGACCTAGGCGCAGATGGTTCTCGCAGAGATAGGAATACAAAGTAGAAACTGGATCCAATTGGCTAAGGATAGAAGTCAGTGGAGAGCTTTTGTGAACGCGACATTGAACCTCCGGGTTCCATAGGCCATAGAGTTAGTTAGTTAGTATGTAGATATCATTCAATAAAATTAAAACTGAAAGTCTAATCCGAGTTAATGTTGGAAGCTACGTCGTAGGCAGTCGATAAATTTCGTTAATTTCTATCTATATATTTAAGCAACCTTGGCTTCTTGATGAAACAACAGGCATTAAGGCAAGCACAAATATACAATTTGGTTTCGTTTCGTATGTTTAGGCTTCATATCCTTATGTAATACCGAGGTTATCAAGAACAAAATTTTCGCTTAATGTGACACCTGAACTGCTACTTGTTTACACTTGAAAGAAGGGTTGTGGTTCGACGGAGAATTGAACATGGGACGCCTTGATTAAAAGGTAAAAAGGAGATCAAACTAATGCAGATGGTTTGATATGTGGAAAGGTCACCATGAAGTTCATACGATTTAAAGCATTTTTCTTTCCTTTTTCTTTGGTTTAAACCAGCCAACCCTGATAGAATATAAACAATATAAACAAATACGAAACTGATGAGGTATTTTTATTCTTCTGGATGTTTTTACATAGAACATTTCAAATCATGAAAGGTCTTTTGAAATTATATAGACCCATCCTGATTATTTCATAATGTAACAGAACTTTCTAGAACAATCTGAAACCATCCACATTGTTCCAGAATATAATAGAACCATCCAGATAATTTGAGAATGTAACAGGTGGCCCTGTGTAGCGTAGTCACAAATGCTTTCGTCTTTGGTTCGATTCCCGGTGTGGATACTCCGTCGAACAAACGTAAAATTTTTTCAGGCCAGCTATTCTAAGTGAGGTTTTCCTGCACGTTCCTTATTCACACCAGGCAAATGCCAGGATTGTACCTAACAATGGTCCCACGCCGCTTTCTTCCTTCCCAATTCTCCGGGTACTGTGATCACCGAGGGACGTCATCTCTCATAAGTAGCGGGCTAATATGTTCCTCGATGGCGAAACCTAATCCTAATCCTAGAAATCTAATCCTAATTCAAAATGTAACCGTATTTTCTTGAATATTATAGAAATATCCAGATAATTCCAGAATGTAACAACCTTCTAGAGTATTCTTATACGATCCAGATAATTCCAAAATACTATCTTTTTTTCTTTAATCATCTCGGCGAAAGTTTGCAAGTTGGAGAATTAGTTAATTTCAAGATAATCGTCAAGCAGATCTTAAAATTATGGAGTTGAAACAACGTTGACTCAAAAATATACATTTTAGCTTTACTTTTTTTAACAAAAGAAACACTGACCAAAACTTAAAACACAGTTTATTTTAAATTATAATTCGTAACGGTTTCGGATATCTAACATATCTTTCTTCAGACAATCTTAATCTGTCTTTACTTCTTAATATGTTATTATCTAACACATACATTATGTTAAAATTCACATAACAATTTGCCTCATATAAATTCTGTGTCATCAGTTTATGTACAAATCCATTGTTATAAAGAATACATTAATTCCAAAATGCCAAAGAATCTTTTAGAACAATCTGGAACCATCCAGATTATTTCAGAATGTAACAGAACATTTTGGAATTATCTATAAAATTCTGTGTGTTTGGCCTATCATATAAAAGGGACAACATATAAATTTACAGTTCAGTTGTCAGGAAACAAAAAGAGCAGTTCACCAAGTTTGTGTCCAACAGTGTCTGTAAGCTGCTTATTGGCTGAGTGTTTTGTGGAAAAGACGAATTTTCAAACGTCTTCTGACTGGGGCCGCAGGAGAGTGAAATGTGCTGACTATTTACATATTCATAAATGAGTGATACATAAGACTAGCAAAAAAGACTTTGTTCAAGTTGAAAATAAGATCGCTTATTTCAAGATTCTACTTCAAAGTCCAAAGGTTTCCAGTGATGACTTTCTGTGTTGTAAATGCCTTGACAGAATGTTAGCAGTGACACTGACGGAACAAAAAGCCTCTTGTCGTGTGAGTGATGAGGGCTTTGTATCTGCTGAAGAAGAAATATATTCTCTAAATTTGTCAGCTATAGAGATTGGTGTTAGGTAAGAAACATGGTCAGTAAAGTCAAGTCGTAAGTTGTATGTGTCAAGAAAGCACTGCGAAATTACTGTAGCTCTGAGTGAGAACACTAAAGAAAGAGTAACCAAACTCTTCAAAGTAGAAATTCCATCTTCAGAAGAAATATGATCCGAAAGAAACTTGTGCAAGTTGCCAGATGTTTATATCAGCTGTTGAATCATGTGAATCTTAAAATGAAAAGATGAAAGTTGTAATTGTTATCCCAGTGTCCCTTTCAAACGTACAAATTTTGTACCACATTCCATCTGTAACAAGGTACAGGTGAACAAAACAACAAAGGTAAGGTCAGCGAAGGAGTGCTTGGAAAACAGAATCCCTATTATGGTCATCCTATGAATGAAGCACGTGTTCAAATTGTACAGTCATTTTATCTGAAAGGTAAGTAGGACTGTTCTCGCCAGAGTCAACAAAAAGATAGTATTTTACTATAATAGTCGCAGCAGTAAAAGTGGTGAAAAAAAAAACATACATAATCCGCAATATTAAAATAAAGTTTCGGCATGTATAAAAAGGAGTATTCAGTATTTCATAGTACAAGATCAAAATTCTGGGCACTTCGATCTAAGTGGGGGTTCCACACCCACCTAGAGACGTCTGTTTTCGTGTCTATTATGTTAGTGTTTAATTTTGTGTAGTAACTGTGAAGAATTTATTTAACGACGTGTCGGTATATGACACCTTGATTCGATGTGTGAAGTCGTTAGTAATCTGAGCTCACTTGTGGTTAAGCAGTTTGTGTACGCACATTTGGCGTGGAGACCCAGGTTCGGATCCCACGTTAAGCCGTAGGTCCACGTCTGACATAACCATGCTGCTGAAAAGAACATTAAACTTAAAATCAAATCAGATGAAATCGTTAGTAGTCTGTGATGTTTAACGAGAGACCTGTTTGTTCCAGGAATGTGGTGACTGCCCTAAAAAGGGAGGATTCGCTTTACACACACGTGCAGCGTGGGAGGAAAATAATTTGTTAAGAAAACTTGCTATTAATATCTTCATTGACAAACGCGTATAATTTATATCCATTTATGTCACTTCTAGAGTTTGTATTGGTCATCCCAGGAAGAAATATTTTAGGATGGAATATCTATTACAACTATTCCGCTTTATAACGAAAAATTATCTGAAAGCTCTACCAGAGTTGTACAAACTTTTCCTTGATTGACCGTTTAATGTTTCTCACTTGATATGCAAAGATTAAAAGGCTGTTTCACACGGATATGTCTAATGGACTCACGGGCTGTGTGTGAAGGGAAAGGCTCGCTCACTTTCTTAATTTCGCCAATGTTAGAATCATGCTCCGGCCGCTTTTACCTACCCTGGTTGCTGTAGTTACTTATTTCACAAAGGCAGAGTGAACCTTAGAGCTGCGTTGTAACGAGGGTAGGATAAAGAAAATTCCTTGTTCTCACCTGGGATCGAATCCAGAGCTGGAAGTGAATTTCGAGATGTCGCAATATTACATTTACTGGGTTGAATGCACCATTTCTTCTCTCCATTAGTGCTGAGAATACCTGACGAAGACTTGGTTAATGCAGCAAAGAGCTTAGATTTCGATTGTGTTACAGTCCAAGCCGCAGCCTCAATATATGGAGTTGAAAGAAAAGATCTCACCCAAGCTAAACTGGACGCTCGAAAAATGATGCTATGTACGAACGCAAAAGTGAATTTAGAATAGGAATGCGGGAGTAAATATTGCTCACAGTCGTTGAGTGAGCATGGGGGTTTCTGGTTGCAGCCGCCTTCAAGTTCTGAGCAACAGGTACATCAAATTGTATGTGGCCAAGAGCTTCAAAAACTACACGAAAATAAATTATCATACAAGGTTTATTGATGTTGTTGTGCTCTCATCAATTAAAATACTAAAATTTTCTCCTGCCTCCACAAACGTAAAAAGACTTTTTTCATCTCCTTGGCAATAAACATTATCATGATTTTGCACTCATGGTCGGAATATAACATATTTCCCACGGGAACCCCATTTAATCTCTGAAGTTCAACCAAAGAAGAATGTGTCAAGAAAGACAGATTTTCTTTAGCAATCATATATGCAGTACGCATGAGTGCTGCTGTTCTAATTTTTTCTTCACTTTGGAGTTGCCATAGACTCGTGTATTTTTGTATGGATTCCTCAATGTTCTGTTTCTTTCGATTATCCATTATTTCCATGCACTTGAGGTGGACTTGCATCTTTCATGATCACCAATTTTGTCATTAAATTTCTTGGGATTAGTTGCAGAAACACTGTCTATAAACACATTGTCGATACGTACTCGTTCCATACTATCTACGTTAAGATATCGAATTTCACTGCACATGGAACAAATAACTAATTTCATTTTGTTTATTGCCAACCACGGTCTGCTCTTCTTCCAGTTATTAAAACGAGATAATTTAACACAACCACCGACATTTGCACTACTCTCGTTTCCCGACTCTGTGAAAATGATACTATTAGCATCACATTTAGCACGTTTTTCTGCTGGCTGGACTTCTACATCGGTATTCACTTCATCAGAAAGTTTTACCTTACCCGGTGAAGTGTCGTCATTTACTGTTGTTATTTGGCGGTCTCTGTTCCTGTTGTTTCGTACTGGGAGCATAAAATGACAATATACTTCGTTGCCTCTCCATTAATGACGGCTGTACGTGAATAATACTACAGACACGCACTTTAATGTGTAAGATTAGTTACACGAACACAAATGTTCGAAAATCATATACACGCATTTCATATATATATATAAAAAAACCTACCAGAATATTGATCGATATAAGTAAGTATTCGGTTTACATCGGTGCAAAATGCACTCTGCGCAACACGAGAGAACACTAGAGGGCTTATCCACATCTAAATTGCTGCGATCAACTCTAAAAATCCTGGCCCTGCCTATTTCTTTTCTTTTTCTTTAAAGCCAAATGGAACCTATATAACTCTCCGATTGTTTGAAAATCCAAATTAACCGAAGTGGTGTATTGTTGTCAATTTAACGCCGGCCCCTATGTGCCTACGACCGATAGAGGAAAGCATCTATGTTTTCCTACGCCCAGCGAGCAATAAAACTTGACAACTCAAACGGATCTGTCACGGCGACAGCCGCAGACGAAAAACAAATATAGCATTGACTCCGCAAGCGCGAATGTATAGTAACTTGAATTTCCTATTTCTTCTCAACAACTATTCTATTCTGGTGATAGTGTAGGTTTCGAGTGTTCTGAGATCAAATTTTTTAGTCTTATACCTTTATTAGCTACTAAAAAAAATGTAGATGACAACACAGACTTGTATTCATTCTTGCGTTTGGTTGGGAAGGCTGTAGGATCGAAAATTTCAAACATATGTTGATCGCAAGAGCAATAAACATTTCTTCCTTCTGTAATGTGATGCACGGGGAAAGAGAGAAAACTCTGATCCACTTGTGCTTTTGCTAGTACCTTAATTATTTCTTTTCTTGTCGGCGGAAGAAGAAACGCATTGGTATATCGATGTCCGGTGTTCCGAGTTTCAATGGTAAGCTTAAACATCAAATCTTCCCCTTCATCTTTGCTGACAAAGAGGAAAGGAACCTTGCAAATATCTACAGACCTTAAAACAACACGCATCTTTGGTTTTGTTTTCTTGCAAAATTCGTTTAAAACTCCTCAAAACGGTATTTTTATGCGAGTGGCTAGCACAAACAAATACAACCTTATGTACAGGAAAGAAGAAAAGGGAAGTGAGACAGAAGCAGCGTCATCCAAACTTAGAAAACAGAATACTCTAAGAGTGTGATTTTAAATATTTTCCATGATAAAAGAACTATGTACAGAGAGGGAAAAACCACTATCCCTGGTTGGGACGACATTACCTAAACCAGAAGCCGGGATAATTTTTCCAGAGGGGGATCCCAGGCATCCCCCCTACAAATCGAACACTGCTCCAATCCAACTAACCAACTATTTGATAACCTTTTTAACCTGGTAAACTATTAAGAAGAAATTGGTCATGTATGTTAAATATCAAAATGTAAACTTAGTGAGTCCTGTTCAGCAGCCTGAAAATGCACCATAGTAAAATTTTCTATGTAATCTGCACCGTGAGTTTGAAGTTATAAAATGTATAGAGAATGTGCAAAAAAATCTGTTACATGTTCTAATTATCCCCAGAATATGCATATGTGGTAACTCTTATCTTGCATATTTTGATTACACCGGATTCCGTGCAGCGAATTGTTCTACGCTGAATGTTTACAGAGCTTCCAGATGATCGGAATTTTTTCTTAGTTTAATCTGTGTGTAGCTGATGCTAAAAATGATTTTGTAATTATCTGTATATCTAAGCTTATTAATCGTTCGAACGTTTTATAACTTAATGTTGCTAATAATTATGGACTTAAAAGCAAGCTGCGGATTGGGCTGAATGAAAAACTTATTTTTTCTCTGATTGCATTCAACATATCAAAATAAGTGCTCATGAAATTTTCGCAACTCTACCACAATTAGTCTGGTAGAAAAATAAATTTAAAATTTACTCTTTCTATAAGTTTTTCCTCTTCTGGCAAAATCGTCGACTTTTACTTAGACGCATATAACCTAATCCTTAATTAAAGTAGAAATACGAGTTATATCTCATTTGAATTACAATTTAGTGGCCTTTCTTTTAGTATAACTTGAGTTTAAATACTTCAAAAAATAGAGAAATAACATGTTAAAGTTTTCAAAATGCCGCAACAAAAATGTTTCCTTATTTTAATCATTTATAATGTGGCCACACTGAGTCAGAGAAACAAGGAAGAATTTATGCGTACCCTGTCCTGTGTGAATTCAGACGAAGTATTGATTATACCTACACTTCAATTAGAACGTGTATGAATAAAAGTTATATTTTCCTTATCTAAATTTAATTTTCTAATTCTTCATTACTAGTGAAAACACACTCTTTTTAAAGCAATAAACATTTACACAGTAGCTATCTTTGCAACTCAGTGGGTATGCGCAAACTGATCTTTGTCTCTGAGGCAGTGTTGTCAAGTTAAAGGCGAACAAGTTAAGGCCGTTCGAGTGAAGATTACACACACGTTTTTTTCGGGTGGTTAATTTTGATACGGTGCTTTTTCTGTTTTGGTAGTTCGAACAAGAATAATTATGTATTCATTATTTATATGTTAGTTATATTTCAGCTTCATTAACTACAGTAGTTACGCATATAATAGTATTTAAAGGATACACTGTATCTGCTTTTTTTCCAATCTTTTGAATGTTATAGCACTCTAAATGTGATCTTCAGAGAATAGATCATTGAATTGTGAAGAATACATTTGCGTAAAATTAGTATTTGTTAATTCATTTTGCTATTAAGTCAGTTTCTATTCCCTCTCAGTTTTGTCTTCTTTTTATTATTATTTTTTTTTAAACTATTACAGGTGTTGCTCTTTTCTGCAGGCAGTTGTTATATCAACGGACTACTACTTTATGGATGTTTCCCTATCCAAATGTCATTTCAAGAAGCTGAAATACATATTCCGCCTCACATGAGTTTTTGGATTCAATTCGTTTGTATTGAAATCAAGTCATACCACCGTTACCTGAGATCTTCACACAATTGAAGTAGCATTTAATGTTCATCATGGCTTCAAATTCAGGATACACTCTTGAGGCTCAACTTCGGTATATCTTGCTGTGGTTTGAGGAGTGGAGCGAAATGCAGCGGAAAGATTTTCTACCGATTCTGGCCCAAAAATTTGCACCAGCCGGCTATGTAAATGGTATAATTTCAGGTATAGAAGCTACAAGCTGTCAAGATCGTCGGCCAAATCTCTTCCAATGTCGAATTAAATTATTCCATGAGTGGTTTGAGAACTGGGGACAAGAAGAACGAGAACAATTAATAAAGCGGTTGCGAGAGCTTGATCCAGATTTCATTGCGAAGTTTGAAGAGGAAATCGGAAATATTGGGAGAAATAGAGAGGGTGAATCTGATAGATGTGTGGAATTTGAAAATAACAAATTGGACTCTAATGAAACTATTTAAATTCAAAATAAGGTAACTACATATAGTCAGATAAATATAAAGTTCAATTACATTTTCTTCTTTGTTATACTTCAATAAATATAACCTTTCAATATACTTGGATGTAATTTTACTATACAAACATTTTTTCTAAAGATAATAGCTATAAGATAGTTCCGTATGTTGTCTTGGAAATATTTTTTAAGTTTAATTTTATAATTTAATAAAAAAAAACATATTTCATCCATAAAATGTTCAGTACAGGAAAAAAAACCAGTAAATTTTGATTAAAATTTTCCCCAAATTCAAGCAATATAATACTTTGATTTCTCTGTGAATTTTTAAGACGTTTTTTTATTCTATTCAATTTTCTTGAGTTTAAAACGATGAGAAACTATAAGCCTGGAATGACATCTACATGTAAGCCACGTGGCCAAAAATTTGAATTTTTGTCTTATAATACACAATGAAATATGAATAACTTAAATATTAGTTTCAACATACATCAGGGTGTCTACTGGTCATGAAAGTCATGAAAGTCATGAAAAAGTCATATATTTTGCTTAGTGGTCATGAAAGCCATGAAAAAGTCCTTTATTTACCCAACTGGTCATGAAAATCTGAAATCTCAGAGTATATTTTTATACTTCATACTTTTATACCTCATACTGCATGTACTGAAACAGTTATATCAGGTCAGTAATTGTGAGAATTTCCCCCACCAGTTAGTGCTGGCTAACTGGTACTTTACTGTCTTCCTAGCTGCTCCCCATTTCATCTTCTAGTCTCTGTAATATAGTAACAACTTTTTACTGGTCCAACTTTCTGATCTGCTATTTCTTTACTTCTAAGAAATGTAAATTGTGTATTTTTGGGCCTTTAGACTTATGCAAATAATATTATTCGTTTGAGTTTGCAGATTTTAAATTTGATGATCTATTTTTTTTTAAAACGAATTTCTTTTATAATTTGTTTTGTCTTTGGGCAGTTCTCTGAGTGCTTAATTTCAGATAAATTTCTGCTAGATGGATAATTATACTCAGAATTAAAACTTCAAATACAGTATAGAGTGATTCACTGGTAAGAGCAGGCCCGTATTTAGGTAAGTGCTATTCTGTGCTCGAGCACAAGGCGGCAGAATTTTAGATTCTTTCTTTAAGATTCACAATAAGTGATATTTAAGACTAGCAACCCGCATAGTTCCGATGCACCCCTGATGGTAGGAGTTTATTATTACTAATGGTAAATTTTTATCGCCATGGTCATGAAAATTTGAACAAAAAGGTCATGAAAAGTCATGAAAAAGTCATGAATTTACTTTCTGGTATTCCAGTAGACACCCTGTACATACAATTAAAAAAATATTAAGCACGTTTGTGACCTGGTTTATCTTTGCTGGAGATTTTTTAAATCAATTTTTATGACAATTTTATCGGTGCCTCCTGACTTTCTCAGATGTTCTCGTAGTTTCTACATCCTTATTTACACTTTATTTGTTCTTTTTCATTGTGAAATGTGAAATCTTTCTCTATTTAAAATTTACTGTAGACTTCGTAGCATTATATTACTATAAATATTATATATAGATATTATATTGGAAACTGGAAATTAAAGACTTTATGTACGAGTTATTATGTGTTGTAACTAGTGCAACTCCATGTTTTGCATATTGGCCGTCAGAGTTCCCTCATTATATGTTCCATTTTTTATTATTAATATTACTTTAGTGTGAAGTTTCCTAGATATCATTTAATGCTGCAAAGCTGTTAATCACTGGTGTAACGATTAACAGCTACTATACGGGCCTGCTTTCAAAAATAAATTTCGGGACCAATGAAAATATAATAAGACGTACAGGAACTAAATGAGTTACAGTTACTTGTGACATGCAGCCACAGACAAAATACAAATCAATGCATTGTTTATCGTTATTAGGGTACATTATTTGTGGGAGTTATTAAACTATGAAGCAAATAAATTATTGATATTAGTCTATGACAGTCTTGTGCATATATACGTATACTTTTAGTTTTATGTAATTGACGTAATTGGTGCTTTATCATTTCTCGTGGTTTCACAGTTGGTACATGTGGCAACATTAGTAGAAAGAAAAGCACTATGCGCGCAAGAGAGTTAATTATCGGTGATACTGGTCGGTTTTTTACTCATTCTTAGCAACTGGATCGACCTTAATATATATATATATATATATATATATATATATATATATATATATATAATGGAATTACAAATTAGAGATTAAACAATATATTGATAATTCATCTGTTCTAAAGATAATGAACACTTAGAGCTACCTGCTGTAATATGTACCTGACTTTCCTAATTCAGAAATGGGGAGAGTCTTCAGGCGCCGAGACTACGACGGGATTCCAAGCATTGCAGTTCCTTACGTTACACCACTGCTGTTAATTCCATCTTGTACATTCCATTCCTTATTCATTTCGTGTTTACACTTTGTATTATTTTGTAATAAAATTTAATTTTCAAACATGTCGATCGTAAAATTCTTGTTTTTGTAAGCTGTTGCTTGTTAATAAACTTATTGATTATCCTATCCCGTTGTTTGTCTAAATTTAACCTCGAATTCCGAGCTCTGATACATAAACGATCCAATAAGTTTGTTTTCACTAACTGGGTACTTTTTATGTAGAATTTCTCTTTTGATAATTTAGAGCGTCACATTCTTCTGAAACTGTCATTAGAATTTATCAAAAATCGGACGTAACAGATCAGCTACTTGATTTTAATTTGCAGCATTCACAATTGCAATATGTTGTTATTGAAGAAAGAAAAGAAAAAAACTTTGCAAACCCCATATTTTTTTATGTTACCTTGTTGACCCAAGGAAATCAAACTGTTAATAGTTAAATATGCAGTGTGAAAATTTCCTCAATACTGAACAGAAGGTTACATGGAAGAACAAATGAAGAAGTTAAAGAGGAGCAGTTCGGATTCAGAAGAGGCATGGGCACAAGAGATGCAATTGGATTATTAAGGGCGATCGGGGAAAGATTTATAGAAAAAGGGAAAGAGGTGTATGTTGTATTTATTGATCTAGAAAAGGCTTTTGACCGCGTGAATTGGGAATTGTTGTTGGGAGTTCTAACGAAGATAGGGTTGGAATGGAAAGATAGAAGACTCATAAGAGACTTATACATGAACCAACAAGTAAGTGTTAGGGGAACAACTGACGGAAGAGAGTGCAGTTGGAAGGGGAGTTCGACAAGGATGCTGCCTCTCTCCAATACTATTTAATGTCTATCTAGAGGAGATAGTGAAAAAGAGCCTATATAACGATGACGGCATTTCGGTAGAAAGTAGAATGATTAGATGCATAAGATTTGCAGAGATATGGCGCTTGTGGAATTTGAAAAGAAAATCAATGAAATGTTAGAAAAAATGAGGAAGGGCTTTGAAGAATATGGGATGAAAATAAATGTTAAAAAGACAAAAGCCATGGTGATTGGAACGAAGGGGTCTGTGTCAAATATAAAAGTGATAGGGGAGAAAATAGAACAAGTGAATAGTTTTCGATATCTGGGTAGTATTCTTAGTAAGGACATGAAGTGCGAACGTGAAATAAAAGCAAGGATAGGAATAGCGAAAGAAGCGTTTAGGAGGAAGAAAAGTCTGTTTTGTGGAACCTTGGAGAAAAAGACTTATAAAATGTTTCGTGTGGAGTGTTGTACTGTATGGGGCGAAAACACGGACATTACGTAAAAGTGATGAAAATAGACTGGAAGCCTTCGAAAGTGGGTGTGGAGAAGAATGGAAAGAATTAGTTGGGTCGAGCGGAAAACAAATGAGTGCGTTAGAAATGATGGGGGAGAAAAGAACACTTTTAGATATTATTAAGAAGAGGAAGAGAAACTGGTTGAGACATTCCCTAAGAAGAAATTGTATCTTGAGAGACGTCCTAGAGGGTATGATGGCGGGAAAGAGAGGGAGAGGACGAAGGAGACTACAATTAATGAATGATATAAAAACAGAGAAATCATACATGAAGATGAAGAGGTTAGCGGAGGACCGTGGAACATGGAAGCTTCTCACAAGGGAGGGTCACGAAGTGGCTCCGCTGAGATCCGAACGAGACAATTGTGTTTGTATATTATATAACTAGACGAATCCCACAGTTATACATGCCTCCGGGCGCGATATCGTGAGTTACAACATATTTTGTAATGTAAAAGCTACAAAACTGGCAGAATAGTTTGAACCGAGTCATTTGTTGGGAAACTTACGTAAATGGAAAGCTCGGCGAACACGTATCTCATCATTTTCAAGGACATGCTTTTTGGGATTAAAAAAAAAAAAAAGTTTTTCCAGGGTCCCAGACTGGGTCCAACTCAAAAGTTTTAAATGGCGTGGGGGGTTGAGTAGCACATCGTTTGAAAGCTGTTGTAAAATGAAAGAAAATAGAGTAAGTTTCGACTCTCTATGACAACTCGGTGCAAAATGGCGGAGGATCAAATGGTAAACAAAAATTCGATTCGATATGTCAAGCAAATAAAGAGCTAGAGAATGTGGGCCCCATTCCGTACCAACTTTGCTTAAGTTTGCGGACTCTAACGCAACGCAAAAGCTGTTACAAGCGATTGTAAAGGTGCTATGCCTATTATCACAAACTAATTCTCCTTTATTCCCTTACGTTGACGCATACCCATACGATACCAAACTCGTATTTATTACAATTGACTAGAGAGTATGTGTTTCTGAGATATTGTGACACAAAATGACTTGATTGAGTGTTTGTCATGTGTTTTGAACAATATAATTAAAGAGGAAATTTTACAAGCAGAGTACGTTTCAGTACAAGTATACGAAACAGCATATGTTTCTTGTGAAACTCAGGTAATGTGATAGTCCATCTTCCCCACTCGATCACACCCAACCGAAACAATTAAATTGCATTACGACGAATTAAGATCAGCTATGGGTCACATACGTGAATTTCATTACGGAAATTGAGATCCGGATCGAATAGGTGCTGTCGGTGGTCTACAATTATGTTAAATTCATGTGAATTTGTCTTGTGTTTCTGTAGTATACAGGGTGACATACTGGAAGTATATTTTCTTTTGCAATATATGAAACAGATTTTCGATAGACATAAAGGGTCTTATGCAGAGTCGTTTTGACGTTTGATTAGCGTCATACGAAAGGCCTGACTATCGCAGGAAACATATGTTAGTCGAACTCTTTAATATGGTACTAATCGCTCTTTACTTGTTAGTGTGTTATCTTTAGCGCCACAGAAATGAACTCTGAAGGATATTAGTCAACGATACAGCTTTCAAGAAGAAAGTAATTGATATAGCTATTTGATAAGAAAAACTGATATTTGGAATTAATTTACAAGATGATATAAGTAATGCAGATATTATTATTATTATTATTTGGAATAGTATAGGTATAACATTGGCAAACAAAATTGAGTCAGTACAAAAATGTTTTATTAGGTCATTCTGCCATAAAATGAATAGAGATTACTACTCACGTAGTTATAAATACTGGTGTCAATTTTGAGGATTGCAGGCATTGAGCGACAGGAGAAAACTTATTGAAAGAGAATTTATTAAGCAACTACTAGACAATAGCTATCATCGTGAATATTGCTTATATAATATAGGTATAAGGGTACCAATGTATAATACAAGAAATAGATCGCATTAGTTCCTTTGAATTCGAAATTTGTAATTTTAAGAACATTGACTAATTCTTTTAATTTAGTTTAATTTATTTTTTATCAGTATAAAAGCATGAATTTTAGAGCTTGACAAATATTATTTTTAATATTTATGACGACTATTTTCAGACTAAAAAACATTTGGTGTTAATTTGACAAGGAATCATTAATCCGATATTATTTTACTTTATTTTATCATTATGTTGTATTGTTTAGTATGTAGCTTACATTGTATGTAATATGTGTTTATCTTGTCTGATAAAGTGCTGTATTTTTGCCATTAGGCTGTTCATTGCACAGAAATAAACATTATTATTATTATTATAACATTGGGCCTACCCTGTTGAAACTAAAACCCTTCGCTACTGGGTATTACAAGTTACAAAAGTTATAACATAATTTTAAATGGTCCAAATTTTCTCTCAATGATGATTGTGATGTGTTCTGCCAGAAGATCTCCGGGCAAGGTGAACCCATGGTAATTTGCTATTGTCTTCCATGGAATAATAATGACGTACTACGGACGGTACCTTCAGCTTAACTTGGGATTCGAACTACTTGTGTCCCCACTGGGAATAGAACCTTGGATCCCTAGATTACAAGGCAACGAGCTTAGCTACTCATCCATTGGGGACACAATCTCTAAATACTGGCATTTAGGTTTTCATTTACTGTCCGGGGAAAATGTATTCTATTAATTCTTGATCAACCGTTGTCATTTTCATATTTCATAATTTCACTTGAATTAGATTGAACTTCTGAAATATTTGGTCTAGGAATTAATTCGTGCGGGTGGACAAGAGATGGCGCAACGAACGGAGCGTCCCACAGTTCCGTGTATCCACACATGTGTTGCAAACCCCTGTCATCGCGTATCGTTCGTAGTATAGGGCAGTGGATTAAAGCGTCAACAACACCAGTTTGTAGTTAAGTGAACATGGCGCAATTTGTGCCTGATAAAGTGTTTTTGCGGGGTGTCCTGCTGCATTACTTTAACATGCAGAAAAGTGCGACTGAAAGTCATCGTATTTTGGTGGAAGTGTATGGTGACCATGCTCTAGCTGAGCGAACGTGTCAGAAGTGGTTTGCACGGTTTAGAAGTGGTGATTTCGGCTTGGCAGACCAAGAGCGAGCTGGACAGCCAAAAAAATTTCAAGACGAAGAATTGACAGCATTGCTCGAGCAGGATTCGTGTCAAACGCAGGAACAACTTGCAGCAGCATTAGGCGTTGATCAAACAACAGTCTCCAAACGCTTGAAAGCCATGGGAATGATTCAAAAGATGTCACATTGGGTTCCACATGAATTGAAAGACAGAGACGTTGAAAGACGAAAAACCATTTGCGAATTGCTGCTTCAACGACAGAGCAGAAAGGGGTTTCTGCATCGAATTATTACGGGTGATGAGAAGTGGATCCATTACGAGAACCCTAAACGAAAAAAGGCCTGGGTGAAACCAGGTGAACCAGGTCCATCACAACCAAAACGAGATATTCACTGTGCAAAGGTTATGCTGTGCATATGGTGGGATATGAAAGGTGTGGTGTACTATGAGCTGCTGCAACCGGGTGAAACTATGAATGGAGAACGTTATCGACGACAATTAATGCGTTTGAAGCAAGCTCTGGCCAGAACACGACCAGAATGGGAGAACTGACATGATAAACTTATTGTTCAACATGATAACGCTCGCCCACATGTCGCAAAACCGGTCAAAACCTATTTAGAAAATGTCGGATGGGAAGTTTTACCCCACCCGCCGTATTCACCAGACGTTGCTCCTTCGGACTACTACTTGTTCGATTGCATGAACAACGATTTGATTGGACAGCGGTTTACTTCTTCAGAAGATATCGAAACATGGGTCTCTGACTGGATCGCTTCCAAGGATGAGGACTTCTTTCGCCACGGAATCCGTACATTGCCTGACAGATGGGCGAAAGTGGTGGCTAGCGATGGACAATATTTTTCTTAAGGTATTTATGTATTTTGTGTTTGTACTACAGCTTCAATGTGTGCGTACCAACCGCACGAATTAATTCCTAGACCAAATATTTACTCTGGAATTAAAAGAAAACTAGTCAGTGTTTTTGACATTGTTTATTTTGAACTTACCACATAATTAAAGATTATAGTGAGTTTAGTAAAGAAGCATTTTATAAAACATTATATGTAAAAAATTATATTAGTTTACATAATGAGTGTGGGTTCTTTCATATGTTTTTAAGCTACTCGAACAAATAAAATAAACTCTTTCAAAGTATTTGCAAAATAACTTTTTCTACTGTATACATTTTCGTTTCTCATGTCTTAGGCTACTTGAATAATTAAAAAAAAAAAAAAAAAACTTCCCAAAGTATTTTAAAAATATGTTTTTCTCCTGTATGCGTTTTCTCATGTTGATAGATTACCCAAATAATAATAATAATAATAATAAAACTCTTCCCGAACTATTTGCAAAGAACAAGGTGGCCACTCTTTTGGGATTATGAAATTCCCTGACTTCCGGTTTTCCAGAATTTTTCAGAAAATTTCCAGAAAAAATCTTAAATAGGTATATTCGCATATTTTTAAGCAAAATTCGTCACAATGCAGAAAGTAAACTACAATGCAGAATCACTGAAACTAAAGAGAACACCACAGAAGGTAACTGCACTTCAATTTTAATCCAGTTTTCTAATTTCTAACTTTCTAAGGTCTAATTTTAATAACTTTTAATAATTTTAATAACTACCAATATGTCCCCACCGCTGATTCTCAACACTTTGACGTCTGTGAAGTTGTCCCGCCCACCTAACGAATTTTTCTTTTTTTTATCTATATCTTTATTTTACATTAGTTTTACTAAAACTATCGTTAGTTTTGCAAAAATAACGATTTTATTCGAGAAATAAATGGGCAGGCCAACTTCAC